>NC_042615.1:149103220-149403220 GCF_901001135.1 Rhinatrema bivittatum
CAGCGGGGTCCGGGAGCGATCTCCTACGCTCGTGACGTCGGGGACAGGAACCAAAATGGCGCCGGCGCTACCTTTGCCCTGTCATATGACAGGGCAAAGGTAGCGCCGGCGCCATTTCCATCAACGCACCCGTGGCCTGAGAGTGGAAGATCACAACGGGACCCCCCCACTGGACCCCAGGTAATTTAAGACATTTTGGGGGGGGGTCCGGGAGGGTGGGGGATTTATTTTAAAGGGTCGGGGTGGGTTTTAGGGATGTTTTAGTGTGCCGGTTTTTCCCGCCCTCCCCCGATTTACGATTTACACGATATTTAAAAAAACAAAACCGCGACGATCCGATTACCTCCCCCCCCAGCCGAAATCGATCGTTAAGACGATCGATCACACGATTCACATCTCTAGAAGATAGCATGTAATGGAAAATGGAATCTACTCTGAAGAGAGAACATTATTAAGTGGAGAGCCACAGTGATTGGTTTTGGGATCGGTTCTGTTCAATATCTTTGTGAGCAACGTTGTGGAAGGGTAGAAGGTAAAGTCTGGCTATTTATGGATGATACTAAGATCTGCACAAAGTGGACAAGCCTGAAGAAATAAAGAGAATGAAAAGTGATTTAAGAAAACTTAAAAACTAGTCAAAGACTTAGCAAATGGGATTCAATGCCAAGAAATGCAGAGTCATGCATCTGAGGTGCAGTAATCCAAAACAGTAATCCAGTAATCCAAAACAGTAATCCAAAACAGAAACACTAATGTGCACATACTGGGAGAAGAATCTTGAGGTGAAAGTGTCTAGTGAACTGAGGGCGGCAAAGCAATGTGACAAGGTGATAGGTAAAGTCAGAAGAATGCTGGGCTTTATATAAAGAAGAATAACCAGTAAGAAAAAGGAGGTGATAATTCTCTTGTATTGGTCCTGATGAGGCCTCACCTGGCATACTATGTTCAGTTCTAGATACCGTATCTGAAAAAAGATAGAGGCAGGATGGAGGTGGTCAAGAGAAGGATGACCAAAATGGTGTGGGGTCTGTATCAGAAGATTTATGAGGAGAAAATGAAAGGTCAGAATGTATATACCCTGGAAGAAAAGATGTGCAGGAGAGAGAGGATACAGACCTTCAGATATTTGAAAGATTTTAATGATTGCATGTTCCTCAAACTTTTTCCATTGGAAAGCAAACAATAGAACTAGGGGGGGGGGGGGGGTCACAATATAAAACTTCAGGGGGATCAAGTCAGAACCAATATCAAGAAATATTTCTTCATGGAGAAGTTGGTGGATTCCTGGAATGCCTTTCCGGAATAGGTGGTAATGAAAAAACAGTAAACAAATTTGAAAAGGCATGGTATAAAACTCTGGATCCCTAAATGCTAAACTTGGAAATTAAGAAATGGGTTCATGGGGGGGGGGGGGGTAACCAGCATGGAACAGCAGTTAGTACCCCAACAGAAGGCATGGGGATTACTACCATTAAACAATTAGGGGTAGATTTTCAAACGGTTACGCACGTAGGTTACGTGCGTAACCCCCGAAAACTTACCCCAAACCCCCCCTGCACCCACCGAGCCTATCTTGCATAGGCTGCCAGCGCGCGCAAAGCCCCGGGATGAGCGGAAGTCCCGGGGCTTTCCTGGGGGGCGTGTCGGGGGGCGTGTTGCGGCCGGCGCGTCATCGGGGGCATGTCGCGGACGTGTCGCGGGCATGTCGCGGCCGGCACGTCATCGGGGGTGTTCCGGGGGCGTGGCTGCGGCCTCTGGACCAGCCCCTGCACCGGACCATGGCGCGCCGGTAGCCGGCCCGGCGCGCACAAGTTACGCCTGCCTTGGGCAGGCGTAACTTATGCAACAAAGGTAGGGGAGGGTTAGATAGGGCCGGGGGAGGTGGGTTAGGTAGGGGAAGGGAGGGGAAGGTGCAGGGGGGTGGAAGGAAAGTTCCCTGGGAGGCCGCTCCGATTTTGGAGCGGCCTAGGAGGAAACGGAGGCAGGCTGCGTGGCTCAGTATGCGCAGGCTGCCGATTTTGGGCAGCCTTGTGCGGGTCAACCCCGGATATTAACAGATACATGTGGCTACTCACGTATCTATTGAAATCCTGCGTACTTTTGTTTGCGCCTGGTGCAGGAACAAAAGTACGAGCGCACGTAGTTTTATAAAATCTGCTCCTTAGCTTTCATGATTTTGACGCAGCTGCAGCATCGCTCTCTACTTCAACGGCATAGTGGTTGTGGTGGGGGAGGGGGGAGGGGAGAGGAATTGCATTCCGATTACATCTAATGCTGGGCTCTGACTTTTAAAATCCAAAGTACTGATTACACAGACATTAAAGAAAAAGAACAGGACTGCTTCTATGGCTAAGTCCAAAAGCAAAGCACATTCAAGCATCAGCAATATATGAATTATCAAGAAGGCTGCTCACCCTATAAAAATTTGCTAGCAGTCATTTTCTTATGTGTTTGATAGTTGCTTGGTTTTGATTGTTAATATTACTACCCTTAACATAAGGATTGGGGGGAACCTGCATGGAGAGGTAGTTACTCCCCTTAACAACGACATGGGGTATCCTGCATGGAGAGGCAATAACTACCATAAGAAACTTGCTGGTCAGACTGAATGGTCTACCATGTCTTTTTCTGCCATCATCACTTATTTACTATATAGTCCTATCCTTGTCTAGCCTTTGTCCTGTCCAGTTCTGTTCCTTGTCAGATATCCCAAACCCTGCCCTTGTCTTTTGCTCCAAGTCTGCACTTGATCCCAGCCCTGCCTATATCTATCTCCTGCCTACCCTCAGTATCAGCGCTGCTTCCAGCCCTGCCTGTACCCAGCTCCCACCCTGTGTCTGAATCCAGCACCAGCCATGATGTTTGCAAGAAGGCAAGTCATCCCAGCCACCCCCAAAGCCCAAGGACTCAACCTGCAGGGGAAGGGGCTGATTAAGCAGAAGACCAGCTCCCGTCCTGCCCTGCAGCCCTGTGCTGCTTCTGCAGAGGTGATCCATGACTCCAGCCAGCTGAACTGTGACAATTAGCTGTAGAAATTGACTTTTAAAAAAATTGCGTGTCCCATTTGTAGGTAGACTTGTGCGCACGTTAACCTGCAGTGAGAAGAGGCGTTCATATGGACAGGGTGAATGTGGGGTTTACACTTATGCACATGAAGGTGAATTTTAAAAGCCCAGCATAAGCTAAATCCAGGAGATATGCGCACAAGTCAGGCTGGTGTGCGCTGAGTATGTTTTAAAAGCCGCCCATATATGCGCGATTGCTTGTATCTTCCCATATGTGCACAAATGAAAAGTTCCAAAAATGGGTGGGGAAATGGGTGTAGTCTGGAATTTAAACTTGAAATTAGCGCATAAATATGCACACAAGGGTGCGCCAAAGTCTCCTACTATTTAACTTTACTTCTGCTATGAGAACGTGCAAGTTGTCAAAATAAAAAAATCTAGACAGATCGGCGGGGTTTTAAGGGATGGGTCTAACAGGGGAGAAGGAAAGTTATTAAACTAGGGGGGTTTGGAAATCGTATCCATTACCTGGGCAAACTGGGAAAACTGGTAATGGCGTCTGCGCAAGCGTCTTTTAAACCCCCCCCCTACTCACACGGTAGAAGCAACATTTACGCGCATAGGCACAAATCCACTTAAAATTGCTCGCACATGGGCACACATTCAGGCTGTTTTATAACGTGCGCATCTATGCGTGTACTGTATGTTATAAAATGGCCGCATCCCTGGGCGCAGGCTGACAAACAGGAGCACATGGGTGCCCATGTGCCTGTTTAAAACTTTATCAACCAACAAATGGTACCACAAGTATAAATTAAACACCTCTCATATGTGCAAAACCAAGTATATGTAGGCCCCTTACTTCAAGGGTCTGTATTGTGCAACAGACTCTATTATTGTATAGGGTCACCTTGCTTTAATATAAATTTATCTGTTTTTAGTTATTTTTTCTATTATCATAAGATCAATTGTCACAAAATCTCCGCAAATGTAAGGAGGGGACACAAATACTCATCTACTCCATGGTAGTTCAACCCGACACAGCTGTGTTTCGGACGATGCCGTCCTGCTTCAGGGGGTGTCCTTCAAAGTTTATATTTGAGAGCGTAGTAAGACAGCCTTCTGCAAATTCCTTGGTATTGCTTCTTTTTGTAATCCACCGTTTAAAACTTACCATCTTACTTTTGAATTTTCTAGAGTATTCACATATCTTCTACCAAAAAATCTACCTGCCCAACTAAGCAAATGTAAATGTAAGTGCTGCAATTTTTCAGGGATCATTTTCAAATGGACAGTTTGCAAGCACTTTCCCTTTCAAAATTAGTGTAAAGACTGCTTTTAAAAAGTATTTGCAAACTTGGAACAAATGCAGGCAGTTTTAAAATTACCCTTTTTATGATTTGACCCTTTTATGATATGCTTAAAATCCATTTCTTATTATAATTATTCTTGCTTTGATGTTTTTCATTGATGTATCTTATACTTTGAAGTGAATTTACTAAGCGCAAATTTATTTTGCAAGATTCCAAGAAATGTGCAAAAGTGCCAAAAAATGCTTTATATAAAATGTTTCATTACATTCCTTTTGCAAAACAAGGGGGTTATTTTCTAAAGCTTTATCGCAAGCGAAAAGGGCCTTTTCGCATGCAATATAATGCAAATTAGGAGGAGGGGAGGAGTCGGGGCGGGGAGGGGAGGAGTCGGCGGTTGCTTCCCTGCCGGCGATAATGTTACTAACATTATCGTCGGCAGTAGTGCCCCGAATAGCACCACCTTTCACGATGGCGCTATGCGGTGTGAAAGCCGGCAGCTGGCGCACAGACATGGTGCGAAGGCTGCGGGCTTTCACAGGCCCACACCTCCCTTCGCCCCCCCTCCCCCACTGTTTTCGCAGGATTCATCATTCTGCGAAGAATGATGAATCCAGGCCCAAATTTGCAAAAGTCCCCTTAGCTGTAGTAAACCTTTGTGCATAGTCTGCCACATGCAAATGTTTATTTAAATTCCTCCAATGAGTTGCTGCAAAATCTTGCAAAGCAGCTCATTAGGGAGGAATTTGTGAAAACAGGCACATGAAAAAAGTATTTGGCGACCTGGGAAGAACGAGTCTTCATGCGAAGCACCACATGACCTACATGAGTGTTACATTTGGCGGCTCACAGGACTGCCCTGCGAGCTGATTCACTCATCCCCCACTGCTGACAGATGCTGTCGGAGGCCTCCTGCTGTAGCAGAATGTCGCTGTCACTGCATGCTGCCGACTGCCCTTGATGACAGCACTCCACCGTCCTCCCTTAGGCGCATGCACATAATATAGGACCTGCGTTGGGAAACACGGAGCAGCGCCTCCCGATGATGTCAGCTGACTAGGCTACTAAGCAAGGCTAGACTAGCTTATGTCAGCTGACTAGGCTACTAAGCAAGGCTTCCTGGTTCCTGTTCTCCTGTGTTCCTGAGTCCAGCCTTGTCTTCCAGCCTTTCCTCATCCAGTCTATCCTCGTATAGCCTCATTTTCTCTAGCCTTCCTCATCTAGCCCACCTTGTCCAGTATCTTCAATGTGTGTCTTCATCCACCCTTGGCCTGACTTTACAGATCTTGTCCCCTTGCTTGGGCCTGACCATGATTGTCTGCTGACTGAACCTGTCCCCTTGCCTTGACCTGACGACTCTTGCTAGCCACCCGCCCCAACCTTGGCCTCCCTCTGACTCAATTACTCTGCTGCCTGCCATGACCCTGGTGTACTTTGGACTCCAGTTCTCTTCACCAACCTAAGGACCCGCCTAAATCCTGCTGGCTGCCAGAACCCAAGAGCTCAGCCTACAGGGGAGTCAGCTAGTATAGGTGAAGCTCCAGACTGTCCCACTACAGGGCATTTTCGTCAGCTGCCAGCATAGGCTTTGTGGGTTTGGCTCACACACCCGCTACCCTTCATAATGAGGGCTCCTCTTTAAAGTGAAAGAATCTTCCTGGAGGGCCAATGGCTTCCCATCCTAATCCCCTGCCTGATCCCCTTAGGGAGGGCAAAATGTATGATAACAATGGGACTTTTAGAAACCCTGACCCCCAAGATGTCCCCTTTCTTGCTCTTTTTTAAAAAGTATATAAACAAAATCTGCCCCCTTCTCATTTTCCACCGCTCTGGAACATTCCCCCAGGCTTATCTAATAGCAGAGGGGGATTCTTCTTGGGGCAGAAGCATGGGGGAATCCTGCAACATCCTGGGCTCCCATTTTTAAAATGGTACCAACTGACTAACTCCCTGCATTCACTTTGCAAGTGCTATATTGTACAGGCTTTACATTTTAAGCAGGCATTCCTGTGGACATATGTAAGTCAGGAGAGAAAAATTATCTCATGCAGATTCCATTTTCAAATCTATCTGTAATTTTCAAAAGGTTTTATATGTGTAAATGGGCTTTTTAAAACTGCTATGATATGTTACTTTTACACAAGTAACTTCTTTAAAAATTCACTCCCCTGTGTGTTGGTTTCCATGAATACACACATAAATAGTTGGCACAAATGTCCAGGAACCCACAAGAACATCCAAAGTAAAATTACATGCGTATTTTCACTTTAAAACTTTGTGCAAAGTCCATTGATGAAAATTATTCTCAGACATTAAAAATTACCCTTCCCGTGTGTGTTTTTAAAAATTTGTAAAAGAACTGACCAAGCAAAAAAACCCCTGGAGTTATTATAAAAGGTTTCTACTCTAATAGCCATGAAACTAATCAGTCCACTGAAAAGGTTTTCTCAGCTACAAATTTAATTTCTATATCACTTCCAGTACCCTTACAATAGTGTGATTCTCTCTACTTGCTTTACTAATTTGTGACACAGCAAGGTTGTTTGTGTAATGTACTAAGTTCAATTTTCCATTAATAATTTCTCACCAGTACCTTATTTCTACACAGACATTGCCAAATTAATATTAATTGCAAATGTGAAACTAATTATGTTGATGAAATTTACATTAAGTATTAATTATATTCTCAAAGTACTAATTTAAATCTTATCTGTGCACTGTTTTCATTTTTAAAATTTGATTTAATCTGTTCATATATTTTATTCAATTTTTCTTCACACTGACAAATGCCTTTATTGGTTTTATGCCATCAAAAATTATCTTTCCTATTCAAAATGGCATTTGTTAGCAAAGAATGTTTCTTTTCTCTCTGCTTTGCCCTGACACATAATTAGAAAAACAATAAACTCAGTGTGGTGAGTTAAACCACTTCTCATGGCTGAGGATTTGGTGCTAGCATGTAAAATGACAGAATGCCCCTGAGGCGTCAAGAAATTACTCAAGGAATACCAGAAATATGTGGTGTACAATTAGAATACAAAATAATGCACTTATGGTGATGAAAAGTCTGTATACATATACATTTAAGAACAGTAATTGAATAATTATTTAAGAATAAATAATGTAAAAATGCATACATGAGCAATCTGTTATGTAAAATTGATAATGCCTCACAAATCTGCTTCACTTTTTTGAAGGAGTTAATAAATTAGTGGATAAAGGTGAACCGGTAGATATAGTATACTTGGATTTTCAGAAGGCGTTTGACAAAGTTCCTCATGAGAGGCTTCTAGGAAAAGTAAAAAGTCATGGGATAGGTGGCGATGTCCTTTCGTGGATTGCAAACTGGCTAAAAGACAGGAAACAGAGAGTAGGATTAAATGGGCAATTTTCTCAGTGGAAGGGAGTGGACAGTGGAGTGCCTCAGGGATCTGTATTGGGACCCTTACTGTTCAATATATTTATAAATGATCTGGAAAGAAATATGACGAGTGAGATAATCAAATTTGCAAATGACACAAAATTGTTCAGAGTAGTTAAATCACAAGGAGATTGTGATAAATTGCAGGAAGACCTTGTGAGACTGGAAAATTGGGCATCCAAATGGCAGATGAAATTTAATGTGGATAAGTGCAAGGTGATGCATATAGGGAAAAATAACCCATGCTATAATTACACAATGTTGGGTTCCATATT
The DNA here is from genome assembly GCF_901001135.1 of Rhinatrema bivittatum. Taxonomy (NCBI): domain Eukaryota; kingdom Metazoa; phylum Chordata; class Amphibia; order Gymnophiona; family Rhinatrematidae; genus Rhinatrema; species Rhinatrema bivittatum. The sequence continues at coordinate 149,111,232 of NC_042615.1, forward strand.
AGGTGCTACAACCCAAGAAAGAGATCTAAGTGTCATAGTGGATAACACATTGAAATCATCAGTACAGTGTGCTGCGGCAGTCAAAAAAGCAAACAGAATGTTGGGAATTATTAGAAAGGGAATGGTGAATAAAACGGAAAATGTCATAATGCCTCTGTATCGCTCCATGGTGAGGCTGCACCTTGAATACGGTGTACAATTCTGGTCGCCGCATCTCAAAAAAGATATAATTGCAATGGAGAAGGTACAGAGAAGGGCAACCAAAATGTTAAAGGGAATGGAACAGCTCCCCTATGACGAAAGACTAAAGAGGTTAGGACTTTTCAGCTTGGAGAAGAGACGGCTGAGGGGGGATATGATAGAGGTGTTTAAAATCATGAGAGGTCTAGAATGGGTAGATGTGAATTGGTTTTTTACTCTTTCAGATAATAGAAAGACTAGGGGGCTCTCCATGAAGTTAGCATGTGGCGCATTTAAAACTAATCGGAGAAAGTTCTTTTTCCCTCAGTGCACAATTAAACTCTGGAATTTGTTGCCAGAAGATCTGGTTAGTGCAGTTAGTATAGCTATGTTTAAAAAAGGATTGGATAAGTTCTTGGAGGAGAAGTCCATTACCTGCTATTAATTAAGTTGACTTAGAAAATAACAACCGTTATTACTAGCAACGGTAACATGGAATAGACTTAGTTTTTGGGTACTTACCAGGTACCTCCTAAGAGTGCATGAAACCACTAACGTAATTGGTTAAGGCTTATGTAAAGCATAGGACTGCCAGGGCAAGACCAAGATTCAGCAAGTAAAGTAGGGAAAGGGGATTTGGAAAGAATCTCAAAAGGCAAGCAGAGAAGGATGCACCCTAGGGTACTAAAAGTAACTTGGAGCAGAGGCAAGAGCGTGGCAATGGTGATTAAAATCAGAAATAATAGGAGCAGAGTAACACAGCAAGAAGAATGGCAGCACACGCCCCAAGATGTTCATAAGGGCTAAGGCAGGAGGAAGAATGGTATAAAAAAACTAGGCTATACCTATGCAGTATATTACAGTTGTATATTTCAATGTTACACCCAGTAACTATTACAGTGAGTGAAAAAATGTCTCCCAAACATTGTGCATGGAATCACAAACAACAGAAATGTGTCAAAATCTCCCAAGACATAAAGTGTGAGGAATTTCAAACATCACAAAGTCATCAAAATTCCCCAAGGCGTAGAGTGTGAGAAATCACAAGCAGGCCAAGGCATACAAATTCCCAAGGCATAGTGTGTGTGGAATCACAAACAGTATAAAAGCATCAAAATCCTCTTCCCCCCCTCCCCAAGGAAACATGAGAGGGGCAAAGTAAATGAACAATAGCTGTATGAACAGGCTAAGGAAGTAAAGGCAGCACCAACAATATCATTAATAATCCCAAAGGAACCACACAATGGCAAAATGATACCCAAAATGGCAGAATTTTTCAAAGGCACCATGAGAGAGCCTGGAGCAAGCAAAGAAATAGTGACAGACTTATTCATCAATGTGTTTTATGGAGAAATCATCGCAGTATAGCCAAGAAAGATGCAAGGTAGTAAAAATAGGCTGGTCTTGTAAAGATGTACAACAAAACAGTAAGATGAAGAACCAGAAAAGAGGTGGGATGGGAGGAATTTTTAATTTGGGAGAGAAAGACCCCAGAATAGCAAAGGAAGAGGTAGGGTGGGAGAATTAGGCTGGGATCTAAGCAGCAAAGATTAAGACACCAAATCTTTCAAGGTAGATAGGGGTATGGTAACTAATTAGGCAGAGTGGCAGCTAGATTACCAAAGTGGTATATCAGGAGCATAACAGTTAGGTTAGAATGTCAGCAAGTCCTCCAAGGTACTTTCAATTGACTAGCCACTCACATGGAAATTATAAAAATCCCAGCAAAGGAAGACTGATTTTTGAAAAGATGAGTTTTTCCATAAATTCTGGCACCAGCTTTGTGTGATGAAAGCTCATGATGTCCCCTTCCATTGACAAGACATTGAATGGGCATGCTGGTTGGTGGGAAGAAAAGATAATTCTGAGCAACCTTGGCCAGGTCTGGCCAGACCATGGACTTGGGTGCCCAATAAGTCAGCATATCTGTGTCCATTCCTTGATGGGATCTGTTAGATAACTTGTATCAGAAATTTGTGATAGGGTCTCCTTTGCTTGAGTGGGGCAAGGGTCTCTCTTGCCATCTGCTTTAGCTAAAGCCTGGTTGAGGAAAGATGGTTCTGTGATGGCAAGCTAGCTTTGGTATATTGAAGTAGAGGAGTAACTGCTAGCTGTCAGGATGCTGCTCATGTCTGCACTATTCTCTTAAGTATCCATTCTTTCCTGCACTCACTGTGCCTCTGCCTCTGCCTCTGGCATAGCTGTTAATGCACCCTAGCTGCCAGTATCTCTTTCACATATGTTAGATGTGAGGACTGAAGGGTGAGACTCATTTTCACCCATGATTCACAAAGTATTGCAAGTAAGTATAATTTTCTCTCAAAAGTTTCAATCTCATGTGCACCTGCTGTTGGAAGGAGTCCATAAACTATTTCTGTTCTCTCTTGTTCATGGAAACGTTCTAACTTTTTCTTCAATATATCTACTGGTTTCCAGAATGGCACTTCTGGAACTCATATCTTCCATGGCATCCATGCAGATTCTCAGGATTTATATCAGCTGCCTCATCACTAACCAATCATTATGACCCAGGGAGTGATTCACGCCTGTCTCTGTTTCCAGAGATAGAACATGATGGGGTGCCTGCTGCTCCACTAACTTCAGCATAAAATATGTGGAATTCCATAAGATGCCACCATCTTGAATTAGACACTTTTGTGGCATCCTGTATTCTTCCTATTTCTGATGGAGAAGCTGACCACACATGATGCTTTGATGAAAAAAGCCCTGCTATTTTCCTGTACTTCTCTCAAGTACTTCAATGCTGGAATCCTGTGTTCTCTGAGTCTGAGCCTCAGGGATTCCCTCAATGTCAGGTGCAGGATGTGTGCAAAGTAAAAGATCCTACAAAAGCCCTCATCTTTTGATATGGTCCCACATAGGAGGCTTGTTAATAAAATGAGAAGCTTGGGAGTGAATGCCAAGGTGGTGGTGTGGGTTACAAATTGCTTGACTGATAAGAGAGAGGATGTAATGGTAAATGGAATCTACTCTGAAGAGAGAAACATGTTAAGTGGAGTGCCACAGGGATTGGTGAGGGACCAGTTCTGTTCAATATCTTTGTGAGTGATATTGCAGAAAAGATAGAAGGTAAAATTTGTCTATTTGCAGATGATACAAAAATATGCTGGCGCGCCTAGACGCAACCCGGGGGCAGTTCCGGAGGGCACGGCCATGCCCCCGGACCGCCCCAGGCCGAAACCACGCCCCCGGGCCCGCCCCCGAAACGCCGCATCCCACCCAGAAAACGGCGCGCTGCTCGGACCTGCCCCTGACACGCACCCGACACGCCCCCCTCGGAAAACCCCGGGACTTACGCGAGTCCCGGGGCTCTGCGCACGCCGGTAGGCCTATTGAACATAGGCGCACCGGCGCACAGGGCCCTGCTCGCGTAAATCCGGGCGGATTTACGTGAGCAGGGCTCTTAAAATCCGCCCCTAAGTGAACTTAATAGCAGGTAATGGACTTCTCCTTCAAGAACTTATCCAATCCTTTTTTAAACACAGCTATACTAACTGCACTAACCACATCCTCTGGCAACAAATTCCAGAGTTTAATTGTGCGTTGAGTAAAAAAGAACTTTCTATGATTAGTTTTAAATGTGCCCCATGCTAACTTCATGGAGTGCCCCCTAGTCTTTCTACTATCCGAAAGAGTAAATAACCGATTCACATCTACCCGTTCAAGACCTCTCATGATTTTAAACACCTCTATCATATCCCCCCTCAGTCATCTCTTCTCCAAGCTGAAAATTCCTAACCTCTTTAGTCTTTCCTCATAGGGGAGCTGTTCCATTCCCCTTATCATTTTGGTAGCCCTTCTCTGTACCTTCTCCATCGCAATTATATCTTTTTTGAGATGCGGCAACCAGAATTGTACACAGAATTCAAGGTGCGGTCTCACCATGGAGCGATACAGAGGCATTATGACATTTTCCGTTTTATTCACCATTCCCTTTCTAATAATTCCCAACATTCTGTTTGCTTTTTTTGACTGCCTCAGCACACTGTACCGACGATTTCAATGTGTTATCCACTATGACACCAAGATCTCTTTCTTGGGTTGTAGCACCTAATATGGAACCCAACATTGTGTAATTTTAGCATGGGTTATTATTCCCTATATGCATCACCTTGCACTTATCCACATTAAATTTCATCTGCCATTTGGATGCCCAATTTTCCAGTCTCACAAGGTCTTCCTGCAATTTATCACAATCTGCTTGTGATTTAACTACTCTGAACAATTTTGTGTCATCTGCAAATTTGATTATCTCACTCGTCATATTTCTTTCCAGATCATTTATAAATATATTGAAAAGTAAGGGTCCCAATACAGATCCCTGAGGCACTCCACTGTCCACTCCCTGCCACTGAGAAAATTGCCCATTTAATCCTACTCTCTGTTTCCTGTCTTTTAGCCAGTTTGCAATCCACGAAAGGACATCGCCACCTATCCTATGACTTTTTACTTTTCCTAGAAGCCTCTCATGAGGAACATTGATTGCCAGTGTAATTTGACTAAGGTGGGATAGATGTGTTCAGGTTGTTTAGTACCAGAAATAAGCTACGCAGCAGAATTAAGCAAGAGTTGGAATGATTTGATATGAGATGCCAGTGTATAGGCTATTGCAATAGTCAAGAATTGGAAAGATGGAAGCTTGAAGCATGATATGAACGTCTGGTGGATGGAGTAGTTTTTTAACATTGGAGAGAACACAGAGTCTGTAAAATCCTTGTGAAATGACTTGCTTAATTTGAGGATGGAAAGAGAGAGCATTGTCGATGAGGACACCTAAACTTGGACATGGTTTTGAATGGGAAATGAATGACCTGCTAAAGTTATGGATTTTTAGTTAAAGGTTGAATGAGGACTATGTAAGCAGTATGGGGCAGATTTTAAATGTTACGCGCGCGGGGTACATCTGTGCACGCTACATGGTGCACACAAATGTACACCTGATTTTATAACATGTGCGCGCTGTCGCACGCATGTTATAAAATCCAGGGTTGGCGCATGCAAGGGGGTGCACACTTGTGCACATTGCACGCGCCGAGCCCAAGGGGAGCCCCGATGGCTTTCCCCATTTCATTCAAGGCTGCTCCGAAATTGGAGCGGCCTTGGAGGGAACTTTTTTTTATCCCCCCTACCTTTCCCTCCCTTCCCCTATCTAACCCACCCCCCAGCCCTAACTAAATCCCCCCTACCTTTTCTCAGGAGTTATGCCTCAGGTAGGCGTAACTTGTGCATGCCGGTTGGCTGCCGGCGTGCCATACCCCGATACAGGCCGCTGTGCCGCACTGGGGACCGCCCCCTGACCGCCCCCGGCCCACCCCCCTGGCCGCCACCATGCCCCCGGCCTTGCCCCCGGACCACCCATTTTGGAAAGCCCCGGGACATACGCACATCCCGGGGCTTGCGTGCACCGCCGAACCTATGCAAAATAGGCTCAGCGCGTGCAGGGGTATGTTTTCGGGGGTTACACACTTATCTTACCCGTGTAACCCTTTGAAAATCTACCCCTATCTGTCTTTACCTCAAGCATTTGTTTGGAACCCCTTCTTCTTTCCCACCCTGTCCCTTGGTGCTCCCTGTCCATAGGATTCATGCTTACCACAAAGTGGGAGCAGCTGCCTTCTGTCCCTATGTTCACAAACTAATGAGTGCTCTGGTCTATACTTACTACATTGGGAGCTTATCTCTGCAGCACAAAGAACCAGTGCAGCTCCTACTATGCTTGTTGTGTGCACTCTGGCACAGACCTATGTATTGAAGCTGCAGATTGGTCAGTTTACTACTTCTCTCCATTTGATCTGTGCAGTCTTTTCTATTGCATCTGCCTTTCAGGTCGATCCAGTAAAGTGTGCTCCGTTGGAGCGCACTGTCACCCTGCTCTGGACGCGTGTTTTCCCTTACCCCTTATTCAGTAAGGGGAGGAAAACACGCGGCCCACCCGCGGCACCTAATAGCGCCCTCAACATGCAAATGCATGTTGATGGCCCTATTAGGTATGCCCGAGCGATCCAGTAAGTAAAATGTGCAGCCAAGCCGCACATTTTACTCTAAGAAATTAGCGCCGCCCAAAGGTCGGCGCTAATTTCTTCTGGCGCCAGGGAAGTGCACAGAAAAGCAGTAAAAACTGCTTTTCTGTGCACCCTCCGACTTAATATCATAGCGATATTAAGTCGGAGGTCCCCAAAAGTAAAAAAAAGTAAAAAAAAAAAAATAATTTTTTTTGAATTCGGCCCGCGGCTGTCGGGCCGAAAACCGGACGCTCAATTTTGCCGGCGTCCGGTTTCCGAGCCCGTGGCTGTCAGCGGGCTCGAGAACCGACGCCGGCAAAATTGAGCGTCAGCTGTCAAACCCGCTGACAGCCGCCGCTCCTGACAAAAAGGAGGCGCTAGGGACGCGCTAGTGTCCCTAGCGCCTCCTTTTCCTCGTTTGCACCGCGTCACCTCATTTAAATACTGGATCGCTCGCACCGGCGAAGGGCCGGTGCGTGCGCTGGGAGAGCGGGCGTTCGTCCGCTCTCCCACGGACTTTACTGGATCGACCTGTATGTTTGCCTTATGCTCAAACTGCAAAAGCAATACTGTGTATAACTGCTTATAATACCACCTGAGTCTTACAGGCGTCTGGCTGCTGTTGCAGCAGTGAGGCAGATGGCAAGGCTATGCCAAAACAGAAAACTACAGCAGTGAGTGGAGAGACAAGACAGCAGCAGCTTAGTGCTCCCTAAAGCATGGCACTCTACATGGAGGCACTGGTGGCGCATGCATAAACCTGGCTCTGCTAAATGGAATTAGCTAAATTAATGGATTATTTTAATATGGTATATTTGAAAGTTGTTTTTCCCCTCAGTGGTTCCATAATTGTACCCTATAGTGCTGTTCATCCTTGGCAAATAGGGAAAAATTGAGGTGCAATATTAAATTGCTATGTTAACACATGCAGATTACAATGATAATGTAATCTATTGTAATAATACAAACAAATCTAAAATCACACCACCATAAATCCCAAAGTGCATGTTTATTTTATAAAGCAGATTTTGTTAAAGCAAATATAAGTGTTTATGAAGGGATTATCATTTTATGAGAGCCTCAAGATTCTATAAATCAAAAATGTATTAGTTGGAGTTCATAATTAAATATTTAATCCCAGGGAATTGACAATCTATGTTCCTGCAAAAGTTAAGTCCCCTTGTATCTCTTTTATATTATACTATAGGCTAGAAAGTCTCTTACATAGCACAAACATGTAGAGGAAATATGTTTCAGTCTTCATACTTTGCTGTACGGAAACCTTTCCTATCTCTCATTGATTTAAGAATATTCAAAACATCATTACTTATGCAAAACCTAATAATCAAGTTACCTACATTCTACTAGCATTATTCTAGTTCTTGTATGCTGCATATAACATGCTGATCTGCACCACAAGCTGATTAATGATGCAGACTTTCCTTTCCCTCCCCTTCCATAGTAAACATTTTATAGCTATTTATATTATTTTATGACTATTTTACATTTGTTTGCTTTTGTGTGTGGCATATTCTTTTGCATGCTAGGTGCCTTGCCACTCCAAAGTAAAGCCCCTTTCAGGACAGCCTACTGCACTCACCCACAGTGCTCATTCCAATAACCTCTCCCCTTCTCTCTCTTGCCCTCTTGCCAGTCTCAGATCAGCTCCAGAATATAAGGGTGTCAAGTCTAGGCAAAGCTCCCCTGAGTGCCCTTGCTGTAATAGCCATAACACTATGTTTCACTACTTAGGTCTCACCTCCTCCAAATGCCAAAGATGTGTGTGAGAAAGTGATGTGCATTCATTTGAAACAAATGGCTAAAATGCAACAGCTATCTTAAAGTCAGCTAGCTAACTTTATCCAGCTAACATTGAGACAGGTCTACAGGCCGACCAGACTTAGCCCCATATATTATGTGGCTAACTTATTAGCCAGCTAGTCAAGTAAGTACCCAAATCTTCATTTAGCTGTATCACTTCTGAATCTGGCTCTCTCCATTTTTTCTATTGAATTTTACAGGGAAATTCAGTTTGAGTAAAAGAAAATGATTTAAAAAGTTCTTGAAAGGTAGCAAGAAGAATTGGCATTGGCAAAGGGTTTTTTGTTATCTTCACTGTTGCTGTTACAGTGCTTGCACTTATTGTGAGAGGGAGAGGGTGAGAGGCAGAGGTGCTGCATTCTGTGTTCACTGGGGCAGGATAGTGGAGACAGAGAAGCAGTGAAAGCAGTGACATTTTGTCCCTGTCTGATGTTGCGCAGTGCCCTGCTTAAAGTGCAGACTATAGAGAACCCTTCGTGTTCAAGACTGGTGCCATAGATATTTGTACAAATCAACTCCTCTAGTTATACTTTTTATCCATTATAATGACTACAACTTTGGTGATGTCAGTTTTACTATGAATACCTCAGAATGAATCTGTAATACCACCCCCTTAAACCCCCACCCCACTTTCTGAAACCCACCCCGATTCAAAGTGCCCCTCTACAGTGATACATATATAGAGAGTATCAGACTGACTCTACACAGAGTCTCTCTCTCTCTCTTTCTCAATATTTTCTCTGAAATTATTTGTGTTGCATTATTTATCACATGCATTAGGGCATTATTGCATGCTTTAAGTTCCTAACACAAATTGATAAGTGACCCAATTGGTTAGCCAGGTAACCTCTAGATTCATCAAAATGCTATAATATCGCATGGATAACACCGGTAATAACAAAAATTGGCAGCTTTCCGCAGTGCAGAAGTAAGTAATGTACACCGTGGTATGTCATTGCAGTATGCAGTACTTTATTACACTACACGATATTTTTTCCTACTATAAATAATCATTTCCTGTCCTTCCTTCTTTCAAGGTGTTATGCTCGCTCCGCGACTGGCTTCACTCACCCCTCGCCGCCCGCTCGTGGTAGCCCTTGGTTTCCTGGCAGCGGCATGGAGCTGCTGCCAACGCACATCACCCCAGTCTAGGCTCTACGAAACTCCCACTTGTGTGGCGGCCGAGATGCCACCAACCTCCTCTCATGACCAGGCCCTCCCTAGGCGTGCACTAGCCCATTTAAAGGGCCAGCGGTGGGAAAAGGGTGCTCAGCACCCACTGATGATGTCAGTCCCTTCGGCCTATTTAAAGGCCACCTCTGGCTCCAGCAAACTGACGGCAACATTTCCAAAGTTCCTGTCTCAGCATCCCTATCTCAGCTTTCCTGTTGCAGCATTCCTGCTCCAGCACTCTGATCCCGGCTCTCCGGTCCCAGTGCCTCTGCTCCAAGTCCTGTCATCTCCCCCTTCGTGTCCCATCTCTGGCTTAGGACCTCAGATCGCACCTGACCACCATCTATTACTGCCTGCCTCTGACCTAGAATCGGACCTGACCACCGCCTACCACTGCTGCCTGCCTCTGACCTTGGACTGGACCTGACCACCGCCTTCTGCTGCCTGCCTCTGAACCCGGACTGGACCTGACCATGCTTCTTCTGCCTTCCTTCAGTCTCGCCTGACCCATGCTGGGCCTTCCTCTGGTCCCAGCTCCAGTCCCTATGGACCAGGCTTGGCCTGCCTCTCGCCTGCTTCGGGCTCATGGCCCCCGAAACATCTGTCTCTTCTGGCCACTCTCCCAGGACCAACCACACAGAGGCCCACCTAAGACCAGCCAGCCCTGGCACCCAAGGGCTCAACCTGTGGTGAATGAGGGCTAGTAGTGGCAAAGCTCCTGTTGGCCTCTGCTTCCCGTTTGGCCTCGCCTCCCGATAGTGGGATCTGTGGGGTAGTGTTGAGGAGTTCTGGTGGTATATTTTTGCGATTTCTGACTGAGTTGTGCTGTTTTCTGTTGTTATTTCTTTCCCTTTACCTTGGTCTTCTGTGATATTTGTTGGAGTGAAAGAAAGTAAGTCCAGTCTGTCATTTTCTGTGGAGTGGAGGAGGAGCGGAGGAGGAGTGTGAGGAGCGGAGGTTGAGTATGAGGAGTGGAGGAGGAACACAGGAGGAGTATTAGGAGCAGGTAAGGAGTGTGAGGAGAAGTGTCAGGAGCAGGTGAGGAGTGTGAGGAGTGGAAGAGGAGTATCAGAGGCGGGTGAGGCGTGAGAGCAGAAGTTTCAGGAGCGGAGTGGGTGTGAGGAGGAAAACATGAAGTGTGATAGGCCCCTGGAAGAGAAGAGAGAAGAGGGGTGAGGATAGCAGGATGAGGAGGAGGCAGAGGGAGTGGGAGGAGGAGGGCAGGAGTGCCACGGGAAGTAGGAGTAGGAGTAGGCACAGAGGGTCAAATAGAGACAGGCAGGAGGGAAGGGATAAGAGGGTGGGCTGGGAGAATGGGTTAGGCATAAAAGATTGGTGGGAGGAGTACGGCAGCTTAGGGTTAGAGAGAGAGGTGGCAGATGGGATGGGAGTTGATAGGGCAGAGTCAGGTGACAGGGGAAGGGATGGGAGAGGAGAGGAGAGTGGGATGGAGAGTGAGGGCAGGGAGGACACTTCTCTGGGAGAGGAAGCGGCACCTCCTTCTAGCAGTCAGCCAGCAGTACAGCAGAGACTACGTGCAATCAGGTTCAGTGTGGCAGAGAAGGAGCTACTTATCACTGGGGTCCTGCAGCACTACACCAGTCTCTATGGAAACAGAGCATCCAAGACATCCAAAGCAGCTAAAGGGCCAATTTGGCACAACATTTCCCAGGCCATCACCTGGCACAACGGCATTCAATGAAGCGGGAAGCAGGTCACCCATCACTACAGAGAGATCAAGGCCCATCTGAAAGTGAAGGTAGCAGAGTGCTTCAAATACATGCATCAGACTGGAGAAGGGGCCCCCTGTCCCATTGTCATGACAGAAATGGAGCAGTGACTTATCGAAAGACTGGGACTGGATGTGTTTGAGGGCATAGATCCGTTGCTAGACACTACGGGTCTGATTTTAAAAAGCATTTACATGCGTAAAACTGGGTTTTACGCATGTAAATGCACTTTACTCGAGTAAGTGGGCTTTTGAAAATTGCTACAATATATGCCATTGAATCGTCCATAGGATTTACTCGCATAAGTGCACTTTACATGAGTAAATGGCTTTTGAAAATTGCTACAATAGTAGTTACATTTATGCACGTAACTCCTTTGAAAATTACCCCCTACATGAGCTGCTGCTGTTAAATTGAACTTACTCATAAATGGGCAGACAGCAATGGGTTTACACAAAGGGGGACTTTTACTAGGCATTTTTTTTCCATTACAGAAGAATGGTAAAAAGACTTTAGTATAAAAGCCCCAGACATTGCCATTAAATGCTAACTTTTGCCTTGAATCATCAAACATGTTTCCCATACTCACAGAATGGGAAAAATACTTCACTGACTCATGCCCTGTAAATAAACAAAGTGCACCTGTGATGGCAAAAAAAAAAAAATTCTTGCTTGCATATGTTCTTAGGAATTGTTTTTTTCCTTCTCTGTTTCCACAGCTCTTGAGCAGGAACGTACCAGTCCCAGCCAGGAATGCTCAGGGATGAGCCGGGATGTTCCAGGGATGAGTCGCCCATTAGGGATGTGAATCGTGTGCCCTATCGTCTTAACGATCGAAATCATTTGTCAGGAGAAGAAAATCATGTTTGGCACGATTTTTTAGTTAAAAAATCGTTAAAAATCGTTTTTTCCGATTAGTGCGCACTAACTGAAAATGATACAATTTGACACTTTTCAGGTCAGTTAAGGTCAGTTTAGGAATGAATATGTATTCCTATTGGCTGCCCTCTTATTTATTCATGTTACCAAGGTTCCCACTGACAGTATATGGGGGATGGGAAATGGAAACAGTTGATAGCTTGACAAAAAAAATAATGTGATCAGTCAATGTGACTAGAACTTGTGCCCTAACCCTGATACCAGGGGTGTTGTGATCTTCCTGCACACAGTGCCCTAACCCTGGCACCAGGGGTGTTGTGATCTTCATGTACACAGTGCCCTATCCCTATTAATACCAGGAGTGTTGTGATCTTTCTGCACACAGTGCCCTAACCCTGGCACCAGGGGGGTTGTGATCTTCATGTACACAGTGCCCTATCCCTATTAATACCAGGAGTGTTGTGATCTTCCTGCACACAGTGCCCTATCCCTATTAATACCAGGAGTGTTGTGATCTTCCTGCACACAGTGCCCTAACCCTGACACCAGGGGTGTTGTGATCTTCCTGCACACAGTGCCCTATCCTATTAAAACCAGGAGTGTTGTGATCTTCCTGCACACAGTGCCCTAACCCTGACACCAGGGGTGTTGTGATCTTCCTGCATGCAGTGCCCTATCCCGCCTGCATTACTAGTGAGAGGCTGGCTTCACAGACAGGGGGGAGCTTCCTGACCCTCACTCCTCCCCTCCCCCATGTCCCAGCCAGTGAATGGTGTGTGGGTGAGGGGGGGGAGGATGGTGAGGCTGAAACAGCTCCTTCCCTGCATTACTAGTGAGAGGCTGGCTTCACAGACAGGGGGGAGCTGCCTGACCCTCACTCCTCCCCTCCCCCATGTCCCAGCCAGTCGCACATGCTCAGTGCTGTTCCCCCTCACCAAGCTGGAGTCAATGTGTGCAGGAAAGGAGACCTGCCTTTTTCCCAGCTGGAGTCAGTGTGTGTGCAGTAAAGGAGATCTGCCTTGTCCACAAGCTGGAGTCAATGTGTGCAGGAAAGGAGACCTGCCTTTTCCCCAAGCTGGAGTCAATGTGTGCAGGAAAGGAGACCTGCCTTTTCCCCAAGCTGAAGTCAATGTGCTGTAAAGGAGACCTGTCTTATCCCCAGGCTGGAGTCAGTGTGTGCAGAAAAGGTGACCTGCCTTTTCCCCAAGCTGGAATCAATGTGTGCAGTAAAGGAAACCTGCCTTTTCCACATGCTGGAGTCAATGTGTGCAGTAAAGGAGATTTGCCTTTTCCACAGCTGGAGTCAGTGTGTGCAGTAAAGGAGACCTGCCTTGTCCCCAAGCTGGAATCAATGTGTGCAGTAAAGGAGATCTACCTTGTCCCCAAGCTGGAGTCAATGTGCTGTAAAGGAGACCTGCCTTTTCCCCAAGCTGGAGTCAATGTGCTGTAAAGGAGACCTGCCTTTTCCCCAAGCTGGAGTCAATGTGTGCAGGAAAGGAGACCTGCCTTGTACCCAAGCTGGAGTCAATGGGTGCAGTAAAGGAGACCTGCCTTGTCCCCAAGCTGGAGTCAGTGTGCTGTAAAGGAGACCTGCCTTTTCCACAAGCTGGAGTCAATGTGTGCAGTAAAGGAGACCTGCCTTATCCCCAAGCTGGAGTCAATGTGTGCAGTAAAGGAGACCTGCCTTGTCCCCAAGCTGGAGTCAATGTGTGCACATAATGCAATGCACAGGAAGCAATGATGTGACTGCTGGAGTGGTGCACTGCCTGCCTACCTAGGCTTGAATATATTAATGCTGCAGTACTAATAAAAATAAATTATAATTCTGCTAAAATGCCACTAGCCTCACCAGTGACACTAGGCTAGTAGTGTCACTGGTGAGGCTAGTGGCAAACAAGTTCTAGTCACATGAGTGATGATCATCACATTACTTTTTTTGTCAAGCTTCCAACTGTTTCCATTTCACATCCCCCCACCCATTACCTCAGTGGGAACCTTGGTAACATCAATAGATAAGAGCACAGCCAGCCAATAGGAATACATATTCATTCCTAAGTGACCTTTACTGACCTGGGAAGTGTCAACAATTTGTATCGTTGGTGTTCGTGAGTTTCCAGTTCCATTTCCCATCCCCCCAACCATCACCTCAGTGGGAACCTTGGTAACATCAATAGATAAGAGGGCAGCCAGCCAATAGGAATACATATTCATTCCTAACTGACCTTCACTGACCTGGAAAGTGTCAATTTGTATCATTTTCTGTTAGTGCGCACTAACGGGAGTTAGTGCGCACTAACTGGGAGTTAGTGCGCACTAACTGGGAGTTAGTGCACACTAACGGGAGTTAACGATTTTTAACGATAAATCGTTAGAATTTCTATTGTATTGTGTTCTATAACGATTTAAGACGATATTAAAATTATCGGACGATAATTTTAATCGTTGAAAAACGATTCACATCCCTATCGCCCATTACCCTTCCTGCAAAGGCCCTTAGTCATGGATGCTGAGACACAGTGTGAGCAGGAAGAGGAGCATCAGGAGGCACAGCAATCACAGGGCCTGTATGTAATGCAATCTCCAGGCTCCAGAAGTTCAATTAATATAGACCTGGATCTTGACGCATTAATGGACTGGCAACATTTGGAAGAGCAGCTGCCAAGAAGCAGCACCCCACGCCACTCAGAGTCAAGCCCAACTATGCCCACACTGGAGCCTCTGACATAGTCATCATCACTATCAACAACATTTGCACTATTGCACCAACCACTGGCAGACCCCAGACCTGCTCCATCAGGATCCCCGTCAGCAGCCCCCACACCAGCTCCATCAAGGCTCCCACCAGCAGCCCCCACACCACCACCATCAGGCTCACCAACACCAGCACCTCCAGCAGGCATCTCATCAGCAGAGGTTCAGCAGTTGTGGTAACAAATCAGGTTCCTGCAAAGAACTGTACAGCAGCAAAACTGGATGCTGCAGAAAAGCATGGCAGCCAGCATCCAAAATGCTAACACCATTGCTGCTGCCATTAGTAATCTAACAAATGTGATGACACAAATCCTGCAGCACATGCCACACCTGCCATTGGAATCATCAGCGACATCCCTTGGATCGACACCCCACAGCAGTCCCGCCAAATCACAATGGTGCAGGGGTAGGACCCTCAAAACAATGCCCCGCTCCAAGTTGGAAGTCACAGCATGGCAAGAGGCATTGAAAAGAGGAAAGCCCTGTGTTTTGAAATGTATTGAAAAATACAGGGATGCACTCTTCATGGAGTTGCATCCCTGTGCTGAATAGATGAAGAAACCAGCTCATCGTCTGCTCTCAACAGAGTTGCTGTGCTGTCTAGATGGCAGAAACCGGCTCATCGTCTGCTCACATCAGAGTTGATGTGCCATCTAGATGGAAGATACTGGCTCATCGTCTGCTCACATCAGAGTTGCTGTGCCGTCTAGATGGAAGATACTGGCTCATCGTCTGCTCACATCAGAGTTGCTGTGCCGTCTAGATGGAAGAAACAGGCTTTTTGTCTCTTCACATCAGAGTTGCTGTGCCGTCTAGATGGAAGAAACCGGCTCATCATCTGCTCACATCAGAGTTGCTGTGCCGTCTAGATGGAAGATACTGGCTTATCATCTGCTCATATCAGAGTTGCTGTGCCATCTAGATGGCAGAAACCGGCTCATCGTCTGCTCACATCAAAGTTGCTGTGCCATCTAGATGGAAGATACTGGCTCATCATCTGCTCACATCAGAGTTGCTGTGCCATCTAGATGGAAGAAACTAGCTCATCGTCTGCTCACATCAGAGTTGTTGTGCCACCTAGATGGAAGAAACTGGCTCATCATCTGCTCATATCAGAGTTGCTGTGCCATCTAGATGGAAGATACTGGTTCATCGTCTGCTCACATCAGAGTTGCTGTGCCATCTAGATGGAAGATACTGGCTCATTGTCAGCTCACATCAGAGTTGCTGTGCCATCTAGATGGAAGAAACTGGTTCATCGTCTGCTCATATCAGAGTTGCTGTGCCATCTAGATGGAAGATACTGGTTCATTGTCTGCTCACATCAGAGTTGCTGTGCCATCTAGATGGGAGAAACTGGCTCATTGTCTGCTCACATCACAGTTGCTGTGCCATCTAGATGGAAGATAACGGCTCATCGTCTGCTCACAACAGAGTTGCTGTGCTGTCATGCATATTGGATGATGTTATGTCAAGCATTTTAAAGCAGCATAGTCACTAACATGTGGTCTTTCACCCTCTGGGCCCATTAGGGCATACTTTAAGTAGCCTACAATGTCTTGCCAGATGCTGTCTCTTGTCATGCAGTCCTGTCTCTGGCTCCATGCTGTGGGATCCTGTCATCTCTTCTCATCTCCTGCAAGTGCTATCTCCATGCTGTGGGGTGTCATCTCTTCTTATCTCCTGCAAGTGCTAGCTCCATGCTGCAGGATCCTGTCATCTCTTCTCATCTTCTGCAACTACTGTCTCCACGCTGCAGGATCCTGTCATCTCTTCTCATCTCCTGCAAGTGCTGGCTCCATGCTGTGGGATCCTGACATCTCTTCTCATCTCCTGCAAGTGCTGGCTCCATGCTGCGGGGTGTCATCTCTTCCCATCTCCTGCAAGTGCTGGCTCCATGCTGTGAGATCCTGTCATCTCTTCCCATCTCCTTCAAGTGCTGGCTCCATGCTGTGGGATCTTGTCATCTCTTCTGATCTCCTGCAACTGCTGGCTGCATGATGTGGGATCCTGTCATCTCTTCTCAGCTCCTGCAAGTGCTGGCTGCATGAAATGGGATCCTGTCATCTCTTCTCAGCTCCTGCAAGTGCTGGCACCATGCTGTGGGATCCTGTCATCTCTTTTCAGCTCCTGCAAGTGCTGGCTGCATGAAATGGGATCCTGTCATCTCTTCTCAGCTCCTGCAAGTGCTGGCACTATGCTGCGGGGTGTCATCTCTTCTCATCTCCTGCAAGTGCTGGCTCCATGCTGCGGGGTGTCATCTCTTCTCTCTCCTGCAAGTGCTGGCTCCAAGCTTCTCTTTCTCATCTTGGGCCTTCTGCCTTTATGCTGCTCTGTCTCATCCTGGGCCTCCTGCCTCCAAGCTGCTTCTTCTTTTCCTGGGCTTCCTGCCTCCAAGCTGCTCTGTCTCATCCTGGGCCTCCTGTCTCCAAGTTGCTCTGTCTTCTGCTCCTGTGATGCTGATGGCTCAGTCTGCAGTCTGGCTCCTGCTGCCTACATGCTGATCTGTTTGCTCTTTGTCCTGCTGCCTACATGATAAGCTGTGCTGGTCTGGCCCTTTGACTGTCCTCTTTGAGTGCACTCTCTCAACATGCATTGCTTGGGGCCTTTACTCGAGTTTTGCTTGTCTGGCCCTAAGGCCATCCTCTTTGAGTGCACTCTTTCAACATGCACTGTCTGTGGTTTGAACATGTACACATTGTAGTGCTTTTTGTAGCTGTCATTTGACAGATATACTTGAGTTTTAGGGGTGTCTGTTTTAATGGAAAAAATGCTTAGTAAATATCCCCCAATGTAATTCATCAGTCTGCATTAAGGATAGCATGCAATACCATTATATGTCATCATGGTATTTGCATATATTACTGTACAGGTTAACACAGAATGTTCTGTAAATGAAAATGTACATTGTTCAGTGTTATTAGCTATCTTGTCTTTACAGAATGTGATAACCAAAGAAAACTGATGAATTTAAAACAGTGCACTACATTAAGGATGTGAATCGTAACCGGACTCATTTCCGGTACTGATTTTGGGTAAAAACCGGGGGAAATCTTCATTCCTGCAATTCTTACCCGTTTTCATCTGCTGTGTCATGCCAAAAAAAACCCAACACCCCGACCCTTTAAATTTAATCCTTTCGCATCCCCCTTCCTCCCGACCCCCCCCCCCCCAAACACACACACACACACATTTTTAAAGTACCTGGTGGTCCAGCAGGGATCTCGGGAGCGATCTCCCGTGCTCAGGCCGTCGGCTGTCACTAATCAAAATGGCACCGATGGCCCTTTGCCCTTAGCATGTGACAGGGTATCCGTGCCATTGGCCGGCCCCTGTCACATGGTAGGAGCTCAGGATAACCCACGCCATCGGGGTCGGGAGGGTGGGGGATGCGAAAGGATTAAATTTAAAGAGTCGGTGTTGCGGTCTCCACCGATTCCCCTCTATCCGCTCTGCACTGCGCTTACCTACAGTGGTGGAAACGCCGCTCCCGCAGCTCTGTCGGTCCTTCAGGGCGTCCGCCATTACCAGCTAGTCTCCCTGCCGCCACGCGCGCACGTGAGGACGCGCACTATGGACGCACAGCCGCCGGAAGTCTGGCCCCGCCCGGGCTAACGATGCCATGCCCCAAGCCTGATTTAACCGGCGTTCGGTTACCGTCTCATTGCCTTGCAACGAGGGTCGCTACTGGTTAGTAGTTCTGAGTTGCGCTTCACTTGTTCCACGTTCCTGCTTTGACCTCAGCCTGTTCCTGACTCTGCTTCTACCTGCCGCCAGCCACCGACCATTGCCAGTGCCTGATTCCGCTCCTGCCTGCTGCCAGCCTGACCTGGGTTCATCTCCGTTCCTGCTCACAGTCTGTTCCAGTTCTCAGCACGCTACAGACTCCGTTCCTGCTCGCAGGTTGCTTCATCTCACGGCACGCTACAGACTCCGTTCCTGCTCACAGTCTGTTCCAGTTCTCAGCACGCTACAGACTCCGTTCCTGCTCGCAGGTTGCTTCATCTCATGGCACGCTACAGACTCCGTTCCTGCTCACAGTCTGTTCCAGTTCTCAGCACGCTACAGACTCCGTTCCTGCTCGCAGGTTGCTTCATCTCACGGCACACTACAGACTGCGTTCCTGCTCACAGCTTGCTTCAGCTCATAGCACGCTACAGACTCCGTTCCTGCTCATAGCTTGCTCCAGTCCACAGCACGCTATAAGACTCTGTATCTGCTCACTATCTGCTCCAGCATACACCGGCCCCAACCAACCCACGGACTACAGCATTCTTATTGGACTACCTTATCATACTCTCTGCCCAGGCCTTCTTCTACTATAGAGACTCTCAATGTTCTCCTAAGTCCCAAGGTTCTAGGACCCTACGGGCTCCTCCTGGGGGGTTCCTGGTTCCCGGGTGAAGACCTCTGCCTGTGGCTCTGCCTCCCGACCTGCCCTATCATTGGGGTAGTTCGGCCTAAGGGTTCACTCCTGGTCCGCAGCTTCCCAGACTGCAACAGTCGGGGTGGGTCTGGGGTTTATTTTTAAGTGCCCTTTCTTCCCGCCCCCCCAAAATGATAAGAGAATCCCACAAAAAATTTTGTGTAGTTTTCCTATTGGGTTCGGGGGCCCCTCGAATTCTGACGAGTTTGAAAATATCTTCCGATATTTTCAATCGTCAGAAAAACAATTCACATCCCTACACTACATGTCTTTGTGAATAAAGTGCTCACTGTTTAGAAAGCCTAATTTTCTGGTGATGGTGTTTAATTGCATGGTGCTACTCTTTATGATACGTATGGGTAAAGGTTTGCTTTTAACATGACCTTGCACGCTCCAATGCATTGACACATTAAAAATGTGCATTTCTGAAGAAAGCAAGTCCATAAGGGCTATGGCATTACAAAGAAAGCACAGTATATACTGGTTAATAGGGATGTGCAGAGGGACGCCATACATTGCATTTGTGATTCGGATTCGTCGGGGAGCAGGTACATTGCATTCGGCCGTATGGCGCCCCGATGTGTTAATATGGAGATTTCTATTCGTGTGCCAGCTAAAATTCAAATTAACTACAACCCCCACCCTCCTGACCCCCCCAAGACTTACCAAAACTCCCTGGTGGTCCAGCGGGGGGTCCGGGAACCATCCCCTGCACTCACACCCTCGATGCCGGTTTCATCATGGCGCCGATAGCCTTTGTCACAGGGGCTACCGGTGCCATTGGTCAGCCCCTGTCACATGGCCATCGGCGCCATCTTGTGCTCCTACCATGTGACAGGGGCTGACCAATGGCACTGGTTTCCCCTGTGACATAGTATGGGCAAAGGCTATCGGTGCCATTTTGAGTAGTGGCATCGGACGGCTGGAGTGCAGGAGGTCGCTCCGAGACCCCCAGGGACTTTTGGCCAGCTTGGGGGGGGGCCTCCTGACCCCCACAAGACTTGCCAAAAGTCCAGCAGGGGTCCGGGAGCGACCTCCTGCACGCCGTCCGTCCGATGCCAGTACTCAAAATGGCGCCGATCGCTTTTGCCCTCACTATGTCACAGGTACCGACGGTCGGCCCCTGTGACATAGTGAGGGCAAAGGCGATCGGTGCCATTTTGAATACTGGCAGCAGATCGCCTTTGCCCTCACTATGTCACAGAGGCCGACCGTCGGTACCTGTGACATAGTGAGGGGAAAGGCGATCGGCGCCATTTTGAGTACTGGCATCGGATGGCCGGCGTGCAGGAGGTCGTTCCCGAAGCCCTGCTGGACTTTTGGCAAGTCTTGTGGGGGTCAGGAGGCCCCCCCCCCCAAGCTGGCCAAAAGTCCCTGGGGGTCCAACGGGGGTCCCGGAGCGACCTCCTGCACGCCAGCTGTGCGATGCCAGAACTCAAAATGGCACCGATAGCCTTTGACCATACTATGTCACAGGGGCTACCGGTGCCATTGGTCAGCCCCTGTCACATGGTAGGAGCACAAGATGGCGCCGATGGCCATGTGACCGGGGCTGTCCAATGACACCGGTAGCCCTTGTGACAAAGGCTATCGGCGCCATGATGAAACCGGCACTGAGGGTGTGAGTGCAGGGGATGGTTCCCGGACCCCCTGCTGGACCACCAGGGAGTTTTGGTAAGTCTTGGGGGGGTCAGGAGGGTGGGGGGTTGTAGTTACAAATGACCCCTTTGCTCTCCCACCCTCCCGAACCCCCCCAAAATGTTAAATTACCTGGTGGTCCAGTGGGGGGGGGGGGGGTGTCCCGGCGCGATCTCCCGCTCTCGGCCCATCGGCACCATTTTGGCTACCACTGATAAAAATGGCGCCGATGGCCCGATAAAAAAAAAACCACCCGACCCTTTACAAATTACCCCTTTGCTTCTCCCACCCTCCCGACCCCCCCAAAAACCTTTTACATGTACCTGGTGGTCTAGCGGGGGGTCCGGGAGCCATCCCTTCAATCATACCCTCGGTGCCGGTGCTGGACTGGTTTCAAAATGGCGCCGATCGCCTTTGCCCTCACTATGTCACAGGGAGCAACGGTCGCTCCCTGTGACATAGTGAGGGCAAAGGCGATCGGCACCATAATGGCAGTCGATCGCCTTTGCCCTCACTTTGTCACAGGGAGCGATACACTATGTCACAGGGAGCGACGGACCACGAGGAGAGCGGGACATGCACAGGGAAGATCCAGGTGAAGAGGAACTCCGATGACAGGAACAGTGACATCCGAAGCTCCGACAGCTGGCAGGAACAGAAACTCCAAGTGCAGGGGCGAATCCCACCTGTTGGCCACTCCTAGGCCCAACAGGTCAGAAGGCCAGGAGCCCAAACATAGAAGCAGGGAAGAACATCCGGGAAGACAGGACATCTGGACGTAAAAGAACATGGCAGGGCATCCGGAGGAAGATCAGAACAGGAACATCAGAATACCTATCGGGACATCTGAACGGGACATCTGGATGGGAAATCTGAACGGGACATCAAGACAGGACATCTGGACGGAACCTCAGGCACGAAGACGAAAGAACAGGAACTGAACAGGAACTCCATGGAGAAGACAGGAAGGCCTGATGGAGCTCTGGCAGGCAGGAGCCTCCAGAAGGGTGACACTCCGATGCAAGGCGAAGAACAGACTGACGAAGCAGCCCTTTATAGGGCAGAGGCAGGAAGTCCACTTAGAGGTGGAGTCAGCCACACTTCCTGTGGCTGGCCCCTTAAATCAGGCAGAATGGCATAGGCCAGTGCCTAAGAAGCAGCAGGAGACCAGTGCAGGTCCTCAGACAGCGGCCTGCACCGACGTCAGACGCTGAGAAACAGGAAACAGGCAGGCAGGCTTCAGGGCAGCCTCCAGGCTGTCCCACGAGGACCCCCATGATGGCCTCGCGGCTCCCTGCCACGAGGGTGGCGTCCGGTTGCGGCTCCCAGCCGCGGGGGCGGAGAGGTTCCAGGACGGCCTCCGGGCCACGTGAGCAAAGGGCTGGCCACGACTCCAGCCGCGTGGGAGGCCCGACGAAGGCGTCCTGCCACGTCAGGTGAAGAAGGGCAGAGTCGCGGTAAGTCTGCTCGTGGGAGGGGGCCCGCGGGCAGTGGGTCACAACAAACTATGCATGATATTAAATAATCCTACACACAAAATCAGAGGTTCTCAGCAAATTTATATGCCACTTATATTTTATTGTATAAAATTTAACTATAACTTCTTATCAACCATATAATCTTTTATGCAGACCACACTGCACGCTAGGGATGTGAATCGTTTTCCATATCGTCTTAACGATAGAAATCGTGTGGCAGGGCAAGAAAATCGTCTTAGGCACAATTTTTTAGTTAAAAAATCGTTAAAAATCGTTTTTTCCGATTAGTGCGCACTAACTCGAGTTAGTGCGCACTAACGGGAGTTAGTGCGCACTAACTGGGAGTTAGTGCGCACTAACTGAAAATGATACAATTTGACACTTTTCAGGTCAGTTAAGGTCAGTTTAGGAATGAATATGTATTCCTTTTGGCTGCCCTCTTATTTATTCATGTTACCAAGTTTCCTACTGACAGTATATGGGGGATGGGAAATGGAAACAGTTGGTAGCTTGACAAAACAAGTAATGTGATCAGTCAATGTGACTAGAACTTGTGCCCTAACCCTGATACCAGGGGTATTGTGATCTTCCTGCACACAGTGCCCTATCCCTATTAATACCAGGAGTGTTGTGATCTTCCTGCACACAGTGCCCTATCCCTAATACCAGGGGTGTTGTGATCTTCCTGCACACAGTGCCCTATTCCTGATACTGGGGGTGTTGTGATCTTCCTGCACACAGTGCCCTATTCCTGATACCGGGGGTGTTGTGATCTTCTTGCACACATCCCGATATCAGGGATAGGGCACTGCATGCAGGAAGATCACAACACTCCTGGTATTAATAGGGATAGGGCACTGCATGCAGGAAGATCACAACACTCCTGGTATTAATAGGGATAGGGCACTGCATGCAGGAAGATCACAACACCCCTGGTATCAGGGATAGGGCACTGTGTGCAGGAAGATCACAATCCCCCGGAGGAGTGAGGGTCAGGCAGCTCCCCCCTGTCTGTGAAGCCAGCCTCTCACTAGTAATGCAGGGAGGGAGCTGTCTCAGACTTCACCATCCTCCCCCCCCCCCCTTACCCACACACCATTCACTAGCTGGGACATGGGGGAAGTCAGGAGTGAGGGTCAGGCAGCTCCCCCCTGTCTGTGAAGCCAGCCTCTCACTAGTAATGCAGGTAGGGAGCTGTCTCAGACTTCACCATCCACCCCCCCCCCCCCTCACCCACACACCATTCACTAGCTGGGACATGGGGGAAGTCAGGAGTGAGGGACAGGCAGCTCCCCCCTGTCTGTGAAGCCAGCCTCTCACTAGTAATGCAGGGAGGGAGCTGTCTCAGACTTCACCATCCTCCCCCCCCCCCTCACCCACACACCATTCACTAGCTGGGACATGGGGGAAGTCAGGAGTGAGGGTCAGGCAGCTCCCCCCTGTCTGTGAAGCCAGCCTCTCACTAGTAATGCAGGGAGGGAGCTGTCTCAGACTTCACCATCCTCCCCCCCCCCCCCCTCACCCACACACCATTCACTAGCTGGGACATGGGGGAAGTCAGGAGTGAGGGTCAGGCAGATCCCCCCTGTCTGTGAAGCCAGCCTCTCACTAGTAATGCAGGGAGGGACCTGTCTCAGACTTCAACATCCTCCCCCCCCCCCCCCCTCACCCACACACCATTCACTAGCTGGGACATGGGGGAAGTCAGGAGTGAGGGTCAGGCAGCTCCCCCCTGTCTGTGAAGCCAGCCTCTCACTAGTAATGCAGGGAGGGAGCTGTCTCAGACTTCACCATCCTCCCCCCCCCCCCCTCACCCACACACCATTCACTAGCTGGGACATGGGGGAAGTCAGGAGTGAGGGTCAGGCAGCTCCCCCCTGTCTGTGAAGCCAGCCTCTCACTAGTAATGCAGGGAGGGAGCTGTCTCAGACTTCACCATCCTCCCCCCCCCCTCACCCACACACCATTCACTAGCTGGGACATGGGGGAAGTCAGGAGTGAGGGTCAGGCAGCTCCCCCCTGTCTGTGAAGCCAGCCTCTCACTAGTAATGCAGGGAGGGAGCTGTCTCAGACTTCACCATCCTCCCCCCCCCCCTCACCCACACACCATTCACTAGCTGGGACATGGGGGAAGTCAGGAGTGAGGGTCAGGCAGCTCCCCCCTGTCTGTGAAGCCAGCCTCTCACTAGTAATGCAGGGAGGGAGCTGTCTCAGACTTCACCATCCTCCCCCCCCCCCCCTCACCCACACACCATTCACTAGCTGGGACATGGGGGTAGTCAGGAGTGAGGGTCAGGCAGCTCCCCCCTGTCTGTGAAGCCAGCCTCTCACTAGTAATGCAGGGAGGGAGCTGTCTCAGACTTCACCATCCTCCCCCCCCCCCCTCACCCACACACCATTCACTAGCTGGGACATGGGGGAAGTCAGGAGTGAGGGTCAGGCAGCTCCCCCCTGTCTGTGAAGCCAGCCTCTCACTAGTAATGCAGGGAGGGAGCTGTCTCAGACTGGTATCAGGGTTAGGGCACTGTGTGCAGGAAGATCACAACACTCCTGGTATTAATAGGGATAGGGCACTGTAAGAGATGACTGTAGTAGATTGAATAAAGATCTGATTTTTCTGCTCTCCTCACACCAAGCAAAAACAACACACAAGCAGAGAAGCCCTTCTTACAAAGCTGAGCTAGTGAGTTAAGTAGGAGGAAAAGTAAACATACTGGTGCCAGTGTGGCTACTTAAAAAATACACTTACCAACAATCAATTACATATATTTGAACTGTGTACAGTTCCAGCCAGGACCACCTTTCTAAAATGCACAGTGATTGGCAAATTCAACATGCACTAGCATTTCAGGTGCCTGCTAACAAAAATAATAAACAAACAAGTTCTAGTCACGTGAGTGCTGATCATTACATTACTTTTTTTGTCAAGCTTCCAACTGTTTCCATTTCACATCCCCCCAACCATATTGGTAACATCAATAGATAAGAGCACAGCCAGCCAATAGGAATACATACATACATATTCATTCCTAAGTGACCTTTACTGACCTGGGAAGTGTGAACACTTTGTTTCATTTTCTGTTGGTGTTCGTTAGTTTCCAGTTCCATTTCCCATCCCCCCAACCATCACCTCAGTGGTAACCTTGGTAACATCAATAGATAAGAGGGCAGCCAGCCAATAGGAACACATATTCATTCCTAACTGACCTTCAGTGACCTGGAAAGTGTTTATTTGTATCATTTTCAGTTAGTGCGCACTAAATCGAGTTAGTGCGCACTAACGGGGAGTTAGTGCGCACTAACTCGAGTTAGTGCGCACTAACACGATTTAACGATTTTTAACGATAAATCGTTAGAATTTCTATTGTATCGTGTTCTATAACGATTTAAGACGATATAAACATTATCGGACGATAATTTTAATCGTTGAAAAACGATTCACATCCCTACTGCACGCATATATGTTATATTACCTAAAAATTCCCCCAATATCATACATTCATTACCCTTCATTCATACCAATCCACACCAATCATACACATCTCTCATCAAAAAATACCCATATTAAAATGTTACTTTTTCTCAATATCACACATTCTTTAGATACAAAAATTCAAACAATTAATATATCACATATACAATTGTTGTTTTACATAATAATAATGTAACTAATTAATTGTCTTCATGCTGTACATTCATCTGACGAGAGCCTCGTTTCACCCTGAAGTACAGGGCTTCTTCAGGGACCTGTAATGCTCAATTGTTTCTTCATATATCAACTTCAAGACCACTCTCACAAACAGCAAATTTTTTTTGGTACAACATGGTCTACTATGTTACAATGATGTCAGCTTGTCGAGATCACTTCCACACTGGGATTATCATGGACATATTTCTCCATCAAATTGAATATCTTTACTACGCCGGGTTTCAGCCTTATTTTAAATTTTTTATCCTTACATTTGATAAACCGGCAGCGCGTCCTCTCATCTAACCACTCCCTTCAGCGTCACATGATGAAACCCGGCACAGTATCAAGCAACTTTATGCAGTAAAGATTCAATATGATGGAGAAATATGTCTGTGATAATCCCAGTGTGGAAGTGATCTCAACAAGCTGACATCATTGTAACATAGAGAGAGGGAAGTCACACAAAGATCAAGGTCCTGGACTTTAAAAACACAAATTTTAGCAAAATGGCAACGTATCTCAAGGTGGAGCTAGAAGGCTGGGAGGAGATAGGTGAAGTATAACAGGAGCCCAAATTTAAAGGAACAATAACAAAGACAACACACCTATAGTAAAAAATAAGTTAAAAAAAGTAAGAAAAAAGGAAACCAATATGGTTCTCCAAGGTGGTAGCTAAGAAACTAATGGCAAAATGATCAGCATTCAAAAAGTATAAAGAAACTCGAAAAGAGGAACACGGAAGAATATCTGGTGAAGCTGAATGAAACAAGGAAAGAAATCAGGATGGTAAAAGCTTGTGTAGAAGAAAATATTGCCAAAGAGTTAAAGTGCAGTAACAAAATATTTTTCAGATATATCATGGAAAGGAGGAAGGCCAGAGGTGATATTTTAAGTGTGGTGACACCCTGTTCTGCAATTAGATGTCCCTGAACCCTTCCCTTAGGATTAAACAAATTAGAGGGAGACACCATTTTTATGCAGCACTTTCCCCTGAGGATGCCTGTGATTGGTTGCCTCTCAGTCCACTTGGGGGCTAGGAATAGGAGTAGTGTAGTCAGTTTGAGTTAACTTTTGAAGAGAGAAGAACTAGTTGTTATAGTTCTATTTTATTATTCATTCCTACTCTCTGTTGAGTTAGGGCCTAACACCATGACTTGGAGTTTTGTTATAGAGGAGATTCCTTATAATGCACTCCCTGCCTGTGAGGATCTGTCTCCTTTGGAAGAGAGAGTTTATTAAGATATTTTTGGCTATTTTATGATGTTTGACTAGTGTGAAACCTTGAACACTTTTGGTGTTGGTCATTCCCTGGATCCAGAGGACAAGTGCTGAAGAACTGTGAGCCACTGTTCTAGCCCAGAGAAGGTGTAAGATCAGTGACATCACCCCAGAGTGAGATTTATGATTGGAAGAGGATTTTTCCCCTTTTTGTGTTGTGAGATTTTGATCCACCCCTCCTCACTGGGAAGTTGTATAGCAGTTTACTGTTCACCATCAGATATCTCTTCCAGAGGGATCATTTTTACGAGAAGTTTGGGAAGAAGGATTTGGGAACCTTCAGTAGGAAATTCATCCCAAGGAACCTGTACACAGGCTGGGTGAAAGAGACTGAACATTTGGACTCAGATAGGATTTTTCTAGGATTTAGGGGATCCCCAACAGTAGGATTTTCCTAGCCCACTGAGACAATTTATGCACTCAGTAGATGAGTGATAAGCCACCTCCCAGGAACCTGAGAGACAGGACACATATCCAGAGAAAGGGAAACACCTGTAAGAAAGACGCTATAAATCTCACATTTTGGATTGATTACTGAACATTGATTTTACTTTTGAGAATTAGTAAATTTAATTTGAACACCCACAACTGTTTCCAGCCTGTCTGTCCTCACAGCACTGCATCAACAAAAGTCACCAGAGATGTACACGCACTAGGAGGAATTTTCCACCTGGGCCAAGAAGGTCTGCCTTCTCTCCCACAGAAAGGACCCATATCTTGGGGACAAACAAGAGGGGAAAGATTGGTACTGAAGATAGCCCCAGAGATAAATTATTTTCTGTGCCCTTGGAAACAGTAAAATCCACCATAAAAGGGTCACATCAAAGTAAAAGGAGACAAGCAAGGTGTGGAGAAAAATGAAGAAATAGCAGAAATATTAAATAAATACTTCAGTTCAGTTTTTAAATTAAGGAAGACATTGGTGAAGGACCATCGCTGACTAGTAAGAATATAGATGTGATTGGGGTAGTTACATCCCCATTTACAGAAGATAGTGTTTGCTGTTTGGGTAGAACTAGGAAGAGTGAAACTAGACAAGCCATGGGGTTAGATGAGATCCATCCAAGGATACCTAGGGAGCTCCGAGAAGTGCTGGTGGGTCTGGTGATGGACCTATTCAATAGATCTTTTTAGACATGAATAGTGCCACAGGTGGCAGCAGGGAGGAGTTTAGAAATTATAGGCTGATTAGCTTTACCTCCATGGTGGGAAAATTAATGGAGAGACTGCTAATAAAAATATAATGAACTAACTGCAATCCTTTGCATTATAGGAACCAAGTCAGCATGTTTTTACCACAGGAAGATTTTTCTAAATGGGTGACTAAATAATTGGAAAAAGGAAGAGCACGCAAAGCTTTTAATACAGTGCCACATAGGAGGCTCATAAATGAAATGAGAAGCCTAGGAGTGGGTCCCATCCAATGGATTACAAATCGGGTGACCGATAGACATCAGCAAGAAGTGGTAAATAGAACCTATTCTGAAGAAAGAAGAATGATAACTGGAATTCCTCAAGGATCTCTTCTGTGACCGCTACTGTTCAATATCTTTGTGAGCAATATTGACGAGAGATTAGAAGGTAAAATTTGTCTTTTTGAGGATGACACTAAGATCTGCAGCAGAGTGGAATGCCTGAAGGAATAGAGAGAATGAGAAGTGATCCAGAAAATTTTGATATATGGTTGATGTTTTGGCAATTGAGAACAAATGCCAAGAAGTGCAGAGTCATGCAGCAATCCAAAGGGTTTGTATGTGTTAGGGTACAAAAAACTGACGTGCACGAAGTGGGAAAGAGATCTTGGGGTGATAATGTCTCATGATATGAAGGTGGTGAAGCAATGTGACAAATCAGTGGCTAAGGCCAAAGAGATGCTGGGTTGCATTAAAAGAAGCATAACCAGAAGGAAAAAGAAGGTAATAATGCTTCTGTACAGATCTTTGGTGAAGCCTCAGCTGGAATATTATGCTCACTTCTGGAGACCTCATCTTAAAAAAGGATAAGGATAGAATGGAAGTGGTTCAGAGAAAGGCGACCAAAATGGTGTGGAGTTTGTACGGAAAGCTATATGAGATGATACTGAAGGATCGTAATATGTATACACTGGAAAAGAGAAGAGATAGGGGAGACGTGATACAGACTTTCTGAAACCTGAAAGGAATTAATGATACACAAAAATCAAATATTTTCTGAAGGAAAGAAAGCTGTAAAACAAGAGTCTCGATATGAAACTCTAAAGGGGGAAGACTCAGGAATAATATCAGGAAACATTTCTTCATAGAAAGGCTGGTGGATGAATCATTACCCTCCCAGAAGAGGTGGTGAAGACAAGAACGATAATGGAATTCAGAAGGATGTAGGACAAACACAGAATTTTCCTGCTGGCTAGAAAATATAAATTAAGAAACTGAGTAACTTTCTATTGCCCCCACATTTTACATTTTTTGCTTGGGGGTAGCCTACACAGAGCAGCAATTGCTACTACCCTTAACATAAGGTTTGGGGGTAGCCTGCATGGAGCGGCAGTTGCTTCTAATGTAACAAAACTTGCTGGGCTAACTGGATGGATCCTTTTGTTCTTTATCTGCTGTCATTCACTGTGTTACTATGTTACTATGGGGGCTTCATGTCACTATTTGTGCTGCTTTGACCCTCTATCAATACCTTTTGTATTTTCCTGCCGCTTTGTTCCCCCTCTCATGGTGCCTTGGGCTGTGCATGCCATTCTTGGTGCTGCTTTGCACCTCTTTTAGTGCATGGTGGTCTTCATACCACTGTTGTTGCTGCCCATTGCCTTTCTTTTGGAGCATGGGGGAATTCTTGTCACTCTTGCTGTTGCTTTACTCCTCTCATGGTTGCCTCTGATCAGGCTACTTTTTCTTGTCATGATGCTTTGGGCTTTTCATGTCATGTTTGGTGGTACTTTGACATTGTCTTGGTCTCTTTAAATGTTCTTCCCCCATCTGATGTCTCCTATTGACTTTAATGTGAAACAAATGAAACCAATTCTTTTTTTTTATTATTTCAGAAGTACAAAATGAGCACCATTTAGCAAGGTCATGGGACATAGGTTGCTGGATATTTGAGCAGTGGCTTCACTAGCTTTGGTGGCTAATCCGATTATTGAAGGGCTTGGTGGTGTGGGAACGTGTAAGTTCATCTGCCAATAATAAAAACAAACACAGGTCATCCACAAATGTTCTGCAACTGCAAAAAAAGAAATGCCATTTTAAAATCACCACATGATATCCTTACCCAATCAGCAATGTCAATGTCATGCTCTTCTTACAGATGAAGAGAAAGGTCCATCAAAATGGCAATGATCGCCAGTCTTTCTCTTTATTCAGACCATTAGGAGTCACAGTATTTAGTGAAAAAAATCCAAAACTGATTTCTTAAATTAAGATGGGCTTCACAATCACCTCCCTGAAGGGAGAATTTCACATGTTCAATAATGAACATAAGAACATAAGAAAATGCCATACTGGGTCAGACCAAGGGTCCATCAAGCCCAGCATCCTGTTTCCAACAGTGGCCAATCCAGGCCATAAGAACCTGGCAAGTACCCAAAAACTAAGTCTATTCCATGTAACCATTGCTAATGGCAGTGGCTATTCTCTAAGTGAATTTAATAGCAGGTAATGGACTTCTCCTCCAAGAACTTATCCAATCCTTTTTTAAACACAGCTATACTAACTGCACGAACCACATTCTCTGGCAACAAATTCCAGAGTTTAATTGTGCGTTGAGTAAAAAAGAACTTTCTCCGATTAGTTTTAAATGTGCCCCATGCTAACTTCATGGAGTGCCCCCTAGTCTTTCTACTATCTGAAAGAGTAAATAACCGATTCACATCTACCCGTTCTAGACCTCTCATGATTTTAAACACCTCTATCATATCCCCCCTCAGTCGTCTCTTCTCCAAGCTGAAAAGTCCTAACCTCTTTAGTCTTTCCTCATAGGGGAGTTGTTCCATTCCCCTTATCATTTTGGTAGCCCTTCTCTGTACCTTCTCCATCGCAATTATATCTTTTGTGAGATGCGGCGACCAGAATTGTACACAGTATTCAAGGTGCAGTCTCACCATGGAGTGATACAGAGGCATTATGACATTTTCCGTTTTATTCATCATTCCTTCAAGTGAAAAAAACATGAGAACACTGCATACAAAGCTAAACCACAAGTGCAGAAATAACTTGCTAACATTCGACAGCCACCATCCTTGGGCCTTGAAGTTAGGACTGCCGGCTAGTCCGTTCTTCCAAATTCATCAGCTGTGTTTTTCATTGGAAGAATATAAATATCAGGCTAAGTTATTAGCATCAAGATTTATAGCCAGAGGTTATCCTTTCCAGTCTGTTACGATAGCATTCTGGCGAGCATTATATTCTGATCAGGATAGCCTGTTACAAAGCAAAGCAGCCGGTGATGCTTCAGTGTTAGTACGTACTTTGCTATACACTGATAAATCATCAGCCATCACAGCATCAGACATCAGACTAGGTCTGTTCTCCTCTAGTCCCTCAGAACCTAGAGAGACTATTTCTGAAACTTTCTAGTGTTTTTATGACGGAGACATACTTGTCGAGCGGCCCTAAAATGGCAGGGGGGGGGGGGGGGGGGGAGTCACTGGCCCTTTAAAAATAAATTAGAAAGGGAAATATGTCCAAGTCTTTAAAATGAGAGGAGGTATGTGAAAAAATGTTAAAACGGGTTATTTGCATACATTAAGATATGAGAGATGGATAATGCATTTTGGAATATTCAGGTAAAGATTAAAAGGTCAACTGAATGAATATATTGAAAAATATATTAAAATCAAACTATAGGAAGTTGCATCTGTCTTAGTTGAATTTATTCCTATTAGAAACCAGAATAAATATATTCAATTCAGAAGAATACTAAAAGTGTGCAAATGGCAAATTTGTTTTTCAGTGATTCGCTGCTGGGAAGTAGGCCCATGGACAGAGCTGAAGATGTTAATAGAATGCTAAAGCAGTACCTGCTTCTGCACAGCATAAATATGTTTTGAAATCATGTCAATATATTTTTTTTCTGCAAAAGTGCCCCCTTTATAACAGCTGACATGTGTCAAAGCCAACATATCTGGTACTATTTGTCCTCTAAAGCCCAAAAGTAATTTACATGAAGTGAGCCCTAAGTGTTTCCAACAATGATATTCAAGAAGCTGCATCTCACTCTGACTGTAATAACATGATAGAAACCTGTGTGTACACTGATTGGATCTATGTGATCAATGTATGAGTAATAAGAAAGTAAACACCGCCTCCTCTAAACGGCAGAGCCTTCACCGAATTAGGCCATTGGATGCACTAACTCGTGTTGGATTTTGTACTTGTTTTGGATAAAAGTATTCCAAATGCCTCAAAATGAATTTTATCCTGGAGAACCTGACACAAATAACATGGCAAGTTTCACATAGGTGGGGCTTATGTAGAAAACATTTTTCCCCATAGACATAAAATGGAAAAAAACTTTAATACAACTGGCCCATTATCTTGTTATAATAGGATTTTAGAAAAATCTTTATTGACAACAACAAAAGAAGGTTTACATTTTTTGAAGAGGATTAAATTCAATCTTCTATTGAATATAGACTATATTTTTCAAGTGGTTTGAATATGATGTGGGAGGGAGGCCAATACAATCTTTGATCTTAATCTATGAAAATATTTCTTTTCTATAGTGGAATTGCTATTACCAAGTCTTTTCATCTCTCCTGTTATTATGAAAATTTCTTGTCCTTTTGATATAAAGATGATGTGGGGAAAGTTATAATTTACTGTTATTGTACCAGTGTGTACACCTTGAAGCAATAAGGTACAAGCTGATTGTGAAAGGTTCATGGATTACTTAAGTCTATAAACTGCTCATGACCCTCTAAAGAATAATTTGGCTTAAGGCTGCTTAGTAATGAATATTTTTTTCTTTCTATGGTGCCTGTGGTGAGATGGGAATGAACTAGAAGATGAATCTATATTACATTTTATGCAAAAAAATTCAAGCATTCCTGTAAGACCAAATTAATCAGAATACAGCTTGAATCTACACATTTTACAAACCTTTTTAAAAACAAGTCTTTGATTTAAAGCAGGAGGGCAAAAAATATCACTGAAAGATTCTGCCTTGCTGATAGTTTCTGGCTTTTTTAAAGAAAATCATGATTTTTTTTTTTGTACAGTGATATAACTTAAACTTATTAACTGAGTTCTAAGATAGAACATGCTTTTCTGTAATTCTTAGTAACAGTATAAATATAGCATGAAGAATTAAAATTGAGAACATTAATAGAATCAGGAAAGACAAAATAAGTCCTTTTGAAAAGCCAAAAGTATTCAAGTTAATTTTCAAAGCAGTTATGCACATAAAATTAACCTATAGGTGAGCTTACACTCACATATTGGCTATTTTAGATACATCAAAAGTACACATGGACTTCTGGTTTGGCATAAACAGTTACATGTGCAAATAAGGAGCGGTCTAGAGGCATTCTGAGTGGGGTTAAGATTTACATGCGTAGGTTGCTATTTCATAAGAGACTTACATAAGTACATTTGCAACTTATTCGCGCAATTCTATACCCACTAATTAACCAACACTTATGGTATTGGACACTTTTGTTATCTGCTATTGTTGGATGGAAGGTCTCCATGAACTGGAGTTGTTCAGAATGAAGAACTAAGGGAGTTTTGATTACCTAGAGAAGGACTGGATGAGGTATCAGCAAACTGGTAATTTCAATTACATGCACACGTTTTAATTTCTATCAAACTTCCATGAATAAATCAAGGTTTATATGAACTATATTTTTTGTGCATAAAATATACATGCATATGTTTATAAAATAGGAAGGAAAAGTATATGCTTTCAATGTATTGCAAGTATCCATGTGTAACCAATCATACATGCATATGTTGGGAGGTAGATATATATGTATTTTATAATCTGAATATGATAGTAGTGCAACAATTGAAGGAATATTCAAACCAACATGTTATGGTTTTGAAGGAAGTTGTGAACACCTGGGCCAAGGTGAGAGCTGTCACCGCCCACAAGGAGAAGCCCTGTGGGCCTTACCATCGGTGGGCGTGGTCTCAGCAACATAGGACACAGCTGTGAGAGAGACTTTATTAGGGAGAAAAAGATAATGCACAACCCAAGGAGCGGGGAATGCAATAACACAGTTCTTGAGTAAGAAAAGTCAAGATGTACTGTAAATGAGAAGGTCCAGTAGTGGCCTGCAGCGCGGGGTACACCAGGAGATTCCTGTAGGTTGGTGAAGATACCTCTGAATGCAGATCTGGTAGTGGCCCGCAGCGTGGGGTATGCTGAGGATCACTGTACAGCAGGCGATGACGTAGCAGAGGTCAGGAATGCAGGAATCTGGCAGAGTACCTCCAGTAGGAGAAGTAGTATCCTGTAGCATAGGATAGGTAGAGTAGATATGCTGAAGAACAGTAGTGGCCCGAGGCACAGGGTACACCATGGAGACTCCAGCAAGTTGCAGAAACTGAAGAAGGTACTCACTCCGGGAAGTTCCAGTAGAGATGCCCGAGGATCGGGTCAACATAAGTCCAAGGCAGGATGGCCCTCCAAGGAGAGGATAGCCTAGAGACAGAAGGATCCCCGTGAAGCGGGTACCCAGAGTGTCCAAATGCCACGAGGAGATTCAGGAACTGAAGATCCCAAAGCAGAGCGGATTTAACAATGAGTGAACTCCTTGCTAACTCGTCTTAGCAGTGGGCCGGAGAGCTTAAGTACACTAGCGGTTCTGATGTCATCAGGAGGGGACACTCCTGAGGTTCCCGCCATGACTTATACAAAAGAAGGCCCTGCACGCGCATAGGTGCTTCCAGAAGTAAGATGGCAGTCGGCAGTTCCCATGCCATCCCAGGGACGCCAGGGAAGTTGGCGTTGGTTGGCGGAGGCTGCCATTCTTCCAATGATTGACGGTGCAGGGAAAAAAGAGGTGAGTATGAGAGGTCGCAGCTGTCTGTGTCTGACGGGCACAACAGTACCCCCTATCTTAGGTCCCCTCCCTGGGGGTTTCGGCTTCCTGGGGTGAGCCAGAGGAAATTGCCTGATTAGGTCTTTGTCAAGAATGTTACTTGCGGGTTACCAGCTGTTTTCCTCTGGTCCAAATCCTTCCCAGGATATAAGGTACTCCCAGCGTCTTCCATGTTTCTACACATCAAGATTATCAATTACCTGGTAGGTCATGTCTTCCTCAGTAGAGAGGGGTTGTGGTTCAGGTGTCTTCTTAGAAAACTTGGATAAGATGAGTGGTTTTAGAAGAGAAATGTGGAAGGCATTATGGATCTTTAGAGATGATGGTAACTGCAAGCTGTACATGATTGGACCCAGTTGACGTAATATAGGAAAAGATCCTATATATTGAGGTGCAAAACAAACTAAAGGCAATTTTAGATGAATGAAACAGGTACTTAGACATACCTTGTCCCTGGGCTGTAGCTGTGGAGCTGCTCTGTGATGGGCATCATAAAACTTCTTCGCTCATTGTCCAGCCTTTTGAAGAAGCACTTTTGTCTGTTCCCACAGCTTTTGCAATTCCTGTGCTGAAGCATGGACGCCCAGAGAGGCTACTGATAAAGGTATTGGTAACAAAGGAAAAGATTGGAGACCATAAACAAGTTGAAAGGGTGAAGATCCTGTAGAAGCTGAAGGATGTGAATTCAGTACAAATTCTGCCCAGAGGAGCAGTTCAGCCCAATTATTCTGTATGGATTTGTCGTAGGCCCAGAGAAACTGCTTCAAAGTGCAGTTCATCCTTTCGGTCTGTCCGTTGGCTTGCAGATGATAGCCAGATGTCAGGTCAAGAAGATATCAAATTTCTTACAGAGAGAACTCCAGAACTTGGCTGTGAATTGTACTCCTCGGTCCAAGAGGCATGCCATGAAAATGGAAAATGTGACAGATGAAATGTTTTGCAAGTTCAGGAGCAGATGGTAGTCTGGGTGATGCCACAATATGTGCCATTTAGGAAAACTGGTCCACAGTGACCCAAATGGTATTATTTCCACTAGACACAGGTAGGTTGATAATAAAGTCCGTGGATATGTCTGTCCATGGTTTGCTAGGAGCAGGTAAAGGTTGGAGAAGTCCTCAGGGATGACCGGCAGGTGGTTTCTGTCTTGCACATGTAGAACACGATTCCACATAGGTCCGAATGTCCTCTTTCAGTGAGGGCCACCAGTAGTATCTTTGTATGGTGCTCAGAGTTCTGGATTGCCCAGGATAACCAGCAAGACGTGAATCATGAGCCCATCGGAGGATCTTCTTCCTGAATGCCCAGGGTACCACGGTTTTTCCGACTGGGACTGTGTGGGTGGTTGAGAGAAGCACCCTAGAGGGGTCAATAATATGACGTGGATTGTCTGGGATATCTTCTGGAGTAAACGAGTGGGAAAGAGCATCTGCGCAGGTGTTCTAGTCTGCTGGGCGGTATCTCAGAAGGAAGTTGAATCTGTTGAAAAACAACAACCAGTGGGCTTGTCTGTGATTCAGCCGTTGTGCATGATGCAAATATTCAAGGTTTTTATGATCATTAAAAACCATTATCTGGTGTTGAGTACCTTCGAGCCAAGGGCGCCATTCCTCGAATGCCATTTTGAATGCAAGCAGTTCTTTATCTCCTATACCATAGTTTCTCTCGCCAGGAGAGAAGCACCAAGAGAAAAAAGAGCATGGTTGTAGCATATGAATGTAAATCACCACGGAGAGACAGAAGAATTAAATCAGTCCCAGAGCATCCAAATTTTTAAATATGCAGTATTTTTATTCATCAAGTCGGCAACTCCATTGCTCAAAGATGCAGAATTAACTTAACACCGGGTCCCCCGACATGGACCCGTGTTTCGCCAAACGCGGCTGCGTCGGGGGGGAACAGTGAATTCTTTATGGCATTCAAACTAAAATAGAAGAAAAACTATTAAAGTATTTAGCGTAGAGACTGATAACAAAGGTGGATCCTATATTATCAAAACAATGAATACAGTATCACATCGATAAACATTTTTATGAACTCTATAAGAAGGGCAAACAGTGCTAATACAATAGGATTTTAATCTAAATCAAATTCGAGTACAAATTCAAGTAAAGGCACCAAGCGGACACGAAAATCAAAAACTTAAGAATATATGCGAGTAACTATCCTAGAAATGATAGCGGGTTTTAAAACACATCATATATATTTTTTAAACTAGTGAGAACTAGAACTTAATATAAAAAGTCAAATTTTATCTATTTTAAACTTGTTCAAATTCATGATTTAGAAATCATAAAGATCTACGGCGGGTTACCTTTAAAGTTAGACTTTTAGATGGCGTTTTCGGCAAGGAGAGCCCAGAACGCCGACACTGCTCAATATTTAAAGTGTCAGGATTGGCGCCAAAACCACTAACCAATCACAAGTAAGTTACCAAGGTAACGCCCAGCCATTCAGAATCCAGCACGGCAGCAATCTGCCATAAAGAATTCACTGTTCCCCCCCGACGCAGCCGCGTTTGGCGAAACACGGGTCCATGTCGGGGGACCCGGTGTTAAGTTAATTCTGCATCTTTGAGCAATGGAGTTGCCGACTTGATGAATAAAAATACTGCATATTTAAAAATTTGGATGCTCTGGGACTGATTTAATTCTTCTGTCTCTCCGTGGTGATTTACATATTGTTTGTGGAGAGCAGTTTCCGCTCCTTTTGATGTTTATGTAGCATATGAATGTCACTAAGCTGGCTGAGGACAGCACCAACTCCGACGTCCGAGGCATCTCCCTCGACTATGAAAGATCGTAGAGGGTCAGGGTGGCATAGACATGGCTCCTGAAGAAATGCCTTTTTGAGTTCTTGAAAGGTGGTGATGGCTTCAGGGGTCCATTGAGAAGGATTGGCTCCCTTGCGCATCATGGTAGTAAGAGGTGCAGTCAAGGTGGAGTAGTGATGAATGAATGACCTATAGTAGTTGGTGAATCCGAGAAAGTGGCATAGAGCATTTAGGCCAGTAGGTTGGGGCCAGTCCTGAATGCTCTTGGTCTTTTGTGGATCCATCTGGAACCTGTGACTGGACACTACATATCCAAGAAAAGGAACAGTCTCCTGGTGGAAGGCACACTTCTCTAACTTGGCATATAGATGGTTCTCTCTAAGTCTTTGAAGAACTTTGGAGACATCCAAATGATGAGTCTGAAGATTCTGGGGAAAAACCAGTATATCATCCAAATATACTTCTACACAATGGTATAACATGTCTCTGAAGATTTCCTTCATCATGTTTTGGAATACGTCCAGGGCGTTGCAAAGGCCAAAGGAAATGACCAAGTATTCAAAATAGCTGTCGCGGGTATTAAAAGCTGTTTTCCATTCATCGCCCCAATGTATACGAACGAGATTATAAGCTCCTCTGTGGTCCAGCTTTGTGAATATTTTAGCTCCTTGAAGCTGATCAAAAGGTTCGGAGATGAGCAGCAGAGGGTAGCGGTCCATCATGGTGATCTCATTCAATTCCCGGTAGTCAATACATGGGTGAAAGGATCCATCCTTCTTACCCCCAAAAAAGAATCTGGCTCCGGTCGGGGACTTTGAAGGCCGAATGAAGCCCTTTGCCAAGTTCTCCTGGATGTAGGTAGACATAGCCTTTGTCTCTGATAAAGACAGTGGGTATACCCTTCCTTTAGGAGGTTCGGAACCCGGCAATAAATTGATGGCACAGTCATAGGATTGGTGAGGTGGCAGAGTATCCGCTGCTTGCTTAGAAAACACATCTTGATACGAGTGATACTGTGGAGGTAACCCTGGAAGGGAGGTGGTAGTAGTTAAACAAGGCATAGGAGTCACAGCCTCTAGGCATCTTCCATGGCAGGCTTTTCCCCATTGGGACAGCTCAAGTGTACTCCAATCGAATTGGGGTGAATAAATTTGAAGCCATGGTATTCCGAGTACCACTGGGTGAATGGCTTTATCCAGGACTAGGAAAGTAATGGTCTCGGAATGCAGAGACCCAGTTCAAAGATGAAGCCGCTCAGTAGTAAAAGAGTCCTCACCAGGCAAGGGTTCACCATGGATAGATGACAGTAGTAGCGGAGTGGGTGTCCAAACAGTAGGGATTCGAAGGTGCTCCATGAGTTGGCGGAGTATGAAGTTCCCACCGGCCCCGAAATCTACCAGGGCTAGTGTGTGGAATACGAGAGCATCAGAAATAATAGAGACTGGAAATATCAGTGGAGGCAATGGAGAAGTCAGACGTAGGAAGAGTCCTCCGGTGGATCCTAGGTCTTCAAGTTTCCCGGACAGATAGGACAGGATGGTATTGCGTGGCCTGGTTGTCCACAGTACATGCAGAGGCCAAATCTCTTTCAATAACATCTCTCCTTTGACGTAAGGTGGCTCCGCCCCAGCTGCATTGGTTCTTCATACTCAGCATTGGGTGTAGGAGTAGTCTGAGGAACTAGCACTGGACGAGGGCAAGAAACTCCTGATAACATCTTTTTAGAACTCTTTATCTCTTGTGAGTGCTCACCCAGTCGATGGTCGATTCGTCCAGCAAGATCAATGAGAGAGTCCAAAGTATCGGGGAGTTCATGTGCTGCTAATTTGTCTTTGAATCAAGGGTTAAGACCCTCCAGGAAGGTCCCAATGTAGTTCAGAATACAAGGTCTTAAATTCAATGACATAATCAGTCAAAGGTTTGGTAACTTGCTGTAAGTGTAGGAGAGTGGATCCAGTGACAGTCTTGCAGGTGGGATCATTGAATACAGAATGAAAGAGTGTGAGAAATCCCATCAAGTCCTGGAGTATAGGATCATTACATTCCCAGAGAAGTAAAACCCAGGCCTGCGCTTTTCCATCAAGCAGGGACAGAATGTACGTAGTTTTGGAAACTACGTCTGGGAAGAAAATGGGTTGAAGCAAAAAGTGCATACAACACTGATTTTAAAAGCCCCTACATAACAGAGGATCACCTGTAAAGCGTGTAGGTGCTGGTAAGGGTACGGAAAGGCATGCCGGTTACACCAATGGAGAGGAAATAGCCTTGTCAGGCAGTCCTGTGGAATTCAGCCAGGAACTTAGCTGATTAAAGATGTTAGCCAAAGTCTCTAGCGTCCTTTGTTGTTCATCAAGACATTGGGCCAGGCCAGGAATGGCCTGAAGGGCTGAGAGCTGAGCCGGGTCCATGGAATCAGCAATCTTATGGTTTTGAAGGAAATTGTGAACCCCTGGCCGAGGTGAGAGCTGTTACCGCCCACAGGGAGGAGCCCTGTGGGCCTCATCGTTGGTGGGAGTGCTCTCAGCAATGAAGGACACAGCTGTGAGAGAGACTTTATTAGGGAGAAAAAGATAATGCACAACTCGAGGAGCGGGGAATTCAATAACATAGTTCTTGAGTAAGAATAGTCAAGATGTACTATAAATGAGAAGGTCTGGTAGTGGCCCACAGCATGGGGTACACCAGGAGATTCCCGTAGGTTAGTGAAGATACCTCTGAATGCAGATCAGGTAGTGGCCGCAGTGCAGGGTATGCTGAGGATCACTGTACAGTAGGCGATGACATAGCAGAGGTCAGGAATGCAGGAATATAGCAGAGTACCTCCAGTAGGAGAAGTAGTATCCTGTAGCATAGGATAGGTAGAGTAGATATGCTGAAGAACGGTAGTGGCCCGAGGCACAGGGTACACCGTGGAGACTCCAGCAAGTTGTAGAAACTGAAGAAGGTACTCACTCTGGGAAGTTCCAGTAGAGATGCCTGAGGATCGGGTCAACATAAGTCCAAGACAGGATGGCCCTCCGAGGAGCAGATAGCCTAAACATGGAAAGGGCCCTGTGGAGCGGGTACCCAGAGCATCCAAATGCCATGAGGAGATTCAGGAACTGAAGATCCCAAAGTGGAGCGGATTTAACAATGAGTGAACTCCTTGCTAACTCTTCTTAGCAGTAGGCTGGAGAGCTTAAGTATACTAGCGGTTATCTAAAACATGGTCCCATGAAGTCATTTAGGCCTGGATTTATTAAAATGCACTAACTATTGCATATGATAGAAAAAGGGGCATGTTTGATGGTGAGAGTGAGAGTGAGAGTGAGAGAGAGAGAGAGAGAGAGAGAGAGAGAGAGAGAGAGAGAGAGAGAGAGAGAGAGAGAGAGAGAACACCTAACCATAATTCCCTCACACTAGATACATATTTATATCTCTCTGGGAGGCCCACCTAGTAATTCGAGGTGAGGTTTAGTTATTAGTGTAGGGGTTAGGGGCCACTTTGACATTCAAAGTGAGATGTACGAACAGAACAGTGCTCTCCTGTGAAGATTTGATGACCCTTGGAGTGAGGAAACTCACTCAAAGATAAGATTTGTGCAATGGTCTCTCAACCTAGCTTGGTTTTCTTGATATTTATTTGGCATATTTTTTGTCAGAAAACTAATTTGCAAAAAATGTGGTTGCCTGAAAAATCAGGTGCTTGGTCCTCAAGGACCAAGGTTGTAAATTTCTTTATTAGAGGTAAGCATGGGTATGCCAGTCTAACATTATTTCTTTAATGAAATAATTATTTAATGAAATAATATACATTAGATGAGGGAGAAATATTGAATACTAATCTTATCAATTATTATTACCCCCATATTGTCATGCAGTTATTATCATTGTTAGTTATTTCACCCGTTTGGATAGTGTTAAATTACCTTTTATATATTATAATTATTTCTGTGGTTTTAATTTTTGTTATATAGATGCCCTAGTAAAAATGTTTATAGCCCATACCATATGTGGGGCCCATGCACTAGCCCATGGAATTTCCTGCACATTAGTAGTCTCTTTTCCAAGCAAGTTTGCTATGTACAAATGAGCTACATAAAAAATCTGCATGAAAAACTTTGACACAGGTTGACAGAAAAAGATAATGGCACCTTAAGATGTCATTAACATTTTTGCAAATATCGGCATGCAAAGATATATTCACATGCTGATTTTCACTTGATTCTGAATATATCATATTGCATTGCAGCAGTTCATTAATTCTGAATCTAGTAAAATTTTCATGTGTAGAGGAACTACTGACAAGAGTTCACTACTTG
The DNA here is from genome assembly GCF_901001135.1 of Rhinatrema bivittatum. NCBI lineage: Eukaryota > Metazoa > Chordata > Amphibia > Gymnophiona > Rhinatrematidae > Rhinatrema > Rhinatrema bivittatum. The sequence goes on from NC_042615.1 coordinate 149,153,400, forward strand.
CACAGGGGATATTTTGTGAAGTTTTTTGAAAAGGGGCCAATGCACAATAAAACATGCAATTACACTGAATGATTAAATGTTAGTAGTTTTGGTCCCTTCTGTGAAAATATTTTCTCAGTTGTATTTATTTATTTAACTGGTTTTATTGACCTGTTAATATGCCTTAAACCAGCAAGTTTAATATGCCTTAAACCAGCAAGAATTATAAGAATAATACATAAGTAAATAAGTACTTCTACTATATTTCAGAATTTCTCCATACTGCTGCACATGTTTATTGAAAAATGGAAAATTATAAAATCATATAATGTACTGTGAATCTACTATACTGATTACTGTCAATGTAGCATGCTTGTAAATAATGGTTAGAAATGCAGGCAATAAACATCATTTTACATAAACTAGATTGCAATCTATTAGCTCTGCTTATAAAGAATCTTGGAGATAAAAAAGACAATTTAAAACAACAACAAATCTGAGAAAGCCTGCTGGTCTGGTGGTTCGGTAGTAGTGGTGTAAACTGCCATACAGCGGGATCTGCCTTTGATCCACTCCACATCAGCCAGGCCTAGGGATGCCATGAGGAAGTGCTCACTGCCCCTAGGGGAAGGGAAGCAGTTGTAATACAATGACACCCAGTAGTCAGATTTAGGGCGCATAATTGTGGAGTCCTAGAAGAAGCACTGGTGCATGGTCAAAGAGCATTACCACAATTACTGGAATAAAGATAGTAAGCCCTTGATCCCTTGCACTTCCATTTCCAGGGATGATATCTACCAACATGAGCCTTCATTTCCAGCTATCTTGAATTTTTCCCTATTTTATATTCCTTCTCAACTTACTTTGTCAGCCCTCAGTCTACATGAGGAACTCTAACTTCAACCTCTAGGGATTCGTCATTGAGTAATGTTAAAACCCCTTCTCTCCTATATCAGACATCCTAAGTCAAGAATCAAACCCAAGACCCTCTGTGTATTACTGGGCTAGCCACTAGGCCCTTTTCTTGTTATTTCTGGCACTGGAGGACCAGTATGGCATGATTCAGCTTAAGAAAATCAATTTAATAACAATCATCCTCAGACATCTAGCAGAAAGGGGAAATAGGATAAAAATGTCCAGGCAGTTGCAAATGAATGCCCATGGCAACTAAGCTGGAAGTCCAAAGGAAGAAAGCCATGCTCAGGGGAAACTGCTCAGTGAAAAGAAACCCATATGAATGAATCATATTTGTCCTTCTGTATTTCAAGTGCACTAATTAAAATTGAAATATAAAAACAAAACATTGAACATTTTGTTCACAACAGTTATATTTTATTTTTGCAATAATATTTAGTTTGAAAACCTGAGCTTAGTTTTCTTGGCTACTTCACCTGAAGAGAGAAAGCACCTTATAAAGCTCGGTGCTAGCCAGTAACTTGTTTAATGCATTTTAATAAGCACATTCTAGCCTCTTTTCTCAGTACTAGACATTGCTGTTCTTTTGTTCCAGTTTGTAATCAAGAAATAGCTGTGAGCCGTACATTTCTGCTTTTGATTTTCCTTTTAAGTCATACTTTAATGTTATCCTAATGTCTTGCAAATTCTACTCTCTCATCTCAGCCTTTAATGTCAGGCAAAGTCAATTTCTTTCATGATTCAGAAATACTATGATCTCTCTTTGTATTATTAAGATAGGCCACCTATTCTTTGCTTGCCAGTGAAAAAAAATACATTTTCCACCTGACAGCCATTCTTAAAGATAAACTCTCTACAAAGAGCTTTATGGAGTCTATTGATTCTATTTTTCATAGGGATAATTGATACCTCTGTATTAAAGTAAATAGGTGCAAAAAAATGATCATCACTTTCTCCATTGCTGCAATGCAGCACTATGTAGTGTATAAAATGTGTATGTCATCATTAATAACAGAAACATCTTTAAGTTAGTATCTTTTAGCATTAAATGGATAAATAGCTGTATTAAAAAGAAAAAAAGATATTAACTTTTACATATATCAGTGGCCCTGATGAAGTACTCCTATAGAAAACACATTTTAATTATACAAAATTGTTTAAAAGAGACTGCGCAAACGGACGTGTTTTTTGACCAGTTGTACATAAGAAAAATATGATAGCCATTCTAATTTATAATTGATTTCCCAGCGATTAGACAGTGAGGGAAAATGGGTATAAGCTACTTTATTTGTGTGACGTGATAGGTGTATAGATGCATAAATATTGATCCTACCTGATTGCCCTGTGTTTTTTAGGGAGTTTTCCAGTAATACCAATCTGATGGATGATAGTCCATGAATTTCTGGGTGTGATTTTAACCACCATCTAGATGTGCTGTTGGATAAAAATGGTGTATCTAAACTATATGCAGCTAAATCTGTTCAAGTGATTCATTCAGTTATGATGGACTAATGGAGAATCCTGAATCTTTGTGGGAAGGAATATATCATTTTTAATTCAAATTCCGCACAAAATTGAAGATTCACGGAGGCAAGGAAAAATTAAGTTAGCTGGATAAGACTTTTCTGGCTATCTTACAAGGGATTTTAAGAAGCACAGTTATGCTGCTGAAATTTCTGAATAAGTCACTAGTTAGCTGGATAAATCCTGTCCAGCTAATTTTAGACCTGCTATTGACCAGGTCTAATTTATCTGTAAATATAAACAGATAAAATATCTCTACTTATCCAGATAGTTAACTGGACGTGAGGACGTGAGTGCAGGAGATGGCTCTCGGACCCCCCGCTGGACGTGAGTGCAGGAGATGGCTCTCGGACCCCCCGCTGGACCACCAGGGAGTTTTGGTAAGTCTTGGGGGGGTCAGGAGGGTGGGGGGTTTGTTTAAATTTGCTCCATTAGACGGCCAAATAATTTGGCGAAGATTCGTTGTATTCGTGGGGAATCACGATACGTTTCACTTCCCCACAAATATAACAAATATGGCCCTATACGTTGCGGATTACCAATACGTAGGAAACGAATGCACACCCCTAATGGATACTGCAACTTTGGAGATCAGATTGCAACAGACAACAAGAAGTGCTAAGAGCAGAGGACCTTGAAGAGAGGATTCATGACAGCAAAGAGAACTAACCTGCAGGTAATCAGCTGTCTCCAATCTATCTTGCAGCTGAATTCACTTGACATACCTGGGAGGGGTTAGATGTTCTTTCTTAAGAATGCAAAGCCAACCTCACTAAAAGGTGAATTTTAAAAGAGATGTGTGTGCACAAAACAGTAGCTGTGAGTGCAAATAGAGCATATTCACTCATGTCCTGTTTTATAAACCTTGTCCATACACGCACAAGCATTGATGCGCCAATAAATATGCTTGTATTCAAAATGGGAAGGTTAGGGGTGGGGCAGGGATATTCTGGGGCAGGGCCAACATTTTCACACATACGTTTTGATTTTATAACTTGTAAATACAGCGCGCGTACAGCTGATACCACATATTTACCTCTGCTATTTATCAGGCATAAGTCAGAATATATTCTTTATAGCTAAATACTGACTGGGGATGGGTCAGGGTAAACTGGGGAAAGTGTAGGTTGAATAACAAGAGGGGTCTTGATGATCTAGAGATAGACTTAGCAAACTGGTAGACTAATGGGTAAAACTGATCATTTCCTTCATATGTACATGTTTTAAAATATGCTGACTTCCGTGTGTAAAAGCCGAGAAGTGCAAAAGAAAATACACAAATAAATTTCCTCATGCAAATGCTTAAAATTGGGAGCAAACATATACGTGAATACACATATTTTATGTAATGTGTGCATAATTGTGCAGACGACATTAAATTCATGCCCATGTTGCTCAAGCCCATATGGGTATATTGGTGCATGCACACTTGTTTTAAAGTTACCGTTCCTGGTAATAAGCAAAGAGGGTGTTTAAATATTATATCCTATTTAGCAATAAACCTTGTGTGACAACATTATTATTTCTTCATCATTTCTTATGCCGCAAAGAGGTCCAAGCAGGAGATGCCAGCTTAGGACTTAATTTACAATACTACTGTGCCTGTTTCCTTATCCTTCTCAGTTTATGCCTTGGAGTTTTTATGCCATTATTGGTGACCCCTTGGTCCTCTTGCTGCCTTGGTCTGTTTATGGCACCTTGGTTGATGCCTGGTGCCACTTTTTTGGTTCATTGGAGTGTTCATGCCACTGTTGGTGCTTCTTTGCCTCTCTCACAGTTCATTAAATTGTTCACAACACTGTTCATCTTCTTTTGCCCTGTGATGGTACCTTGGGCTTTGAAACCATTTTTGGGCCACTTTGCCCCACTCCTCTGCTGCTGATGTCTGCCTGCAAGTTTCATAATAATGGATAGAAAACCCCATTGTTATGGTCCCAAATAGATGCATTACTTCCCCTTTTGAAAATGAATGAATGTCACAAATACATGGAAGCAAAATAACCTAAATAACAAACCAACTGAAAAATATTTTCTGTGCACATCCTTACTGGATAAATGTCTCATCAAGATATACTAGGTAAGTAATGTTCCTAAATGTCATTAATGACTGTTTCATGAATTTACAGAATAATTTATATAAAATTGTTTAAAAAGCCACATGCTTCATAGAACAACTGGTCCTAGAACTAATGAGAGGGTGAACTACTTTGATCTAATTCTCAATAGAATGCAGGACCTGATGCCAGGGTAAAGTTGATGGAGCTATTTGACAATAGTGTTTATAATGCAATCAAGGTTGTAATAATCACTGTAGAGTGGAAATTATGAAAAAATATTGCAGTAACTGTTACGTTTGGGCAGTGATCCGGTGTAGTGAACACCACCTTCAGGAGTGACTCCAGGTGGAGAGAGACAGGGATAGCTGGAAGGTCTCTGATGATAGCTGGGAGGAATGTGATGGGCAGGAGTGTATGGAGCTGGGTGATGGCTGATATATGGAGCTTTATTCCTGGCTGGGAATAGAGTCAAAGTCCAGGCAGGGTCAAGGCAGGCGGCAGACAACAGAGTCAAAGTCCAGGCAGGGTCAAGGCAGGCGGCAGGCAACAGAATCAAAGTCCAAGCAGGGTCAAGGCAAGTGGCAGGCAAACAGAGTCAAGGGCCAGGCAGGGTCACAAGAACCTTATAGCAAAACAGAGAGCCCGAAGGCCACACACACACATCAAGGCAAGGCAAGCCAAGGCAGAAGGCCCGAAGGTCACACACAGCAAGGCAAGACAAGGCAGAAGGCTTGAAGGCCACATACATGAGGCAAGGCAAGACAAGGCAGAAGGCCCGAAGGCCACACACACACAGCAAGGCGAGGCAAGGCAGAAGGCCCAAAGGCCACACACAGCAAGGCAAGGCAGAAGGCCACCCACACACAGCAAGGCGAGGCAAGGCAGAAGGCCAGAAGGCCACACATAGCAAGGCAAGGCAAGGCAGAAGGCCCGAAGGCCACCCACACACAGCAAGGCAAGGCAAGGCAGAAGGCCCGAAGACCACACACAGCAAGGCAAGGCAGAAGGCCAGAAGGCCACACACAACAAGGCAAGGCAAGGCAGAAGGCCCGAAGGCCACCCACACAGAGCAAGCAAGCCAAGGCAGAAGGCCCGAAGGCCACCCACAGCAAGGTAAGGCAGAAGGCCCGAAGGCCACACACAGCAAGGCAAGGCTAGAGCAGGGAGCCCAAGCGAGCTCGATGCCGAAGCACTGGCGTCTAGGGTAGGCAGGGTTATAAAGGAACATCCAGGACATAGAGCAGATGGATTGGGCCAGCCAGGAGATCCTGCTCTAGAAGGACCCCTGGTGGTGAGGCGGTTGCACAGCAGCCATAGCCGTAACAGTAACATTTAACTTTAGAAAGGAAATCTGCAATAAAATGAAGAAATAAGAAAAAAACTAAAAGAAGCAGGTGCAAGGGTTGAGTTTACATGAAGCATGAAGATAGTATAAGAAATTCCATCTTAGAAGCCCAGATAAAATGGATTCCACGTGTTAAAATAAGGTCAAAGAAAAACAAAACAGCCAGCATGGTTAAAGAAAAAACTGACAGAGGCAAATAAAGATAATGAGACATCTTTTAAAAGATTGAAGGCATATCAGACTTAAAAGAATGGGAAAGAACTTAAGCACTTGTCTGTTAGATGTAATATTAATAATGCAGACCAAGAAAGAATTTAAGAAGAAAGTGCTATAGAGGCAAAAAATAATAACATTTCAAATACATCAAAAACAAGAAGCAAGTGAGGGATTAAATTGGACTACTAGATGATTATGGGGTAAAAGGAATGCTCAGGAATGACAGGGCCATAGCAGAAAAACTAAACTAGCTCGTTGCTGAGAATGTTAAGGTAGATACCCACACTAGAAACATTATTTAATAGTAATTATTAGGGATGTGAATCATTTTTTAATGATTTAAAATATCGTCCGATATATTTTAAATCGTCAAAAATCGTTAGAGGCGATATTTAATAGGAATTCCCCCGATTTATCGTCAAAAATCGTAAATCGGGGGAAGGGGGAGGAGAAGGGGGAGGGCGGGAAAACCGGCACACTAAAACATCCCTAAAACCCACCCCGACCCTTTAAAATAAATCCCCCACCCTCCCGAACCCCCCCAAAATGTCTTAAATTACCTGGGGTCCAATGGGGGGGTCCCATTGTGATCTTCCACTCTCGGGCCACGGGTGCGTTGATAGAAATGGTGCCAGCGCTACCTTTGCCCTGTCATATGACAGGGCAAAGGTAGCACTGGCCATATTGCAAAATGGCGCTGGCCGTACGGCAACACGATTTGAGTGCAGGAGGTCATTCCCGGACCCCCGCTGGACTTTTGGCAAGTCTTGTGGGGGTCAGGAGGCCCCCCCCAAGCTGGCCAAAAGTCCCTGGGGGTCCAGCGGGGGTCCGGGAGTGATCTCCTACGCTCGTGACGTCGGGGGATAGGAACCAAAATGGCGCCGGCGCTACCTTTGCCCTGTCATATGACAGGGCAAAGGTAGCGCTGGCGCCATTTTCTATCAACGCACCCGTAGCCCGAGAGTGGAAGATCACAACGGGACCCCCCCACTGGACCCCAGGTAATTTAAGACATTTGGGGGGAGTTCGGGAGGGTGGGGGATTTATTTTAAAGGGTTGGGGTGGGTTTTAGGAATGTTTTAGTGTGCCGGTTTTCCCGCCCTCCCCGATTTACGATTTACACGATATTTACAAAAACAAAACTGCGACGATTCGATTCCCTCCCCCCCAGCCGAAATCAATCGTTAAGACGATCGATCACACGATACACATCTCTAGTAATTATTCAGAGAAATTGAAGCAAATAACAGTGAAACTGTAAGATGTAATGTTGTAGTATGACAAACTATAGAGTAACAAATCACCACTAGTGAATGGTATTCACTAGAGATGTGAATCGTGTCCTCGATCGTCTTAACGATCGATTTCGGCTGGGAGGGGGAGGGAATCGTATTGTTGCCGTTTGGGTGTGTAAACTATCGTGAAAAATCGTTAAAATCATGAGCCGGCACACTAAACCCCCCTAAAACCCACCCCGACCCTTTAAATTAAATCCCCCCCCCCCCCGAACCCCCCCCCCCCCAAATGCTTTAAATTACCTGGGGATCCGGCGGTGGTCCAGAACGGCGGCGGTCCGGAACGGTCCCCTCAATAGAATCGTGTTGTCTTCAGCCGGCGCCATTTTTCAAAATGGCCGCCGCAAAATGGCGGCGGCCATAGACAAAAATGATTCGACGGAGGAGGTCGTTCCGGACCCCCGCTGGACTTTTGGCAAGTCTTGTGGGGGTCAGGAGGCCCCCCCAAGCTGGCCAAAAGTTTCCTGGGAGTCCAGCGGGGTTCCGGGAGCGATTTCTTGCCGCGAATCATTTTCGTACGGAAAATGGCGCCGGCATGAGATCAACTGCAGGAGGTCGTTCAGCGGGGGTTCCACACCGCCGCTGAACGACCTCCTGCACTCGATCTCCTGCCGGCGCCATTTTCCGTTCGAAAATGATTCGCGGCAAGAAATCGCTCCCGGAACCCCGCTGGACTCCCAGGAAACTTTTGGCCAGCTTGGGGGGGCCTCCTGACCCCCACAAGACTTGCCAAAAGTCCAGCAGGGGTCCGGAACGACCTCCTCCGTCGAATCGTTTTTGTCTATGGCCGCCGCCATTTTGCGGTGGCCATTTTGAAAAATGGCGCCGGCTGAAGACAACACGATTCTATTGAGGGGGCCGTTCCAGACCGCCGCCGTTCTGGACCACCGCCGGATCCCCAGGTAATTTAAAGCATTGGGGGGGGGGGTTCGGGAGGGTGGGGGATTTAATTTAAAGGGTTGGGGGTGGGTTTTAGGGGGTTTTAGTGTGACGGTTTTCCTGCCCTCCCCCTTCCACCGATTTACGATTTTTTAACGATAAATCGGGGGAATTGGTATTGTATCGTGGCCCTAACGATTTTTTGACGATTTAAAATATATCGGACGATATTTTAAATCGTCAAAAAACGATTCACATCCCTAGTATTCACCTCAGAGTTCTTAAAGAGCTCAAATATGAAATTGTAGACCTGTTACCAACAATCTGTAATCTATTACTTACAATAATCATAACATTCAAAGATTGGAGGTTGGCCAGTGTATTGACAATGTTTAAAAAGGGCTTCAGGAGTGATCCAGAAAATGATGGACTAGTGAATCCATTGTCAATACTGGGCTAATAAGTAGTAGAAGGTATTCTTAAGTACAGAATACTGGGCAAATGGATAGGCATGACTGAATGGGAAAGAGCCAACATGGATTTAGCAAAGGGAAAGTATGCCTTACCAATCTATTAGAACTTTTTGAAGGTGTAAATAAACATGCAGATAATGGTAAGACAGTAAATACAATGAATCTGAATTAACAAAGTCCTGCATGAGACTTAATGAAATTAAAAAGTCAAAGGATAAGAGTCAATGTCCTACTGTGTGTTAGTTATCCAGCTAAATGAATATTTGGGAACTTATCCAGCTAAAATTTAGCTGGATAAAGTAGGGGACTTTTTGGGGAGGAGTTATGTTAGCTAGATTATTCAGAGTTTGCCAGATAACTTACCTGGCTTTCAGTGTCATTCATAAAATTGCGTTAGGGCCCTAATGTGCAATAAAAGGGGTTTAATATGCAATAAATGTGCAATCTTTATCGCACGTGTGCTAGCAATCAAATATTATAATGAGTATGCAAAGCCAAAAAAATTATGCAAATGAGGGATTCCTAAAACATTTTTCAGTAAAATAATGCACAATAACTTGTGATTTAATGTGGATAATAACAACACCTTTATTTTTAGCAATAGAGGGGAAACAAAGTTTTATCGCCATATATCAAAATGGTTCCCTCTGCTGGGAAGGTTGCACCAGAGCTAATTAATTCCATGAATAATAAAACCCAGCATATAGGAACATTTGGTGAAGAGGAGATGAAGAAAGAAGATGCCAAAGAGGAACTCAGAGGCCTGGGTTCTAGGCCTGGGCCTGACCTTGGGCCAAGGCCCAGGTGTAGAGATCCTGTCTCTGGGCTAAGCCCTGACATCAGGCCTGAGTCCGGATCGAGGCTCTAGCATTAGGACCCGGCCTCCAGGCTGGGTCTGGTATATTTACTGCCTATGTCCAGGCCAAGGCCCTGGCATTGAGATTGGGTCAAGATGTGGCATTGGATTTGGTAAGTATGGGGGAAGTCATCACAAACTTTCCTGGGCCTAGGCCAGGGCCTGGGCCTCTGCTCAGGTCTCAGCCTAAGAGCCAACATTGGGCCAGGGCCTAAGCCAAGACCTCAGTGTTGCACTCGGGCTGTGGCCTATGCCTAGGCGAGTCGGGCCTAGGTTTAGGTTGAGGCACTGGAGTTGAGTTCATGAATAGGCCTGAACCCCTGCTTTGGCTATCAGCCAAATCTTTCAGTTATATAGATTTTCAAAACAAAATGGGATTCCGACAAAATTATTTGGATTGGTTCTGTTTTGAAAATGATCTGAAACTGAATAGTAAATTTCATTTCATTTTTTATTTCATTTCTCCTGAATGCCCATCCTTAATAGACACAGCTGCCTATTTTTAGCAGGCATGGACAACTCTGGTCCTTGACAGTCACAAACAGGCCAGGATTTCTGGATATCCACAATGAATATGCATGAGATAGATTTGCATACAAAGGAGGCAGTGCATGCAAATCTCTGTGGATATATGAAAACCAAGCCAGTTTGTAGCTTTCGAGGACTGGAGTTGGTCATACTTGATTCATACAGAGTAGACCTCAATAGTTGGACAGTGGAGTTGTATCCCAACGTGAACTAATAAATGGAAAACAATTGAATTTAACACCAGTTCAGGGGCCACAAGATCTTATAGCATTGTGCCTTATTTACTAATGCTTTTCTCCCATTCTTTGTCCATGGCAGGAGTTAAAAACTCCAATCCTCGAGAGCCACAAACAGTCCATGTTTTAGGATATCGCAATGAATATGCATGAGATAGATTTGCATACAGTGGAGGCAGTGCATACAAATATATCTCATGCATATTTATTGCAGATATCCTGAAAACCAGGCCTGCTTGTGGCTCTCAAGGACCGAACTTGGCCATCCCTGGTCTATGGGAAAAGAGCTTAGTAAAACCATGCCGTCAAAATTAGGAAATCACTAAATTTACTCAATGTTGATACTGAAACTGAAAGAAATTTCAGTAAAATGGATTGCTAGTATCTAACTTTTTGGATTAACAAAATCTATTTGTTACCCAAAAATACAGAGTAAAAAATAAATATACTTAAGCCTATTAATTCAATAAAAAATCAGACAAATTTTAAATTATGATGAATGTATACACAGTTCCCTTTCTACAAAAAAGAAAACAAAACACTGTACTATGGAACATTGATTTAATTATTGAAAAAATAAAGTTTTGTTTTGAAATGATGGGCCTTATTTAATAACAGTTTTCCCATAGGGAAAAAATAGGGAAAAGTTATTTTTGAATAATGCTCATGAATCATATAACCGAGCTGAGAACAAAGACAAAATTATTGAGCAAACAACAAATGGAAGCTTAATATTATAGTATTTGTATGTCCGTGTTACCCATATAATTTTCTAACTGTGTAATTTTTTAATTTTTGCCTGGTCACTCGCTTCAAGCATGTGATATCGATTTAAGCGAGATATAAATCTAAAAAAATGAATGACATGAAATCCCATGAAAGCAAGATAAGGAAAAATGTCTTCAATGACTATGAATGTTGCAACTAAAAAAATATGTTATGAATCATGTAGAAACCTATTGACCTTTTGGGTCTCATCTTGATGTACTATATATATTTATGATTTTACTATTGTCACTCACCTAGAGCCATGTGTGGAACCATGCCACAAAAAATTCAAACAGAATCTTAAAACATGGCTCTTCAAACGAGCATACCCCGACTAATTGACTACCATCCACATCTACAACTCTACCCCCCTACCTGATCCAAACTTACTAATACACTTCCCGCATCTACCCGCCTTCTCATCTCCCTCCTCCTCCGACTTCCATATTCCCTTCAGCTCACCCTACCTCTCCGCCACCCCCCTCCTCCCCAAACCTTTACTGTTGCCCATGTTATCAGTCAAATTTGACTGCATCCTCCCTTGTATATAGTTAATTTTCAGTCTCTTGTATATAGTTTACAAGCAGATAATAATCTTTTGTAAAGCCTGCTACTATATCATTTTATATTGTGAACCGTTATTTATATTCATTGTAAAGCTATTTGCTATGTTATGTTACACTGTGAACCGAGGTGATGTTTTGCTACGTGCCCCGGTATATAAAAATTCTTTAAATAAATAAAATAAATAAATAGAGGACTTGTTTGATTAGGTAAGACAAACTCAGTTAAATAAATACATTGTTAGGAAATTTAATGATTCTGTAAGGTATTTTAGAAGAATGAATTAAAAGCTCAAGAACTTTCATATTGGGTCAGACCAAAAGATCCTTCCTGTTCTGCCTCCTGTCTCTGACATTAGAAAGAAGTTGATAATTAGAAAAAATGTATATAAATATGTCATATATTGAGTCGTCCATCCCCTGCCATATCCTTCCAGCTTCCACGAGTCATAATTTAGAGCTGCAGTAAACCTGGGACAACATCCCTGTCTTTTCTGTTTAAGAGCTGCTGCTTGATTTAACTTCTATAAACGTGTCTAATCCCTTTTTAAGCCTGGGCATTTTATTTGAATCAGTGAAATAAAGAAAAGGGATTTACTAAGGATATACAATATTTTAGATGGATATTAAAATACAATTAAGTTTGGTAGATTATAATCTTTCTGGAAAGTTGAAACATTGAAGGTTTTATAATTATTATCCTAAAAAAAGATTTGAACAAATTAAAAATGAATTGTGCACCAGATGGATGTTTATGATTAGAATAGGGACATTATAATATTATGTTTCATGATTTTATTGCATTAATGTAGGAATAAATTGGCATATATACTTAAAAGTGGAAATATTATAAAGGACCATACTGATTTATTTTCTGATAAAACATACACCATAAGAACATAAGAAATTGCCATGCTGGGTCAGACCAAGGGTCCATCAAGCCTAGTATCCTGTTTCCAACAGAGGCCAGGAACCTGACAAGTACCCAAAACCATAAAGTCAATTCCATTAAAGAATGTTTGTATACATTATAGATTTTACAACCTGTTATAAAGTTATTTTGGTAGCATTGCTGTGAATCATTTATGGGTTCCATTAAAGATTTGTAGTGTAGTGTTTACTGGTAACTTGGTTTAGAGTAGCCATTCTTGAGTAGGCTAGTACATAACTGTGTAAGAGGATCATTGAGCAAATCAGAGTTTTAGAAATAGAAGTATTTCTATTATGGCGGCCTTTTCCTGTCTGCTGAATGTTTATGCCCTTTACAGTAGAAATGAATTTAAACTGAATAAATGAAACTAAAAGACAGCTTAATCAATGCTATTCTTTATAGGTGCAATTTTAAAACTGTCCACATTAGGACAAAATCTGTGGGTAATATTTTACTCACAGGCTTTGTACCAATTTATAAAAAATATAGAGTACATTGTTGCACTTGGAGGTGGACCTTTGTCCTGGAGCAGTGGAGAATGGCTCCCTGGTAGGGACCAGGAAGCACCTGCCCCCAGGGGGCGGAGCACTGGAGGAGACAGAGGCTAGGATGAGCTTCAACACTGGAAGCCTGTGGTTCCCCCCAGGTGGAGCCCATAGGGACCCGGGCTGCTTGGACTTAGGTGGGCCTTGCAGGGTCTCCTGGAGAGGTAGTAGACAGGTGTGCCCATGGACAGCAAGGGAGCATGGTCAGACTCAAGGCTGTGGGTCTGATGGATCAAGGAAGACCAGAACAGCTTAGCGATGACAAGGCAAGGGACAGAGCCAGAATCAGGAGATGTGGTCAATGGTAGCCGAGGTTGGAATCCGAGGATCAGTCCGAGGAGTAGTCAACGAGGCAGAGGTCAGGTTCTGGAGGTCAGATGAGGTCACAAGGCAGGCAGAGGTCAGGATCCAGGCAGCAGACAGAATGGTCAAGGAACAGGCCGAGGGCAATACCAGAGACACAGTCCGAGGGGAGACGGGACAGACGGACACTGGAACAGAAGGATGCTGGAAGAAGACTGGAACAAGGATGTGAACGCTGAGGCAAACTAGTATACTTACAGTGCTGACCCAATTGCCAAGGCAAGGAAGTGCAGGCAAGAACTTGCTTATATTGAACATTCAATCAGGGCATGCTGTGGAGCTAGGACCCACCCCTGGCCCTACAAGAGACTGGGCGGAGCATGTGCGCACACATAGGGGCATGGCCAATGCCACTGGAGAGGCCGAACTCCAGCGTGAGGCCTGGTGCATAGTGGAAGGCCCCACGACTGCCACCTCGGGACGCCGAGGGCTGGAGGAGCTCACAGCTGCCACTGGGGAGGCCAACCCATGACCTGCAGAGGAGTTAGCGAGGTGAGCAGGCCCGTGCACAGGCACAGACGAGATGCGTAACTATACCCCACTTCTAGGCCTCCTTCTACGTGGTTGTGGCTTATCAGGATAAATCCTATGGAAGGTTCTGAGGAGCTCTTTATCAAGAATGTTGTGGGTGGGTTCCCATGAGTTCTCCTCGACCCCATAACTCTCCCAGGTTAAGAGGTACTCCCATCTACCTCGACGCCAACAGACGTCGAGGACCTCTCTTACCTGGAGATATGAGTCTGGTTCGGTAGAGATCCATGGAGGTGAAGGATTTCTACGAGAGGGCCAGGAGAGGACCAAAGCTTCAACAGAAAGACATGGAATGTGTTGTGGATACCCATGGCATGAGGTAGCTGGAGCTGATAAGACACTGCTCCCACTCTTTGAAGCATTGGAAATGGGCCGATTTACTTGGGAGTCAGGCGATGAGAAGGAAGTCTCAACCACACCTTCTGACCAGGATGGAAAAGTGGAGCAGCATGTCTATGGGCATCAGAAGTATGCTTGGAATGTTCAGCGGCCTGGGTAAGGTATTCTTTGTCTTGATTCCACACCTGACGAATGGTGTGGGCCATGGATTGTGCAGCTGGAGAAGGAACAGTCAGAGGAACTGGAAGTGGCAGCCGAGGTTGTCATCCGAATACCATGGAGAATGGAGATACATTGGTGGCAGCAGCAACATGGGTATTGTGTGACAGCTCAGCCCAGGGAAGTAGATCAGACCAGTTTTCCTGCTGGTCATTCACATAGGAACGGAGGAACGTTTTTAAGGTTTGGTTGGTCTTTTCAGCTTGACCATTGGCCTGTGGGTGATAGGCTGACATGAAACTCAAGGCAAAGTTAAACTTTTTACATAGGGAGCGCCAATACCTGGCGGAAAACTGTGGTCCTCGGTCAGATAGAATTTCCTTTGGGAGTCCATGGAGACAGAAAATGTGTTTCAGAAACAACTTGGCTAATTCTGGGGCCGATGGGAGGCCCGGCAAGGGAATGACGTGACCCATTTTCGAAAAACGGTCGATGATGACCTAGATTATGGTATTGTTCTGGGATGGAGGCAGGTCTGTGATAAAGTCCATTGAGATGCTGGACCATGGCTCGATAGGTGCTGGAAGTGGTTGGAGTAGGCCCCAAGGCCGTCCGGTAGGCAGCTTCTATTGGGCGCAGATGGGACAATACGCTCATACATAGTTATGAGCGTATTGTACCATGTTGGGCCACCAGTAATATCTCTGCAACATCTCTAGGGTTCTGGCACAACCCGGGTCTCCTGCCAACTTGGAATCATGAACCCATTTCAGAACTCATTCATGTAATCTACGTGGAACAATGGTTTTTTCAGCTGGGACTGTAGTGGTCATGGCAAGGGACACGCAGATAGGATCTATGATATATCTGGGAACATCAGGAACATCCTCAGGTTCAAAGGATCTTGATAGTGCATCAGCACAGAGGTTCTTGGAAATAGAATGAAGTTGAACCATTCAAAGAAGAGCGCCCATTGGGCTTGTCGAGGATTGAATAGTTGAGCTTCTTTAAGGTGCTCAAGATTCTTATGGAAGTACCGGCTGTGTCATCTCTAACATGGGGCGCCAATGGTATAGCATTGCCCTGTAGGAGAGAACTTGTGTGAGTAGATTGAACAAGGTATCAATTTACCCTTGGGAGAAAACTGGCTTAAGACGGCGCCTTTTGCATCATCAACAAACAGGTCAAGTTCCCGGTACGCACTCCAGAGCAGTGTTCGAGCGCCTTATGGTTATGATGGCGTGCCATACCATATTGGCTATCTGGACTGACCCTTTGGCGCAAACTTCAGTTGACACATGGTTTGGCAGGACGGACCTATTAATACAGATGGAATATATGGACTTCTGTTTTGGTAAGAGGAAGCCGGACAAAATATATTGCGCCTATTGGAATGCATGTTATGCGCTGATTCCTCCTGCATTGCAGACTGAGCTCAACAATAATGCATACAAATCTCTATGGCTTAACTGAGGTTCAGGAGGGATGGGCTACGGGGGAGGAGGGCGATTTGCATGTGGTGTGCATGTGGTGTGCCTGAGGTGTGCCTGAGGTGTGACTGGGATTGCTTTGGAGTTGTTTTTGAGGTGTAGAGGTGGTAGGGAGGGGAATGGATGTCGGGAATAGAAGTAAAACTAGGGAATGTGACCACAGTGGATTTGGTTGATGTATGATTTGTTTATGTACAACACTTTACATGTACACGACAAATGGACGTCTTGAGTCTGGATGCTGAAGACAAGAACCGGAACAGAAAGCTTCTTTGAGGGTCTGAAAGGCAGCTTGTGCTTTGGGAGTCTAAACACGAGTGTTAGCCCCTTTCTTGATCATGGCGGTGAGCGGAGCAGCTAGGGTAGAATAATTGGCAATGAAGCTCCAGTAGTAATTAGTAAAGCCAAGAAAATGTTGTAAGGCCCGTAGGCCTACTGGCTGGGGCCAGTTTCAGATCCCCTAGACTTTATCTGGATCCATGGAGAAACCTCGATCGGATATGATGTACCCAAAGAAGGGTAAGGGATTTCGCTCGAAGAGACACTTTTCTAACTTGGCATAAAGATTGTTTTCTCTTAGATGTTGGAGGACAATCCGAACATGATCTCGATGGGAATCAAGGTCTTTGGAAAAGATCAAGATGTTGTCAAGATATACGACTACAAAAGAGTACAAGAGGTCTCAGAGTATTTCATTCATTCCCCTAACTTTCTAAGCCATTAATTGTCAACCGGACAGGACTCTGCTTTACCGGCTAACGCCCCGCTATGTTTAGACATTATAATTAAGCCGCCGTTTCTTTTGTTTCATTGCCTTTTCTAGTTCTCTTCAGTTACACTGTCCTATACCTCTGACTAGCCTAGCCTCCAAGTTAACTACCCTTGTTATATGTAACTTCCGCTTCTAGTGAATTGTTCTTGTTTAAGTTATACCCTTTGTTACATGTAAACCGATCTGATATGAAATTTTTTCATGAAGGTCGGTATAGAAAAGTGTTAAATAAATAAATAAATAAAATAAGGCGTTTAATGATCACTGGGGCATTGCATAGCCCAAAGGGGATCACAGTATATTCATAGTGACCATCCCTCATGTTGAATGCGGTTTTCCAGATATCTTCAGGTTGCACCCTTCAGATCCAACTTGGTAAAGATCCGTGCCCCTTGAAGGCAGTCAAACAGCTCGCAGATAAGGGGCAGGGGGTATCGGTCTTTGCGGGTTATGGTGCTGAGCCCTCTGTAGTCAGTACAAGGGTGTAAATCACCATCCTTTTTCTTGACAAAGAAAAAGCCCGCACCAGCAGGAGAATCAGAGGGATGAATTAACCCTTTTTCTAGGTTCTCTTTGATGTACCCAGACATGGCTAGGGTTACTGGGTGAGGTAATCGATAAGTTCTGCCCTTGGGAGGTGTGGTGCCCGGCAGAAGTTCTATGGGGTAATTGAACTTGTGTAACGGTGGCAAGGTATCCGCCGTCTGCTTCGAGAAGACATCTTCGAAGTAAACATACTGAGTAGGAAAACCAGATAGAGTGGTAGACTTTAGAACAGAGACTACTGGAGATAATTGTTGTAGACGTGTCTTCTGGCATTTGGAGCCCCACTGCACCAAATACAGGGAATGCCAATTGAACTGGGGTTCATGGGCCTGGAGCCAGGGCAGCCCCAGGATAACTGGATGTGTAGAGTAGGGATGTGAATCGTTTTTTGACGATTTAATATATCGTCCGATATATTTTAAATCGTCAAAAATCGTTAGAGGCGATATATAATAGGAATTCCCCCGATTTATCGTCAAAAATCATAAATCGGGGGAAGGGGGAGGGGAATGGGGAGGGCGGGAAAACCAGCACACTAAAACAACCCTAAAACCCACCCCGACCCTTTAAAATAAATCCCCTACCCTCCCGAACCCCCCCAAAATGTCTTAAATTACCTGGGGTCCAGTGGGGGGGTCCCAGTGTGATGTTCCACTCTCGGGCCACGAGTGCATTTGATAGAAATGGCGCCGGCGCTACCTTTGCCCTGACATATGACAGGGCAAAGGTAGCACCGGCACCATTTTGGTTCCTGTTCCCCAACGTCGCGAGCGTAGGAGATCGCTCCCGGACCCCCGCTGGACCCCCAGGGACTTTTGGCCAGCTTGGGGGGGCCTCCTGACCCCCACAAGACTTGCCAAAAGTCCAGCGGGGGTCCGGGAACGACCTCCTGCACTTGAATCGTGTTGCCGTAATGCAAAATGGCGCCGGCCATACGGCCATACGGCTGGCGCCATTTTTCAGTACGGCAATATGGCCATACGAGCGGCGCCATTTTGCAACGAGTATTGCAAAATGGCGCCGGCCGTATGGCCATATTGCCGTACTGCAAAATGGCGCCAGCCATATGGCCGTATGGCCGGCACCATTTTGCATTACGGCAACACGATTTGAGTGCAGGAGGTCGTTCCCAGACCCCCGCTGGACTTTTGGCAAGTCTTGTGGGTGTCAGGAGGCCCCCCCAAGCTGGCCAAAAGTCCCTGGGGGTCCAGCGGGGGTCCGGGATCGATCTCCTATCCTCGCGACGTCGGGGGACAGGAACCAAAATGGCGCCGGCGCTACCTTTGCCCTGTCAGACAAAGGTAGCGCCGGCGCCATTTCTATCAAATGCACCCGTGGCCCGAGAGTGGAACATCACACCGGGACCCCCCCCACTGGACCCCAGGTAATTTAAGACATTTTGGGGGGGTTCGGGAGGGTGGGGGATTTATTTTAAAAGGTTGGGGTGGGTTTTAGGGTTGTTTTAGTGTGCCCGAGAGTGGAAGATCACACCGGGACCCCCCACTGGACCTCAGGTAATTTAAGACATTTTGGGGGGGTTCGGGAGGGTGGGGGATTTATTTTAAAGGGTCGGGGTGGGTTTTAGGGTTGTTTTAGTGTGCCGGTTTTCCCGCCCTCCCCCAATTTACGATTTACACGATATTAAAAAAAACAAAACTGCGACGATCCGATTCCCTCCCCCCCCCAGCCGAAATTGATCGTTAAGACGATCAATCACACGATTCACATCTCTAGTATAGAGCATTTTAAAACGTAGAAGCCCATGGTAGTAGATCAGATCAGTTGTCCTGCTGGTCATTCACATAGGAATGGAGGAACGTTTTTAAGGTTCGGTTGGTCCTTTCATCTCCTCCTTGTGGAGAGTGCCCATGGTAAGACGGACAGCCACTGTTTGATGGGTGATGAGCCCTGGAAGATGTTCTCCTTGAATGGAGGTGATGCAGAGACTCACATCTAATGGCTGAAAGGAATGATCAGAAGCTTGACAATCTCCTCTATGATGAAGCTGCCACTTGCTTCTGTATCGACGAGAGCAGTGGTAGCAAAGGTGTGGGCCTCGATGCCCAGAGAGACAGGAAGCAGGAGTTGGGGGCCAGTGACAGTAGTGCCTAAGCATGGGACTCCCGCTGGGCTCAGACATTGCAGTTTTCTGGACGTACCAGACAGGACTGCCGAAGATGTCCGGAAGTGCCACAGTAAAGGCAAAGACCCGCCTTCCTCCGATGGAGATGTTCGGTTGGAGACAGTCGGCCACGTTTCACCTCCATAGGTTTCACCATGGAAGAGGGCGGTGGTGCTGAAGTCTTGGCTGGAGGACTCTGGACACATGTGGGACACGTGTAGGAGAGCAGGAAGTCTTTACTTCTAGGCGCCTTTGCCGGAGACGATGATCGATCTTCCCGGTGAGGGAAATCAGGTCCTTTAGAGACGTGGGAGTCTCACTGTTGTGTTCTTGGGTCTCAGACGGCTTCAACCTCTATGCTTCACCTTTCTTCCTTCTCTCTCCACAAGCCTTGGGAAGATGTCTGCTGCCGTGTCATCATGCTGCTCTCTCCGGCGTACCCAGAATGGCTATGGTGACGGTGTTTGCCATGTTTCTCCTGAGGGTCTCCTAAGGTGCGCATGCGCATGCCATCCACATCTTTATCCACTCCATCGAGTCCATGGCCTTGGCAACTTGTTGCGCTTGGAGGTGGACCTTGTCTTGGAGCAGTGGAGAACAGCTCCCTGGTAGGGACCAGGAAGCACCTGCCCCCAGGGGGCGGAGCACTGGAGGAGACAGAGGCTAGGATGAGCTTCACCACTGGAAGTCTGTGGTCCCCCCGGGTGGAGCCGTAGGGACCCAGGCTGCTTGGACTTAGGTGGGCCTCGCAGGGTCTCCTGGAGAGGTAGTAGACAGGCATGCCCACGGACAGCAAGGGAGCGCGATCGTACTTGAGGCTGTGGGTCTGATGGAGCAAGGAAGACCAGAATAGCGTATGCGATAACAAGGCAAGGGAGAGAGCCAGAATCAGGAGACGTGGTCAATGGTAGCCGAAATCAGAATCCAAGGATCAGTCCGAGGAGTAGTCAACGAGGCAAAGGTCAGGTCCCGGAGGTCAGATGAGGTTACAAGGCAGGCAGAGGTCAGGATCCAGGCAGCAGACAGAATGGTCAAGGAACAGGCCGAGGTCAATACCAGAGAGATCGTCCGAGGGTACTACCGGGGGAGATGGGACAGATGGCCACTGGAACAGAAAGATGCTGGAACCAGGCTGGAATAGAAGGATGCTGGAACAAGGCTGGAACAAGACTGGAATGAGACTGGAACAAGGATGTGAACGCTGAGGCAAACTAGTACACTTACAGTGTTGACCCAATTGCAAAGGCAAGGAAGTGCAGGCAGGAACTTGCTTATATTGAACATTCAATCAGGGCGCGCCACGGAGCTAAGACCCGCCCCTGGCCCTACAAGAGACCAGGCAGAGAGTGCATGCGTAGGGGCATGGCCAACGCCACTGGAGACGCCGAAGTCCGGCGTGAGGCCCGGTGCATAGTGGAAGGCCCAGCGACCGCTGCCGTGGGACTCCGAGGCCTGGAGGAGCTCGCAGCTGCCACTGGGGAAGCCGACACGTGACCTGCAGAGGAGTTAGCGAAGTGAGCAGGCCCGTGTGCGGGCCGGGCGCGGATCGGGCACATAACATACATAAGTACCTCAATATAAAACGTGCCCTGAATACTTGGATATTTTCAGCTGATTTTTGTGGGTGATACTTAATCACATTTAGAGGTAAAAGTTCAATATATGGAGATAATTTTCATACATACCAGGGGTCTGTATTGGGACCTGTAGAATTTACAATATTCATAAATGATCTGGAAAAAGAAATGAGTGAGGTCAACAAATATGCAGACGACACAACTTTGTTTTGAGTTGTTAAACTACAATGGATTGTGAGGAACTGCAGAAGGACCTTGTGAGATTAGGAGACTGGGCTTCTCAATGACAGATGCAATTTAATGTGGATAAGTGCAAAGTAATGCACATAGAGAAAAATAATCCCAGCTACAGATACATGATACAGGGATTCATGTTAGGAGTCACCACCCAGGAAAATGACCTTGGAGTTCTTAAGGACAATACCTTGAAATTTTCAGTTCAGTGTGCAGCAACAGTCAAAAAGGCAAAAAGAATGTTGAGAATTGTTGCGCTCGGGGGTGGACCCTTGTCCTGGAGCAGTGGAGAATGGCTCCTTGGTAGGGACCAGGAAGCAACTGCCCCCAGAGGGCGGAGCACTGGAGGAGTCAGAGGCTAGGATAAGCTTCACCACTGGAAGCTCGAGGTCCCCCCGGGAGGAGCCCGAAGGGACCCAGGCTGCTTGGACTTAGGTGGGCTTCGCAGTGTCTCCTGGAAGAATGGAAGTCTGGCGTGCCTACAGACAGAAGGGGAGCGCGGTCAGGTTTGAGACTGGAGTTCAAATGGAACAAGGAGAACAAGAATAGCGTAGGTGATGACAAGGCAAGGAACAGAGCCAGAAACTAGAGATGTGGTCAAACAGGCAGAGGTCAGAGTCCAGGGATCAGTCCGAGAAATAGTCAGCAAAGCAGAGGTCAGATTCCGGATGTCAGACAAGGTCACAGGCAGGCCGAGGTCAGAAGGCAGGCAGCAGGCAGATGAGTCTAGGAACAAGCTGAGGTCAGAAGGCAGGCAGCAGGCAGGCAGGTCGAGAGGCAGACTGGAGTCAGGAGGCAGGTGGCAGGCAAGCAGGTCGAGGAACAGACTGGAGTCAGAAGGCAGGCAGCAGGCAGGCAGATCAAGGAACAAGCCGAAGTCAGTACCAGTGAGACAGTCCGAAGATGCTACCTGGGGAGACAGACAGATGAACAGGAACAGAAGGACGCTGGAGTATTAGGAAGCAGGAACAAGTCAGGAACAAAACTGGAACAGAAGGATCCTAAAATGAGACTTGGAACAAGGTTTAGAAGCAGTGACAATCTAGCAAGACACTAACCCGATTGCCAAGGCAAGGAAGTACAAGCAGGGTCTTCTTTATATCCAGGAATCAATCAGGGCACGCTGCAGAGCTAGGACCCACCATTGGCCCTACAAGAGGCCGGGCGGTCCTCGTGCACATGTGTAGGGGTGTGGCCAACACAGCCGAGGACGCTGAGCTCCGGCGTGAGGCCTGGTGCACAGTGGAAAGCCCAGCGACCACTGCCGCAGGACGCCGAGACATGGAAGCGCTTGCAGCTGCCGCTAGGGAGGCCTACCTGGGACCTGCTGTGGAACCATGGAGGTGAGCAGGCCCAGGCACGGACAAGGTGCGTAACAGTACCCCCCTTCTAGGCCTCCCCCTACGTGGCCGTGGTTTGTCAGGGTGAGTCCTATGAAAGGTCTTCAGGAGTTCCTTATCGAGGATATTGTGGGAAGGTTCCCACAAATTCTCCTCGGCCCCATAACCATCCCAGGCTAGGAGGTATTCCCGTTTTCCTCGACGCCGCCGAACATCAAGGATCTTTCTTACCTGGAGAGAAGAAGGTTCCGTAGAGACCAGTGGAGGAGAGGGAACATATGTGAGGGCCAGGAGAGGACCAATGGCTTCAATAAGGACACATGGAACATGCTATGGATACCCATGGCACGAGGTAGCTGGAGTTGATATGATACAGCTCCCAGTCTTCTTATTACAGGAAATGGTCCAATGTATTTCGGAGCCAAGCGATGAGAGGGAAGTCAGACGTATGTGTCGGGCGCTTAGCCACACTATCTGGACAGGATGGAAGAATGGATCAGGACGTTTATGGGTGTCAGAGTTATGCTTGGAGTGTTCAGCAGCTTGGAAAAGATACTCTTTTATTTGGTTCCAACTTGACGAATGGTGTGAGCCATGGATTGTGCCACTGGAGAAGGAATGGTCAAAGGAACCGGAAGAGGCAGTCGGGTCTGCCGTCCGAATACCATGGAGAATGGGGATACATCGGTGGCTGCAGCAACATGAGTGTTGTGTGACAGCTCAGCCCAAGGAAGAAGATCAGACCAGTTATCCTGCTGATCATTTACATAGGAGCGGAGGAATGTCCTCAAAGTCCAATTGGTCCTTTCAGCCTGACCATTGGCCTGTGGATGATAGGCAGATGTATAGTTTAGGAAATGTTAAACTTCTTACATAGGGAACACCAATACTTGGCAGCAAACTGTGGTCCCCAATTGGAAATAATCTCCTTGGGGAGTCCATGTAGGTGAAAAATGTACTTCAGGAACAACTTTGCCAGTTCTGGGCCCAAAGGAAGGCCTGGCAGGGGAATAAAGTGACCCATTTTCCAAAAATGGTCGATGATGACCCAAATCACGGTATTGTTCTGGGAAGGATATTATTGTCACTGTTATTGTTCAAAATGTAAACCGAATTGATCAGTAATTCTGTTATTGGAAAGTCGGTATAGAAAAGTTCTAAATAAATAAATAAATAAATAAATAAATAAGGAGGCAGATCCATAATATAGTCATTGAGATGTTAGACCATGGCTCAGTAGGTGCTGAGAGTGATTGAAGAAAGCCCCAAGGCTTCCCAGTAGGCAGATTCTGTTGGGCACAAATTGGACCAGAATCCACAGTTTCGGGAATCCTGCACCATACTGGGCCACCAATAGTGTCTTCGCCATATCTCTAAGGTCCTGGCCCGACCCGGATGGCCTGCCAATTTGGAATCATGGGCCCATTTCAAAACTCGTTCACATAATCTACATGGAGCGACAGTCTTCCAAGTAGGAACTGTAGTGGTCACAGCAGGAGATATACAGGCAGGATCAATAATGAAGCTAGGGACGTCAAGAACATCTTCAGGTTCAAATGATCTGGATAGCGCATCAGCGCAGAGGTTCTTATAACCTGGGCGATAACAGAGGACAAAGTCGAATCATTCAAAGAAAAGTGCCCTTTGGGCTTGACGGGGGTTCAGGAGTTGAGCTTCTTTAAGGTGCTCAAGGTTCTTTTGGTCAGTGTAGATGGTAAACTTGTGTTGTGCCCCTTCCAACCAGGGGTGCCACTCTTGAAGCACCAACTTGACTGGGAGGAGTTCACGGTCACCAATGATATAACGCTGTTCTGTGGGAGAAAACTTATGTGAGTAGAAAGAGCAGGGTATCAGTTTAACCTTAGGAGAAAACTGGCTCAAGAAGGCTCCTGTGCTGATTGCAGAGGCATCAACCTCTACGACAAATGGCTGTTTAGGATCCGGATGCTGCAGGCAAGGGCCAGAAAAGAAAGCCTCCTTGATCAGAAGGCAGGCAGCAGGCAGGTCGAGAGGCACTCTGAAGTCAGGAGGCAGGCAGCAGGCAGGCAGATAGAGAGGAAGACTGGAGTCAGGAGGCAGGCAGCAGGCAGGAGGGTTGATGAGTCAGCAGGCAGGCAGCAGGCGCGCTAATCCGAAAATGAATTTTTTCTGAAATTTCAGAAAAAATTAAATCTTTTTTGGTTCTCCCAAACCATTCTGAATTATGAAATTTTGTTGAAATTGCCTAATTTTGGAAAAACGATTGCATATCCCTATAAAATACTATGGTAAAAATAAGCATGGCCATATGTGCGCATATATGTTGCTATGCACAGTTGTTTGAAAGTTATCCTCCCTTGCTGCAAAAACCGAAATGAGAAGTGCCGTATTATGGATGAAATTCTTCTAAACATGACAGAAGATCAAGATTTGAGGGTAATCTTATCTGATGATCTTCAAGTAGCAAAGAGGTTGATAAATAAAAGGGAAAAAGCCAAAGATATGAATGGCTGCATAGGGAGAAGAATGATCAGCAGAAAAATGGAGGTGATATTTAAGTCCCTGTTGAGACTTCATTTGGAATACTGTATAAAATTCTGAAGACCATACCTTGAAACCAGATGGAGCCAGAACAGAAGGGGGCTACTAAAATGGTCAGTGGTTTACATTCTAAAGTCTATGGGGGCAATCTTAAAGATTTAAATATGTATACCCTAGAGGAAGAGCAAGATAGGGGAGATATGATAGAAACATTTACAGAAAATATCTCCAAGGTTTCCATGCACAGGGAGGCAGGCTTCTTTCAAAGGAAAAGAGGCTCTAGAATGAGAGGGTCATGGGATGAGGGTAAAAGTGGGCAGTCTCAGGAGTAATCTTAGAAAAATGTTCTTTACAGAGAGGAAAGTGGATGCATGGAACAGTCTCCCAGTGAAGGTAGTGAAAGCAAAAATAGTATCTGAATTCAAGAAAGTATAGTATAGCACGGAGAATCTCTAATGGAATGATGGGACTTGTAAAGGAAAATGTGTTGGTTGGTTGGACAGACTAGACAGTAGGGATGTGAATCATTTATCTGACGATTGAAAATATTGTCCGATATTTTCAATATCGTCAGATATCGGGGAGTCCCCGATAGTGATAGAAAACCCCACGATTAATTTAGTGGGTTTTCTTATTGTTATGGGGGGGGGGGGGCAGGAAGAAAGGACACAACCTAAAAACACAACCTGACCCTTTAAAATGAGTTTGTTAGTATCCCCCCACCCTCCGGACCCCCCCCAAAATTTTTTAAATACCTTGTGGTCTAGCGGGGGTCCCGGGAGCATTCTCCCATGCTCAGGCTGTTGGCTGCCACTAATCAAAATGGCGCCGATGGCCCTTTGCTCTTACCATGTGACAGGGGCTATCGGTGCCATTGATCGGCCCCTGTCACATGGTAGGTGCACTGGATGGCCCGCAACATTTTTAAAGATGGCGCCATCCAGGAACAGCTCTGAGAGAGTG
The DNA here is from genome assembly GCF_901001135.1 of Rhinatrema bivittatum. Lineage (NCBI taxonomy): Eukaryota > Metazoa > Chordata > Amphibia > Gymnophiona > Rhinatrematidae > Rhinatrema > Rhinatrema bivittatum. The sequence goes on from NC_042615.1 coordinate 149,179,466, forward strand.
ATGGTAACTCACAGTTAATTATCTCTGTAATGGTTTCTAGGCAAACTGTAATAAGAACTCACAATATCTGTATATGAAATAACTTCTGAATTAGAAGTGAGTCTTTGGAATGTTTTAGGAACATAGGCCCTCGAGGAACGAGTACCGGTTCCTATCTGCAATCTGTAATAACTCACGATCTCTGTACCTGCGATAGCATCTTAGACAGAAGAGAATCTTCAGAGTTCTAAGAATATGGGCCCTCGAGGAGCGAGTACCGGTTCCTATATGCAACTGGAAAAGAAACTCACAATGTTCATGTCTGCGATCGCTTCCAGGTAGTAGGGAGTCTTCTGAGCGTTCAGGGACGTAGGCCCTCGAGGAGAGAGTACCGGATCCCGTCTTAGCAATCTGAAAACAAGAGGCGAGAATGGGGCCCCTGAGGAGCGGGTACCTCTGGTAAGTTTGAAGAAGCAGAGTAGCTTGGACGAATCCTTGCTAACTCGATTCATAAGCATAAGCAAAGACCTTTTATGTTGGAAAAGGATGACGTTACTACAGGGGGATGCCCTGAGGTTCATGCCCTTGCTGGTACAAACTTCGGAGTGTGCACGCTTGCGTGCCCTACATCATCAGGAACATGGCGGATCCGCAGCATCAGGCCAGCCCGGGGACTCTGGGAAGAAACGGCGAGGAGAAGCTGAGGCATCAGGCTGTCCATCATACCAGGAAGGAGTCGTCAAAGAGGTAGAGAGGGTGGAGCAAGGGTGAAGAGCTGGCGCGAACGCAACACTGAAATGAGACAGAGGCAGTAAAAATCACCCCTGTTCACTGCTTCTCTCCACTAGCCTACCCCAGTGAACAATACAGGCAGAATTCCAGTTCCTCTGTCTCTCACACTGTAAGCACTGCAGCAATGATAAGAACAAAGTCCTCCTTTACCCAACTTCTTTTTCTCTCCTTCTTCTTTCTTTTTTTTTTAACTTTTTCTTTCATTCAGGTAGTGCTTCAGAAAATATAACCTTCCCCTGTGATATCCACCAGAGAAGTACATCTTAAAATACAGTTTGCACATGCTCAAACCTCTCAGAGGCAGGAAGTCAAAATCATTTTATACAGATACCAGCTAAAGACTGGTTAAAACATGCTTGATATCAAATGATCTTTTTCCCTGCTTCTTCCCACATTGGCTCTGGTCAGACTATAACCTCACTGGCATTGCTTGGTTGCTAATTTACCTTGAGTTAAAGGAAAGCAATCGAGTTGCTACTGTTTTACTTGGGTCATAGTCTTCAATGGGAAACAAATGGAGATGAAAATGTTGCTTATCGTTACGGATGCCCTCCTCATTTTGAGGGATGACTAATGAAGATAGCCTCATTTATTATATTTTTACACATTAGTGTCAAATGAATACATATCCCTAATTTGCTGTATATAATTGTACCATGCTCATAGATTTAATATGCAGCATGTAATAAAGTATTAACTCCTAGCCACAACAAACCTGACAGCATTGACTCATTTGCTTTCTGAGAAGTTGGAGTCTGCTGGCTCCATCTCAGTTACCCAGGACCTATAGTGTAAATAGATCATGCTTTCTTTTTCTGTCCCTTGTTTTCTCCTCATCGTCTCTCCTCTGGCCTCTGCTCTTCAGGGAGTAAAGCATAGATTGTTTGCAATATTGCAGGTTACCAATTTGTTCCTATCAATGTCTACTATATAAGGGTTATGCATGGCAAATGTTTTCATTTGATTGGTTTTAGGTTGAAAAGAAAAGCATTCTCATTTTTTTTAAAAATACCCATTTGTTCTGCTCTTTTTCAGAAATTTATCCATTTAAATTAAATTTTATGTGTGAAAAATTTAGATGCACAAACACCCAAAAGTGAGCTGAACAAATGCACATCCCTATTTGTACATGTCCTAGGCGTATTTGAATTCTGTCACAATACTGGCTTCTGCCACCTCTGCTGGTAGGTTATTTCAGGAATCTGACATTCTTTCAGTGAAAAGCATTTTATCAGGTTCATTCTGAACCTTCCTCCCTCCAACTTCATCTTTTGAGCAGATAACATTACTTTCTAGAAGTGAGAGGGGGTACTCTCTTTCTCTTATCACCACCAGTTTCCCTCTCTCAAGCCTCCTCCTGTCCCCACCATGCTCTCCTTTCTCAAGCCCCTTTCTCCTTATCCTGACCTGTCCAAGCATAAAATAAATAAAAGAAGCTCAGGCTGTCCCAGGGCAAATTACTCTTATGCTTTCCAATGCCACTGGAATACCTGTAGTGGAATCAACCCTCCCTGTTCTTTTTCTCCTATTTCCCTTGTAGCAGATTCAACACTTGTAGCTTACTTACTCTCCTTCTAGTGGCCTGAATTGGCCTGCCTGCAGTCTTCTGGCAGGGGAGAAGGCTAAATCCACCTGCACTGCAGTTTTATTTCTTACAGCTGCTCTCTTTCAACAGAGGCCATCCTGTCTGCATTTTCCTGATGGTAGGCAGAGGTGAAGATGAATCAAACTGTGCTGCAGCTCTCCTCTTGCGGGACCTGCCTGGATCATCTGCTGCTCTGCCACTAAGCTATTCATCAGGTGGAGGGGAGGAATCAGGGCTACGGCCCTTATCCTATGGGACCCACCTGACTCAGATCGGCCTGCGCTGCACTTTTTGTGACACTGAAGGAGCGAACGAATGCTGAAATAACCTTCACTGTTGCTGCTGTTCTACCTGGCTCCCAGTGATCTCCTTGTGCTATTAATGCAGCATATGAGGGAGTTATGAGCAGACCATAGAGCCATTCTTTGCCAAACACTGATTTATGCAGATCTGGGACACTGAACAGGGCGGCGGGATCCCTTGATGCCTAATGTGCTTGCCAGTGCTGAAGGCTGTGCATTCCATGGGGTCCCAGAAGGAAGGGAGGGCCAGAGTTGGGGACGCTCATTATCCTTGCAGTTCACATGGGCCAATGACACCGTTTTCACTTTTAGTTAAGCCTGCTCAAGCTGACAGTTCCATTTCTCCTCCTGTCTGTTGTTCTTGCCAGTGGAAGTCACATTTCCCCTCTCAGCAAGCCATATGCATCTCACAAGATGCCAGTTGGATACCCTTGATCTAGTGCAATTGAATGATCATGTAATCTATTATACATGCGTCAATTATGGCAGTTAAATTGAAAAATTCAAATATTTTCTGCTGTCAAAAGATGAAAATATCCAATATAATTTTTCAATACTTGCTTTGAATGTTATTACTAGCAATGGTGATGGAACCTTCATCAAATCAGTGTAGCTAAATAATCATTTTTTTATTCCATACACTCCTTTCTTTGTATGTATATTTGTCATATCAGCTGTAAACCAAGTTCAGTTGTAGACAGCGTATAAATAGTTCATATGTATATACATGTATGTGTGTATGCATATTCTTTTTAGTTATTTAAAATCTTTTTATACCGTAAAATGCATCAAAGTGTTCTAAGCGGTGCATGCCTTTTCACAAAAACATTCATTAAAACAATCCATATACTAAAACATCAGGCAGATACAGTGGTACTTTAAAATAATCAATTCAAGTATATACATCACATACAGATCATATTTTGAATATTTTTCTACTATTATGCCCCTGTGGCTAAAAATAAATCTTATAACAGGCAAAGACTGTAGGGGTAATATTCAGTCACTGACTGGACTGTAAAGTTATCCAGATAAAATTATTTGGCTAACTCTGGAGAGATATTCAGTGCTACAGATGCACTATTGAATACAGCTAGCACAACTAAAAGTTAATCAGATAGTTTATCCAGCTAGCTCTGAATATCAGAGTTAGCTAGATTACTTATCCCTCTAACTGAACTCCACCTCAGAATGCTCCCAGAACACCCCTATGTAATTCAGCTACAATTTAGCCAGATAGTGAGTTATCTGGTTAAATTTTAACCAGAAAAAGGACCTTTTCACAATTTTATTTTATTTTACCTTACTTTTATGTGTTTTACTCTAGATTTTGATATTTAACTCTTTTATATTGTGCTATTTATATTTAAGTACTTTAAGCCTGAGAATTGTGCATTTTATTTTCTTAGTTTTTAATATTAACTTGATTCTTTTAGTTTTGTAATCTTTTATTTTATTCTTTCAAATATGTAAACCGTTGTGATGGCATGTCTGAATGACAGTATAGAGAATTTGATAAATAAATAAATAAATGTTGAAAAGTTGGCATTTTGCCAGATACATTTTGAGTTCTCTGGCTAAATACCATCAAATATTGCCTCCTATAATTTAATCCAGTGATACAAAATGTGAAATGACATTGAATACCAAACAGGCTAAGGGCAAAAGGACACAGAAGTAACTGCACTGTGTTTCTGTATGTGAGGACATCAATTTTATTTATTCAACCAAGCTAGCTCAAAATTGATGACATCACTGAGACCACAAATGCATCACATTTCCAGCTGTTGTTTGCACTCTCAGTCTACATATGGCTTTTCAGGAGAAAACATCCCTGGGTTTTAATACAAATGATTCAAGAGCAGCATGAAATTAATGTATGGAAATCTAGGTTTGTCTAATTGCAGGATAGAGAGAAACTGTTCACTCTTCAGAAGTGAATTAATTTAATGCCTGGGGACTCTACTGCTTGTTTCCATTCAGAGGTACAATACATTTTAGAAATGTTTTGAGGCAAATCACATAAAATGAACATTAGTTGGACATGGGAAATACATTTTTTTAAATCATTGTAAGACAAGGATCTATCGAACACAAACAATAAACAATTTTGTTAAGGAGAAGAATACTCTATTTCACTGCATGGATACAACAGCTTTCCTGAATGAGAATTTGTGGATCTCACCAAGGGGCACATTAATAAGACCCATGCTGAAATCTGCGCAGATTTGTTTGATGCATGCGTCAAAAACCAGCGGAAGTAATCTGCTCACACCAAACATTAGGGATGTGCATTCGTCCAGGCCACCCTGAAAAACGAAGCGGATTTTCCCGAAATTTCGGGAAAATTCATTTTTCGGGACGATCAAAAAAAATCGGCCCGAACCGCGGGAAAATGAAATTTCACGAGCAGGCCGATAATGAAGGCCAAACCAAAAGGTTTGGCTGAATCACATCTCTACCAAACGCACGCAGTAATTCGCACTAATGGCCCTATGTAGTAAAATGCATGGACACCCATCGGCGTGTGAACGCCTGCAATTGATTCTGAGGGTGAAAACCTTTATTTTTCAAAAAAAGAATAAATTAGTGGTCCAGGAGTCGATGTGAAGGTGGGTAGAGCAATATCTAATCCATTCATGATTGGACTCCGACCACCGGCGAAAGTGTAAAATTCAGATGGGAGATTCTGCCTCATTGAGAAGTTGCCATCTCTCTACCCATGCCGACCACCTCTTGGCTGACCCACAAAAGCATCAAAAAATGGTCTCCAACCAATACTTTCACTTGCTTTCTGCCCTGACCCAATCACTAATAGCCTGCATTAAAAAACCCGCACTAACCTAATCTCCCTGCTAGCACAGCTTCTTGCATTGCCCATGAAGAGATAATCACTTCATTTGCATGCACTCAAACAGAAAAAGTTTGATAGTCTCTTTATACTTTGTTGTTATTCTACTTAGGACTTTTTTAAGATAATTAAGATAATTAAGACATGGAAAATGGAGAGAAGACCCTGAAAAAGGAGTTAGACTGAAAACAAGGAATAAGAAAAAAAAAAAGATGAGGACCTAAATGATTAGAATAAAAAATATACGGACAACAAAAGGTAGAGAAATACATTTTATTTTCAGTTTAGTGAATGTAATATATAACTTTAGAAATGTACATCCATGATATTTTTGTATTTTGCATAGTATGGGAGGAAATACATTTCTGTTTCTATTTTTCCAGGGTTGTGCTATGTGCATAGTCTAGCTTCTTAGCGGATTCCATTACAGTTTTTGCTTTCATGTTTCCATTTCTAATTTGTAGTCTTTTATTCTGTATTTCTTGAGCATCTGTCTATGCTCTGTATGTGTGTGTGACACAGGTCAGATATTGTGCTAGAGTATAGCTTCTGTATAAGGCTCTGTAACAATCCTACTTGTTTTGTTTTCCCAGTAAGCGGTGCATTGTGTTCTAGGGCCAGATGTCTTTTCATAGGGTTGTTGCTGTTTGAGTCCTAGGAGTTAGTACTATTTTGGTATAATAGGTTTGCTATAAAGGTTCCCAGTTATTTGAAGGATTTTATCCTGCATCTCAGAGTGCCTGGTAGTGGAGGGAGTTTCTATTACTGTTACTGAAGTGATACCAAAATTTGAATATTTTTTATTTAAAAACATGGAAACATAGAAATGACGGCAGAAGAAGACCAAACGGCCCATCCAGTCTGCCCAGCAAGCTTTAACACTTTTTTTTTCTCATACTTATCTTTTACTCTTGGCCCCCATCAGCAACCCCCTGGTTCCAGTTTCCTTCCATCCCCGCCATCGATGTAGAGAGCAGCTCTGGAGCTGCATCCAAGCGAAGCATCCAGTTCAATTGTTCAGGGGTAGCAACTGGTGCAATAAGCAAGTTACTCCCACACTTGTTTGTTTACCCAGCCTGTGCCATTCAGTCCTTGTTAGTTGTTGTCTGAATATAATTCCTCTTTTCTTTATTCAACCTGCTGTTAAAGCAGTGAGTTGCGCTGGATATGTATTCCCAGTGAAGTATCAGGCTTAATTGATTAAGGGTAGTAACCGCTGTAACAAGCAAGCTACTCCCATAATTATTTGTTTACCCAGACTATGTAATTCATTCCTTGTTGGTTGTTGCCTGAATAAAAATCCTCTTTTCCTCTTGCCCCCCTGCCATTGAAGCAGAGAGCTATGCTGGATATGCATTGAAGTGAAGTATCAGACTTATTTGGTTTGGGGTATTAACCGCCGCAACAAGCAAGCTACTCCCTGGTTTTTTTTGAGAATGCAAATCCTTTTTTTCCACATTTCCTCTTGCTGTTGAAGCATAGAGCAATGCTAGAGTTGCATTGACAGTGAGTATGTTTATTGAATAAGGGTATTAATCTCCAGGTAGTAGCCATAATTCTCACAAACTACCCCCATGCCTCTTCTCTTCATTCACATCCTTTAGAATTTATGGCTCCACAATATTTATCCCATGCCCCTTTGAAGTCCTTCACAGTTTTGGTCTTCACCACTTCCTCCAGAAGGGCGTTCCAGGCATCCACCACCCTCTCCATGAAGAAATACTTCCTGACATTGGTTCTGAGTCTTCCTCCTTGGAGTTTCAAATCGTGACCCCTGGTTTAGCTGATTTTTTTTCCAATGAAAAAGGTTTGTCATTGTCTTTAGATCATTAAAACCTTTCAAGTATCTGAAAATCTGTATCATATCACCTCTGCTTCTCCTTTCCTCCAGGGTGTACATATTTAGATTCTTCAATCTCTCCTCGTACGTCATTCGATGAAGACCCTCTACCTTTTTGGTTGCCCTTCTCTGGACTGCCTCCATCCTGTCTCTGTCTCTTTGGAGATTCGGTCTTCAGAACTGAGCACAGTACTCTAGGTGAGGCCTCACCAAGGACCTGTACAAGGGGATAATCACTTCCCTTTTCTTGCTCGATATCCCTCTCTCTATGCAGCCCAGCATTCTTCTGGCTTTAGCTATCACCTTGTCACATTGTTTCGCCGACTTCAGATCGTTAGACACTATCACCCCAAGGTCTCTCTCCTGCTCCGTGCACACCAGCCCTCCCCCCCCCCCCCCCATCGAATACTGTTTTTTCAGATTTCCACACCCCATATGCATAACTCTGCACTTCTTGGCATTGAATCTCAGCTGCCATATCTTCGACCACTCTTCCAGCTTCCTTAAATCCCATCTCATTCTCTCTACTCCTTCTGGCATTTCCAATCTGTTGCAGATCTTAGTATCATCCGCAAAAAGACAAACCTTACCTTCTATCCTGTCCGCAATGTCGCTCACAAAGATATTGAACAGGACTGGTCCCAACACCGATCCTTGCGGCACTCCACTTAACACTGCTCTCTCTTCAGAGTAAGTTCCATTTACTGTCAGACATTGTCTTCTGTCCGTCAACCAATTTGCAATCCAGGCCACCACCTTGGCACTCACTCCTAAGCTTCTCATTTTATTCACCAGCCTCCTGTATGGGACCGTATCAAAAGCTTTGCTAAAATCCAAATAGATGACATCAAGCACTCTTCCTTGATCCAATTCCTTAGTCACCCAATAAAAAAGTCAATCAGATTTGTCTGACAGGACCTTCCCTTGGTGAAACCATGCTTGCCTCTGGTCCATCAATTCTGCTGCTTGTAGATAGTTCACAATTCTTTCCTTCAGCAGTGACTCCAATATCTTTCCCACCACCGAGGTGAGGCTAATCGACCTGTAGTTTCCAGCCTCTTGTCTGCTCCCGCTCTTGTGAAGTGGACCACCATCGCTCTTCTCCCAATCACCTCGGCACCACTCCCGTTTTGAGGGAGCTATTGAACAGGTCACACAGCGGAGCCGCCAGCACATCTCTGAGATCCCTCAGTATCCTGGGATGAACCTCATCAGGCCCCATGGCTTTGTCCACCTTCAGTTTTCCTAGCTCTTCCCATACATTCTCTTCCGTAAATGGAGTCTCATCCATTCCGCTTCCTTCTAGTTTCTTGTTGACTAGTGTCGGTCCTTCTCCGGGGTCTTCTTTAGGGAATACCGAACTGAAGTATTCATTTAATAATTCTGCCATTTCTTCATCTGTCTCCACCCATTGATCCTTTTCACCTTTCAATTTCAGTATACCACTTTGGACTTTTCTCCTTTCGCTGATATATCTGAAAAATGTTTTGTCACCTTGCTTTACCTCTTTGGCGATCCTTTCTTCCACTTGAATTTTCGCTTTCTTGATTGCTTTCTTCGTCTCCCTCAGTTCCACTAGATATTCTTCCTTGTGTTCTTCTCTTTGGGATTCTTTATATTTCTTGAATGCTGTTCTTTTAGCTTTAATTTTGTCAGCCATCTCCTTTGAGAACCAGATAGGTCTAATTTTTCTCTTGCTTTTCTTTACTTTTCTAACATATAGATTAGTTGCCTTGGTAATTGCTCCTTTTAGTTTGGTCCACTGTTGTTCCACATCTCTCTCGTTCTCCCAGCCTTCTAGTTCTTCCTCCAGGTACTTCCCCATTTCATCAAAGTCCTTGTTTTTGAACTGCAAAACTCGAGTCTTTCGTGCTACTTCTCCGTATCCTATTTGTGATATGAAACCATACTGTATGATGATCACTGGTGCTGAGGTGAGCACCCACCTGGACATTAGAGATGTTATCTCCATTTGTATGGTGAGTTGAAGGGAGACCCTCCTAGTTCTGCTTTGTACCCATTGTTAGAGGACTTTGTGTGGATGCAGGCTATGTTTATTGAACTCAAGGTGCAGGGTTTATATTGGGGTTCTTTATTATCCTGTATAAACTTCAGACTAGGGATGTGCAGAGGGACGCCATACGTTGCATTCAGGATTTGTATTCATCGGGGGGGGGGGGGGGGGGCAGATACGTTGCATTTGGCAAGGGGGGGCCCCCAATTCGTACATAATTCTTATTTGTTTCCAGGCTAAAATTGAATTTTAGCCTGACCCCCCCAAGACTTACCAAAACTCCCTGGTGGTCCAGTGGTGGGTCTGGGATCCATCTCCTGACCTCACACCCTCAGCTGCAGGTATTCAAAATGGCGCCAATAGCCTTTGACCTTCTATGTCACAGAGGCTACCGGTCCCATTGGTCAGCCCCTGTCACATGGTAGGAGCAATGGATGGCCGGCGCCATCCATTGCTCCTACCATGCCATTGGTCAGCCCCTGTCACATGGTAGGAGCAATGGATGGCCGGCGCCATCCATTGCTCGTACCATGTGACAGGGGCTGACCAATGGCACCGTCCAATGGTGCCATCCATTGGTCAGCCCCTGTGACATAGTGAGGGCAAAGGCTATCGGCACCATTTTGAATACTGGCAGCCGACGGCCCGAGTGCAGAAAGTCACTCCCAGACCCCGGCTGGACCACCAAGGACTTTTGGCAAGTCTTGTGGGGGTCAGGAGTGTCCCCCAAGATTTGCCAAAAGTCCCTGGTGATCCAGCAGTGCCTAGTGTTGGCAAAAATCAAAATTTGTTACTGGAAGAGGGAAAGAGTTGGGGGAAGATTGGGTAAGGAATAGGATCAGAGGGTATGGATAGGAGAGATCCTTGAAGAGACTATGGTTGGAGGTATGAGTGAAGCCTCACCAGGGAGAGCCTCACCAGGGAGAGGGGCACCAATTTCACTTTACACACAGAGTGCCACTTTACACACAGAATGCCAGTTAACCTAGAGCTGGCACTGAAAAGGAAGCAAACATTTGCGTTCTTAATTTTGCATACAGAAGATCAGAGTTACTTCACCAGGATATTGAGAATTTGATTGAGGGGAAAGAGGTGATTTTTGAGTAATTTGATGTGCAGTGTCTTATGCCTCTTCTTTCTACCAATTCCTTCCTATTCTTTTGTCTTTAACTTGTCATGTACATGCAAAGTTGTGTGTATTGATTTCAGTTTGTCACAAGTTTCTTCACTCTGAATTAGGGTTTACAACAGGGAACTGCAACTGGAGAGCATGGCACATGGAAGGAAAAGAAACAGGCTAGGTCATGTGTAGGTAAAGAGCTAATTAAGCGTGAGAGTGTACCGAGATATTTTACTGATAAAAGACCATCTGTTGCTCCTTTTAGCTGCAGGACTCACCAATGGTGTGTGCTAGATATGCTTTCTTTGCTTACTGTCTTCTATTGAAGAACAGAAACAGCAATCAAATTGCAAAAAAATATATCAAAACAGTAAAAGTGACAGCAAATAAGTATAAATAAAAAACCTAAGTAAAAAGTAAATTTTTATAACATCATAAATAAATCATAACTAACTAATGATAAATCATAGCAAAGCAACTACCAATAATCTAAAATCAACAGTACTAGATTAGTTGTAGTGCAAATTAATATAGCAATGCAATAACAGGCTAAGTGACATCAATGTAAACCATGGGGCAGCGATATTGTTAATATTAAATATAAAATTAGAATATATTTCCTGCCACAATTAAAATATGTGGTTAAAGCTCACAGAAAGGAGCAAATGCCTCAGAAATGGGCCGATACAGTAAAAAACGCGGGCGAGCGCCCGCTCTCCTGTGCGCAATACAGTGAAAAAATGTATTTAAATTAGGCCCGGCGGTAAAAAGAGGCACTAGGGATACTAGCACGTCCCTAGCGCCTCTTTTCGGACAGGAGCAGCGGCTGTCAGTGGGTTTGACAGCCGACGCTCAATTTTGCTGGCGTCGGTTCACGAGCCGCTGACAGCCACGGGTTCAGAAATCGGACGTCAGGAAAATTGAGCGTCCGGTTTTCAACCCGCGTGCCGCGGGCCTATTTCAAAATTTTTTTTTTTTTACTTTTTTAAACTTTCGGGACCTCCGACTTAATATCGCCATGATATTAAGTTGGAGGGTGCACAGAAAAGTAGTTTTTACTAGGGATGTGAATTGGGTGATCTATCGTCTTAATGATCGATTTTGGCTGGGGGGGGAGGGAAATCTGATCGTCATGGTTTTTGTTTTTTTTAAATCGTAAAAAATTGTAAATTGGGAGAGGGCGGGAAAACCGACACCCTAAAACCCACCCTGACCCTTTAAAATAAATCCTCCACCCTCCCGAAGCCCCTCAAAATGTTTTAAATTACCTGGGGTCCTGTGGGGGGGTCCCGGCGCGATCTCCCTCTCTCGGGCCACGGCTGCGTTAAAAGAAATGGCGCCGGTGGCCCTTTGCCCTTCCCATATGACAGGGCAAAGGTAGCGCCGGCGCCATTTTGGTTCCTGTCACCCCGATGTCACGAGTGCAGGAGATCGCTCCCGGACCACCGCTGGACCCCCAGGGACTTTTGGCCAGCTTGGGGGGGCCTCCTGACCCCCACAAGACTTGCCAAAAGTCCAGCGGGGGTCCGGGAGCGACCTCCTGCAAGCGGGCCGTATTGCCAATATTCAAAATGGCGCCGGCGCTACTTTTGCCCTCACTATGTCGACATAGTGAGGGCAAAAACGCGCCATTTTGCCTTCACTATGTCGACATAGTGAGGGCAAAAGTAGCGCCGGCGCCATTTTGAATATTGGCAATACGGCCGGCGCCATTTTGCCCTCACTATGTCGACTAGAGATGTGAATCGTGTGCCAGATCGTCTTAACGATCAGATTCGGCTGCGGGGGGGGGGGGGGGGGGAAATCTGATCGTTAAGATATGTGAATTGGAATCGTTTCCGATTCCAATTCACATCGCTAATTTTTTTTTGCACCGCTAAAAAAAAAAATATTTTTTTTGCACCGCTAAAAAAAACAACCCACCCAACCCTTTAAATCGACCCCACCCTCCCGACCACCCCAAAACCTTTTAAAGTTACCTGGTGGTTAAAGATGGCGCCGGCCATCCAGTGCTCCTACCATGTGAGAGGGGCCAGCCAATGGCACGGATACCCTGTCACATGGTAAGGGCAAAGGGGCATCGGCGCCATTTTTTTTTTTTAGAACAGGTGATGCCTGGGAACGGGAAATCTTTCCCCGAGGCCCCCCTGGATCTCTCCTCTCCCCGAGGCCCCCCTGGATCTCTCCCCGAGGCCCCCCTGGACCACCAGGTAACTTTAAAAGGTTTTGGGGTGGTCGGGAGGGTGGGGTCGATTTAAAGGGTCGGGTGGGTTTGGTTTTTTTAGCGGCACGGGCCTCCCTAAAAAAAAAATTAGCGATGGGTCGGGTCGGGTCGGGAGGGTGGGTGAGGCTAAGGGGGGTCGATTTAAAGGGTCGGGTGGGTTTTTTTTTTTATCGGGCCATCGGCGCCATTTTAATTAGTGGCAGCCAAAATGGCGCCGATGTCCCGAGAGCGGGAGATAGCGCCGGGACCCCCCCCCACTGGACCACCAGGTAATTTAACATTTTGGGGGGGTTCGGGAGGGTGGGGGAGGGTAAGGAATTGGTTTTAAAGGGTCGGGGTGGGTTTAGGGGTTGTTTTGGTGTGCCGGTTTTCCCGCCCTCCCCCAAATAATTCCCGTGCCCTATTTAACGATACAATACAAATGCCCCTGATGATAAATCGGGGGCATTTGTATTGTATCGTGCACTCTAATGATTTAGGACGATTTTAAAATTATCTGACAATAATTTTAATCGTTCAAAAATGATTCACATCCCTAATGTCGACATAGTGAGGGCAAAAGTAGCGCCGGCGCCAGTTTGAATATTGGCAATACGGCCGGTGCTACTTTTGCCCTCACTATTTCGACATAGTGAGGGCAAAAGTAGCGCCGGTGCCATTTTGAATATTGGCAATACGGCCCGCGTGCAGGAGGTCACTCCCGGACCCCCGCTGTACTTTTGGCAAGTCTTGTGGGGGTCAGGAGGCCCCCCCAAGCTGGCCAAAAGTCCCTGGGGGTCCAGCGGGGGTCCGGGAGCGATCTCCTGCACTCGTGACGTCAGGTGACAGGAACCAAAATGGCGCCGGCGCTACCTTTGCCCTGTCATATGGTAAGGGCAAAGGGCCACCGGCACCATTTCTTTTAATGCAGCCGTGGCCCGAGAGCGGGAGATCGCGCCGGGACACCCCCCCCCCCCCACTGGACCCCAGGTAATTTAAAACATTTTGTGGGGCTTCGGGAGGGTGGGGGATTTATTTTAAAGGGTCGGGTGGGTTTTAGGGTGCCGGTTTTCCCGCCCTCCCCCTCCCCCGATTTACAATTTTTTGATGATAAATCGGGGGAATTGCAATTGTATCGCGGCTCTAACGATTTTTGATGATTTAAAATATATCTGACGATTGTTTTAAATCGTGAAAAAATGATTCACATCCCTAGTTTTTACTGCTTTTCTGTGCACTTTCCCGGTGCCCAGAGAAATTAGCGCCTACCTTTGGGTAGGAGCTAATTTCTGAAAGTAAAATGTGCAGCTTGGCTGCAAATTTTACTTAATGAATTGTGCGAAAATACCTAATAGGGCCATCAACTAGGGATGTGAATCATTTTTCTGACGATTGAAAATACCGTACGATATTTTCAAACTCGTCAGAAATCGGAGGCTCCCCGAAACCGATAGAAAAACCCCACAAAATTGTTCGTGGGGATTCTCTTATCGTTTTGGGGGAGGGCGGGAAAAATGGCACACATAAACAACCACTAAACCCACCCGACCCTTTAAAACATATCCTTTAGCTTCTCCCACCCTCCCGACCCCCCCAAAACTTTTTAAAAGTACCTGGTGGTCCAGTGGGGGTCCCCGGGAGCCATCTCCCGCTCTCCCGCCGTTGGCTGCCACTAATCAAAATGGTGCCGATGGCCCTTTGGCCTTACCATGTGACAGATATCTGTGCCATTGGCCTTACCATGTGACAGAGGCCGGCCATCCAGTGTTCCTACCATGTGACATGGGCCGGCCAATGGCACGGATACCCTGTAACATGGTAAGGGCAAAGGGCCATCGGCGCCATTTTGATTAGTGGCAGCCGACAGCCAGAGAGCGGGAGATGGCTCCCGGGACCACCAGGTAATTTTAAAAAGTTTGCGGGGGTGTCGGGAGGGGGGGGGGGAAGCTAAAGGATATGTTTTAAAGGGTCAGGTGGGTTTTTTGTTTATCAGCTCGAGCGCAGCCGATAAAAAAAAACCCGATCCGACCACACGAAAAATATTTTACTATAGTCCCCAAAGCAGGAATCGGAATCGATTCCGGTTCCAATTCACATCTCTACCATCAACATGCATTTACATGTTGCAGGTGCTATTAGGTTCAGGGGGGAGGGGTTGGATGCGCATTTTAGACGCGCTATTACCCCTTACTGAATAAGGGGTAAAGCTAGCGCGTCAAAAATGCGTGTCCAAATGCAGGCTAATATTGCGCTCTGTTGGAGCGCACTGTACTATATTTTCCTGAAAGAGCCAAGATTTGAAAAGCTTGTGAAAATGCAATTAGTCTCATGGTACAAAGTTCCACAGTCTAGAACTAACAAAAACCTTTGATTGTTCTCCAATTTGCAGGTCCTAGATGGTGGAATTTAGAGTAAGGCTGACTGAGAGGATTACAAAGTACAGCCTGGAGCATAGTCTACAAGACAGCCGGACAGATAAGCTGAACCATTATTATCTAAAGCTCAGAAAATCAATGTTAAAATCTTATTTGTACTCTGAATGGCATAGGGAGTCAGTAAAGACTGTAGAGCGTGCAGGTAATGTGTTTGAAACAGCCAAGGGGTCAGCATTTGCATGTGCAGTGTTGTCCTGATGTTTTCAGATGCTGTACTACCTTTGTCAAGGAGCACATATAAACTGTGTTGCAGTAATTGAGTCCTGAAATAATCAAGGTTTGGATCACCATCACAAGAGGCATGGCAAATAGAACTGTTCTTGGTACAGAAGACTGATATAATAACAAACCAAAAAACTGCTGAAATTTGCCTGTCAAATGTTAATTGAAAATCAGAAATGACACCAGAATATGCACATAGTCTACCAAAAGTAGCACCCCTATCACCCATGTGCATAATATGGAAATGGACAACAGAAAAAGACCATATGGCCTATTTAGCCAGCCCATCCACATCAACTAATTCAGTTTTACAATCCCTACCATCCTCTGTGTTTATCTCATGCTTTCTTGAATTCAGATAGTATTCTTGTCTCCACCACCTCCATGGGGAGACTCTTCCAGGAATCCACTACCATATAGGTAAATAAATATTTCCTACAGTTACTCCTGAGTATATCCCCTTTCGCCCTCATCCCATGACCTTTCATTCTACAGCCTCCTTTCCACTGAAAGAGGCCCACCTCCTGTGCATGAAAACTTTGGAGGTTGCAGAACCTACTGGAGAGGATCTCTTAATTCAAAAAATTTACATACAGTAGGATTCAATTTAACCATGTGACTGTAAATTCACAGTGAGACCTCCAGTAGGCAGGTGATTTGTCAAAGTATTCTCGTGGTGCTGGCCTATAGAAATGCACTGTTGGATATCATCAATGTGCATTAAGCAGCCAACATTGGAATTGGGGAGTAGTCCAGTCAATGGATGAGTATACACATTAAAAAGAATGGTTGAAAGGATAGCACCCTGTGTCACATTTGGGCTCTCACAGGCACGCACACACACACACACTCACAAATATAATATATCTGTGACGGAGAGGGAGCCCATGTATGTTAGAGAGAGGGACTGTGTGAGAGAATGAATGTGTTATTGTGTGTGTGTGTGTGTGTGTGTGTGTGTGTATGTGAGCGAGAGAGAGAGAGAGAGAAGATAACATTTGTGCGGCATTTCCTCTCCCAATCCACATCAAACTCAGGGTGACTGGAAATCAGAAGATCACAGGTATGGAGAGCAGAAGATTTTTTAATCCCTATTAGTTTTATTTATTGGGTTTAATTTGATGATTCTCCTCTTTCAAAATATTTAATTTTTTGAGGGGGAATAGAACATGATTTATTATTGGACTTTTTATTCATCATAGGTTTTGAAATATTTTATTGGTGTTTGGGAAATTTTCGATATTCTATTCATTAATTGGTTTGAAATATTTAATCTTTTTATAAATATGATTTTCCTATTATGATTGATGTTTTATATTTCTTAATTTTATTATTTAATGTTTTATAAAGAATGGTAATGTTTCTGTTTTTCCATTGTTGCTCTGCGTATAGAGGCTTGCTTGTTGTGGGTTCCAGTTCAGATCTTCTCAGCACGCTTCTGTTTATACTTTATGTTCTCACAGGACAAGCAGGATGGTAGTCCTCACATATGGGTGACATCACAGGATGGAGCCCAATCACGGAACACTTTTGTCAAGGTTTCCAGAACTTTGACTGGCCCCTACTGGGCATGCCCAGCATGGCACTAACCCTGCAGCCAGCAGGGGTCTGCCTTCAGTCTTGTTAAAGCTACAGGCAGTGCTGAAAATAAAATAAGAAAACATTATGAACCCAACACCGTGGGGTGGCGGGTGGGTTTCGTGAGGACTAACATCCTACTGTCCTGTGAGAACACCTGTTACAGGTAAGCAACATTTGCTTTCTCACAGGACAAGCAGACAT
This sequence comes from Rhinatrema bivittatum, assembly GCF_901001135.1. Classification (NCBI taxonomy): domain Eukaryota; kingdom Metazoa; phylum Chordata; class Amphibia; order Gymnophiona; family Rhinatrematidae; genus Rhinatrema; species Rhinatrema bivittatum. The sequence continues at coordinate 149,196,591 of NC_042615.1, forward strand.
ATGGGTGAGTAGCGAGCTGAGGATGTCCGAGTATACACCAAATGTAGTCAGGCATGCAAGGTACCTGGGATGAATTTGGCCGAGGGCATCCTGAACCCCACCGGGCAGGTGGAAGGGTGTTGGTATGTCATGTTGTAAATAGGTTGCGCAAGACAGACTGGACAAAGATGGAATTTTGTCTTCCGGCTTTGTCTAAGCAATAATGGGCTGTAAAGGTATGGAGAGAACTCCAGGTGGCAGCCCTGCAGATGTCAGGAAGCGGCACCGATTGTAGGTGTGCTACAGAAGTCGCCATGGCCCTCACAGAGTGTGCTTTAACATGCTCTTGAAGTGGAATGCCTGCTTGCTTATAGCAAAAAGATAAGCAGTCCGCTAACCAGGAGAACAGAGTCTGCTTACCCACAGGCTGCCCCAATTTGATAGGATGGAAAGAGACAAATAATTGAGTGCTTTTCCTGTGGGCAGCTGTACGGTCTAGATAGAACGCTAGAGCCCGTTTGCACTTCCTTCTATCACTAACATATCTAAAAAAAAAGTCTTATGCCCCCATTTTACCATATTTGCTATTTTTCCCATTTGAATTATTGCATTCCTGACTACTTTCCCAGTTTCTCTTAGCTTTTCCAAATAGTTTTGCCTGCCTCTTTCTGCGATCTCTTGTAGCTTATGAAAACTAACATTTTCTCTCATACCTTTTCAACTACATCTTTAGAAAACCATAGCAGCCTCCTTTTCCTCTTTCCTTTATTTCCTTTCCTAACAAATTAAATGCCTTTATAATATCTCCTTTAAGTTTTGCCTACTGTTCTTCTTCTTCCCCTAGAATTTTTCGTCCAGCTGATGACTCCTTGAGGTACTCCTCCATTTTAACATAGTTCATTTTCCTGAAGTCTATGACCCTTGCCTTTGAATGAATCTTCAAGTCCTGTGCTCTAATACTGAATCACACCATCTAGTGATCACTAGATCCTAGATTCTCACCCACTACAACATCAGAGGTGTTGTCCCCATTTGTAAATACCAGGTCCGGTATTTCCCCCTCTTGTGCAGATCCCAGTTAATAGGACAATTCTCTTTTCAGAGAATCCAGGATCTCTCTGCTTCTAGAAGACACTGCAGCTGGGATGTGCCAATCAAAATCTCACAGATTGAAATCCTCCTAGCAATAGCACCTCCCCTTTTATAGCAATTTTGTGAATATCCTCCATTAAATCTCTACCCATTATTTCCTGCCCATTGTTTCCTGCCTGTGATGGAGATCTGTATATAACCCCATTATAAATAGGTGTTCTATTCCCTTTTTCCACATTAATCCCCAGTACATCCTCCTTACCTTGTAAGCCCTGTGCTACTTTAATATTATTTTTATTTTATTTATCTCATTCCTTCCTTCCAATCCAATCCTTCCTGAATAGATTATATCCTGATATAACTATATCCCAATTATGGTTTTCCATTTACCACATCTCTGTGTCAGTCACTACATCTAAGTCAGCTTCTTCAAAGACTGCTTCTAGATATGGGACTTTAGTGTACATAGTTTCCCCTATTTTGCCCATTTCTATGCAAGTATTTAATGTTTTTCCTACCTTAGTGTTTTCTTCACCCATCCCCAATGATCCTAGATTAAGGCCCTTCTCAGTAGGTTTTCCAGTCTTTGTTGGAAGACACTGCATCTCATCTCTGATCAGCAGTCTTTGAAGCATCGTCTCATGATCCAGGCAGCCAAAGCATACTCATCAACACCATCTACACAGCCATTCATTTATCTCCAAATTATGAGTTTCCCTGCCTGTACCTTTATCCTCGACTGAGAGGATGGAGGAGAAAACCATCTGTGCACCTATCTTCTTTATCCTCTCTACAAGAGCCATGAATTCACTTTTGATGTGAGCTGTGTGGTTCCTAGAAGTAACATTCATGCCATCATGGACGATCAGTACCAGAAAGTAGTCAGTAGGCTTGAGGATTTTCAGCAATCTCTGTAAGGTTTCGAATTTTGGTACCTGGTAGACAGTACATATCCTGGGACAACATGTCTGGTTAGTAGATGGATGCTTCTATGCCCCTTAGAAGTCAGTCACTAATCACCACTACCCTGTGCTTCCTATGTGAAGTGGTTGTTCAGCCCGTAGCTTTGGGATTTGCATGTTTTGGTTCCTTTCAAATCCTGGGTTTGTTTCTTCTCCACTTTCAGGGCTGCATACCAGTTCTTCAGCTCAAGGGAAATTGGAGTAATGGTGTAGAATCTAGTAAATGTAGTAATCTGGGAGTCAGTCTGCACTAGGGATGTGCAGAGCAAAAGTTTAAGTTCATATGTCCATATGTCCAAAGGGGGTCCCATTTGCGGTCAATATGGACATAAACAGAATTCAATGAGTTGAGTATATGTCCATATGTGCAAATAAAAATTTAAACCCCTCACCCTCCTTAATCCACCCCCCAAGACTTACCACAACTCCCTGGTGGTCCAGCGGGGTCAGGACGCCATTTCTGACCAACTTTGCAAGGAGCACGTGACGTCGGCGTCACGTCGGAGTGACGCGGCGTCACGTGATTCCCCGCGGGGTCGCTTCCGGGATCCTCGTTCGGCCCAAAAGGAACTTTTGGCCAGCTTGGGGGGTGTCAGGAGGCCCCCCCAAGCTGGCCAAAAGTTCCTTTTGGGCCGAACGAGGATCCCGGAAGCGACCCCGCGGAGAATCACGTGACGTCGGCGCCACATCGGAGTGACGCGGCGTCACGTGATTCCCCGCGAGTTCCCTCCGGCACCCTCGTTCAGCCCAAAAGGAACTTTTGGCCAGCTTGGGGGGGCCTCCTGACCCCCCAAGCTGGCCAAAAGTTCCTTTTGGGCCGAATGAGCATTCCGGCGCGAACCCGCGGGGAATCACGTGACGCCGCGTCACTCCGACGTGGCGCCGACGTCACGTGCTCCTCGCAAAGAATTTCAGAAATGGCGTCCTCACTCCTCGCTGGATCACCAGGGAGTTGTGGTAAGTCTTTGGGGGGGGATTAAGGAAGGTGAGAGGTTTAAATTTTTATTTTGGATCAACAATCGCGATTTCCAACTTATTCAACATAGCTATGTTGAATAAGTTGGAAATCCGATCGTTTATGTCTCATCACTTTTTTAAGTTAAAAAAAAAAAATAAGTAGCGTTTTACATTTATGTTCAATACGAATGCACACCCCCTAGTCTGCACACATCTTTCAAAATGAACCAGTTTTTCACTGTGGATCAGTATATCTGTCTGGAAAGCAGTAGAAGTGGTAATAGGTTTTGAGGTATGACATTTCCTATGAATCTTTCAGTTGTTGGAAGCTTCTGGTACCTGCTGAATGAAATGAGAATGATATGCCAAAGTCTCTGCCTTTTCCTCAACTGTCCTGCAAGTAAAATTAGCTAGTCTGTAGAATCTAACTTCCACATCTGCATTCAGAATCATTGCTTGTGGTCCTATTGTTTGCTTACTTGATGCTTGGAAGTATAAAGTGTCTTATCTTATTTTTGTAGATTACAATTTATATTTATGAGTTTGAAGGTATGTAGTTTTGTGTTGTTCCCTTTGTAGACTCTTGTTGCTAAGGAGTAAACTAGAGCAACTAGAAATTATTATTACCACAAAAATCAAATTATGATATTATCAATCAAGATCAGAAGAAATTTAGGGGGTCATTTATCAAACTGCTATATGGTGTTTTCGCATGCAAAAAACACCTTTAATGCATAGTGAGATGTAAATTAGAAAAAGGGGAGGAGTTTTATGGCCAAGCTTCATGAAGCCATATTGCTTAGCTTTAACTACACCTTTTTCTTTTATGTAAAGCTGTGTGATAGGGCTTTATTGCACTTTGTGATGCTATATGAGGCCCACCTAGTCACTCGAGGTGAGGTTTAGGTATTAGTGTAAGGGTTAGGGGCCACGTTGACATCCAAAGTGAGACGTACAAACAGAACAGTGCTCTCTTGTGAAGATTTGATGCGCTTCGGAGTGAGGAAACTCAACCAAAGATGAGATTTGTGCAATGTTCTCTCAACCTAGCTTGATGGACTCTCTACCTGGGTAACATCAAGCTAGGTTTGAATATCTGGCCCTAAGATAGCACACTTTGTGATAAACTGCCTATTACCATAAAACACACCCCTTTTCCTATCACATGCGATATTTAGTGCATTTTGATAAATCCAGGCCTTAGTTTGTTCTATTTGCAGAAGATACAAAATGACCTAAATTATTTGCTATCTTCCTCTGTTATACACAATTTTCCAAAACCCTTTTTTAGTTTATAACATTTGTTTTATATCTTTTCCTTGCTTGCTTGCTGCTTCATTTTCTAGTGTTACTGATGAGGTAGTTTGGGTTTATTAAGCTATTCAGTGTTGTTCTGCTACTTTTCTTTTTCTTCTTACTACAGATCTGATATCATTAGTTACTATGCCCCTTCATTTTCATTACTGGTCAGATTTCTGCTGTCCTTCTATTTATTCTTTTTACCTGTTCTATTTCCTGCTTTGGTCCATCTGCTCTCTCTCTCTCTCTGTGGGCATAGAGGTGAATTTTAAAAGCTGGACATGTGCTTAAATCAGAAGATAGATGGATATCTAGCACTAGCATATATCCATTCTACTTTATAAAGTGGGCAGATGTGTGCATATTTCGCATCAGAAAAAAACGGGGTGTGGTGTAGGAGTGGCATGGGCAGGGTGCGGGCATACCAGGGTGGGGCCAAGAAATATGTGCGCAAGTACTTGTGCTCCTGAGTGTGCAGCCAGGTCCAGTCCAACTTAACTTTACTTCTGCTATGCAGGAGGTATAAGTTTAAAAAAACATAGGCTTCTGTGAGGGGTTTGAGGGGTCTGGGGGAACTGAGGGAAGTGCAGGCTGTATAAGCAGGGAGTTTGGGAGTACAAACTGGTGAAACTGGTCCTTGGCTGGACCAGCATCTGTTTAAAATATAATTAACCGGGCATCTGTAAGCTGACTTTCACAGCTGGGTGCACACAAACTTAAAATTAGGAGCACACATTACGTGCACCTAGGCTATGTTATACCATGGGCGCATATGGGTGCACATGTTATAAAATGGTTGCTTCTCTGAGCGCATGCTAACACACACGTAATATATGTGTACCCACCCACCTGTTTAAAAGTTACCACCATAGTGTTAAAAAATATTACTGTAAGTTTTTACGTAGGGTTTAAGAAATGGTTTAGATGCTGTGAAGGATCCAAGGGGCTGACACAATCAAAAGAATGGAAATATGGATGTTGAAGTCAAAGGGGTGTTTTATAGCATAACAAGAACTCAAAAAAATATGAAGTCAGTCCCAGCTCCAAGCTTAAGCATAAAGCAAAATACTTTCTAGTTCCTAGCCAGCACTAAGGTGTTTAAAGTAATAGAATTCCAAGTCTCAGTTCAGCAACAGATAAAAAGAGCTTTAGCGCTAATCAGGATTTCTGCAGCATCTGGCGGATTGGGCCTGAGATTGTTACCCCACACACTCTCAGAATTTTAAACACATTAAGGATTCTGGCCTTCTATCACACTCTGGGCATTACAGCTACCCACAAAAAAAAAAAACCTGGCAAATTCAACACAGGCTCCCTTTTAGGTATCAGTGCAGGCTGTTACCTGCCTTTATTAAAATAACTTCAGGAGTCCAGCAGAGCTTTTGGCTGTCCTAGAGAGAGAGCCCAATCAGGATTTATACAAGAGAAAATGATACTAAGATGGATATTTATGCAAGAAAAAATATCCCTGTTATCTAATCCAAACTCTCTTCTCTGGTTCTCTGAATTTATTGCAACATCTCTGTAGGAGTCCTTGCATCTTTGTGCGCCTTCTGTTGTTATGAAAGGGGGAGAGGAGGGTGTTATAAGAGAGTCCAGTGTAGCTGCATTGCTCAACACAATTGACCTGATTTTTCCCCCCCTGCCTGTTAGGCATCTCTGAAAGAACCTCAGTTATGTAGTTGAGGGAAGCTGCTCCAAGTTCAGTTACTTGCAAGGGAATACTTGCTCTCTCATAGATACTTTTCTCTAGGGTTTAATTTGTAAATAAAAAAAAAGAGGTGAACTGTGGAGAGCAAGAGTTTGGAGGGAGGAAAGGAAGCCTTCACACACACACACATATGCAAATGGCCTCTTCCTCCTCCTTACCCCAAAGATCCTTCATCCCCAGACCCCACCAGTGCTCAACCCCCAGCCATTCTGCACCCACCAGTGCTCAATAAGCATTGGTGGGTGAAGGACAAATGGGGTTTGGTGGCACTGCAGATGGAGGAGCACTGAGGAAAGGGCAAGGAGGAGGAGAGATGAGATAATGGGGCCTTTTCTATTTACCCTCCTTTTTCTCTCTGCCCTGGTGATCTTGGTTCTCCATTTCAAGTCCTCCAAACAACCCCCATGATTCTTCCAGAGGTCTTCTTCTATCCCCCCCCTCCCCCCATTGGTCCTGCAGCCTCCAAATCTCAGCCTGAATTCCTGTTGTTCTTTGAGCTCCCCCCCCCCCCCCCCCCCCCCCTGCCACTTCATGGTCACTAATTCTCCCTCACTTGATAATTTATTCTCTCCAGCAATTCTCTTCTCCTTCCCTGGCCAGTAAAACACTGGTATCATCTGTGAACTGGAATCAGATGGCTATCCTCTCCTTTGTGAAGAAGACTGGCATGGACAACCCACTCTCCTCAGCCTCCTCAGACAGAGTTGGAGAGGTTCTGGAATTCAAAAGTGCATCCTGTGCTTTGCCTTCTCAGGAGAGGAAGTAAGGGAGTGGCACTGCATGATGTTCTTCTCACTCTCTCTATCCTCACTTTCTTTGCTCTCCCTCCTGAAACCACATCCCCTCCTATCTGGTCTCTTCCCTAATTCACTCTTTCCCCACTCCCTCCAACTGACTTACTCACAGACTGCCTTCCCCACTTTTATCCTACACATACCTGAGAGTCCTTCTGATTCTCTCATTCACACCCCACATCTCTGAACCCCTCATTATCTCACTCTCGCCCTCCACACAACCCACATTCCTTCCTTTCCTCTCACTTTTTTCCCTCCATGTCCCCTCAATCACTTGCCCTCTTTTCTCTCTGATCTACTCTTGCCCCCAGATCCCCTCATTCTCTCTCACTCTCTTGCCTTCCCCACCTCACTCTACTTTTCTCTGATTCTTTCATTCCCTCTCCTCCTTACCATCCCCTCCTCACTCTTGCCTCTTCCCATTCACCTACTGTTGTCACCAGTGGCAGAAGCAGCAGAGCTTAGAAAGCCAGCACTGTAAGCAGTAACTTCACCAGGAAGCTGATACACCCAGTACCAGCAGATGCAGTAGGGCTGACAGGCATTTACCCCATGTCTTATGTATCATTATGTATCTATTTATTGTTTATTAAAATTGCATATACCGCCTATAAATTATATTAACCAAGTGGAAATATAATAAAACATAGTGGATATAAAATTAAATAAAAACCAAAAAGGGAAGATGATAAAATTAAAAGACTAAACAAAAATTTAAGAATAACTAATTATAATACAAAAATAAAATGAATAATAAAACAAACAATACAATAAACAAGCACAATAACTTTTTATGAAGCGATGGTAATAAATGCCTGTTTAAAAAGCATATTCTTTACTAATTTACTGAAATTTACAAAATTAGCTTCAGCATGAATTTCAAAAGGTAACATATTCCAAACCAAGGGAGCTTGGTAGCTAAAGGATGAATCTCTGGTTGACTCTAAACAGATCTTAGAAGGAGAAGATAAAGTTAATAAGCCCTTCTGAGAAAAGTGTAAAGAATGTGCAGTAACATAAGGAGATAATGGAATCCCAGTATGTAAAGCATGAAAAGTAAGACATAACACCTTAAATTTGATACAATAAATAACTGGTAACCAATACAAATGTAAAAATGTCAGAGATACATGATCACATTTCTTTAAACCATACATCAGTTTAGCTGATATATTTTGAAACAGTTGTAATCTTTTAAGTTGATAATTTGACAAACCCAACAATAAAGGATTACAATAATCAATCCTAGATGTAATAAATGGGTGGATCAAAGTTTTCACTTCATGATAGTACAGAAAAGTTTGCAACCAATGAAAGAATCTAAGGTTTAAAAAATCCTTCTGAAAAATAGAAGAAATTTGATGAACTATAGTAGGCTGTGATTCAAGAGTCAGTCCTAAAGTAATAATATCTTTTAACAGTATATTAAATCCAGCCATAACAGGAGTCAATAAAGAATTGGAGTATCTAAGATTGAACCAAAGAGTTTCAGATTTAGTAGGATTGACTTGAAAAGGATGATTTGATAACCATGAAGCAACAGTCCAAACAAGGATTCAAATTTCTAAGATCAAATTTGGAATAGCGGCTTGGCCGCACGTTTTTGACGTGCTATTTTTACCCCTTATACAGTAAGCGGTAATAGCGTGTTGAAAATGTGCGGCCAACCCCCCCAAAACTAATAGCACCCGCAACATGCAAATGCATGTTGATGGGCCTATTAGCTTTCCCCGCGCGATACAGAAAGTAAAATGTGCAGCGAAGCCGCATATTTTACTTTCAGAAATTAACGCCTGCCCAAAGGCAGAAGTTAATTTCAGCCGGCACAGGGAAAGTGTACAGAAAAGCAGAAAAAAACTGCTTTTCTGTACACCCTCCGACTTAAAATCATAGCGATATTAAGTCGGAGGCCCCAAAATTTAAAAAAAATTAAAAATTAAAAACAAAAAATGTAAATCTGCCTGCGGCCTGCAGGTTGGAAGACAGATGCTCAATTTAGCTGGCGTCCATTTTCCGAACCCATGGCTGTCAGCGGGTTCGAGAACCGACGGCGGTAAAATTGAGTGTTGGCTCTCAAACCCGCTGACAGCCACCGCTTCTGTCAAAAAGGAGGCACTAGGGACGTGCCAGTGTCCCAAGCGTCTCCTTTTACCATAGGCCCTCATTTAAATACTCGATCACACGCCCAGGAGAGTGGCCTGGGCGCGTATTGGGAGAGCGGTCGCTTGCCTTGGAGCACCGGCTCTCCTCGGTTTTTAAAGTATCGGACCAATTGTAATCTGAATGTCGACAGCATAGAACGATGGCCAACAATCAGAGTCTTGAATAAGGGTTGCCAAAGGTAACATAAAGATGTTAAGAAAAAGCAGAGAAAGTATAGATCCCTGAGGGAATCCTGTTGGAAAACCCCCAATATCAGATGTCATGGGTTCTGGCCACGGCAGACCACGGCCGGTCTCCCCTACCTGCCTGTTAAGTGCTGGCTTGCCTCCGGGATGGCGCGGTGCCCTCCGCGTTGGGGCCGACTGTCCGCGGCCTTCCACATGGCTCAAAAGCCGCCGTCCTCTTGGCGGAGCTCTCCCTAGGTGCGTGTGCGCAGGAGGCCCCGCCTCTTAAAGGGGCCACGGCGGGAAACCTCAGCCAGGTCGGAACAATAACATCAGGACTGAGGGGTATTTAAACCCTGCCCCACTCCTCTGCTCTTAGCTTTAGCAACAGATCACCTCTGTGAAGTGCTAGTTGCTGCTCTGATGCTTGATCCTGTTCCTGCTTGATCCTGTTCCTGGTTCCGCTCCTGCTTCTCTAGTCCTCATGGTCCTGATTCCAGTCCCACGTTCCTGCCTTCGTCCCAGCCTTCGGTTTGTTCCTTATCTTCAGTTCCAGCGACCTCATCACCGGCTTGATCTCCTGGTTTGACCTTGGCTTGTCTTCTCCACTCTGCTAGTCTGCTGCCCGTCTCGACCCCTGTCTTGCTTCTTAGCTTCGCCTGTCTGCAGCCTGCCTCGGACCTTCTGCCTGGATCCTGTTCCACTCCTTCACTGCCTGCCCAGACCCATACCGCTAACCTTGCTTTCATTTTCCTCTTCACCAGCTTCCTTGAGGCACCCGCACCTAAACCCTGCCAGCCCCAGCACTCAAGGGCTCAACCTGCAGGGAACGATGGCTGGTATAGGTGAAGGTCCTGTCAAGTTGTCCTTATCAGTGCCACCTCCCAGAGATGAGTTCCATTGGGGGCAGTCCCTCAGGAGTCACCATCACTCACTTCGGCTCAAGGGTCCACACCTGTTGTGTCCGTCGCTGTCCGACGTCTCTGCTCCAACCACCTTACCTCGTTGGCGACTCCCTCTGGGGTTGATGGAAGGCTAGCTGCTGCGGTGTCTCCAGGCCATCCTCCTCTGGCGTTCCCGGACCGGCTCGACGCTGCAAGCCGCCATGTTGACCAGATGCCTAAGGGCACGCGCGCGGCCCGACTGTTGTACCGGCGATGGCGCGAACCTCAGGGGCTTCCCCCTGAGATGATGTCATCAACTCCAGATATTTAAGGTCTCAGTTTTCTCTAACAAGACGAGTTAGCAAGGGTTTGCTTCCTGCAGGTCGCTGCGGATGGGATTAGCTCTCCGCAAACCTAGCTACTCTGCCTCCTCGGACTTCACTAGAGGTACCCGCTCCTCGGGGGCTTCGCTCTCCCTTTTTCTTTTCAGGTCGCAGTCCGGAACCGGTACTCACTCCTTGAGGGCCCACATCCCGGATCAGCTCCTGAATACCACTTCTGCTAAGAAGTAATCGCTGCTTACAACATTAGTGAGTTTCCATCTATCTCTCAGAGCTTTCCCTGGGACCAGGTACTCACTCCTCGAGGGCCTACTGCGTTCCAATTCCTGGGCTGCCTCAAGAGACTATTGTGTGAGTGTTACCATCATGGACTTGTTCCTGAACTCTGCATGTCTTGCCTACTCACTTTCTTAGTTTCTCTACAGCTCAGCCACCTTGGGATCGCTGTTCCTGTACCTGAGTGACTACAGCCCAGTCGGGCGATTCCAGCTCACAACTGCCACCTCTGATGGTTTAATATATTGTCTAATAAAAGAACTAGTGTGTGTCTGTCTCCTACACTAAGCCTGACCAGTGGTCTCTCTCGGGAGCTCCCCCGAGGGCGTGGTCACCTGCCCCTGGTCCAAGGATCCACCCACAACTATTCTAAATAATAACAGATTGCTATCTCCAGCAACTCTGTTAATAACAGATTGCTATCTCTCAGCTTTAACAACAGAGCTCTAATAACAGATTGCTAACTCCATGGATCCGCCTTGTCTCCAGAGTTCCGGCTAACTCCAAGGATCCGCCTTGTCTCCAGGGTTCTGGCTAACTCCATGGATCCGGCTTGTCTCCAGGGTTCCGGCTTGACTCCAGGGTTCTGGCTTGACTCCAGGGTTTCGGCTTGACTCTAGGGTTTTGGCTTACCACATGGATCCAGCACAACTCAGTGCTTTACAGGCTATACCGGGCCTGGCCCAGCGCATTGTGGAACAACAGGACACCTTGGAAAAACTTACTTCAGCTTTTCATCAGCTACACACACAGAAGGTTCAAAGCACTGCTTCTAACCATGAAGGACAGATACAGGAGGTAACTTTAAATACTGCTGTACCACTGGCGGCTCCGATCCGCTTCTCCGGAGAAATACAGAAGACCCGGGGTTTTTTAAACCAGTGCTGCATGCACGTTACCTTACAACCATCTTTATTTCCTACTGCTTTCATCAAGACAACCTACATCCTTTCTTATTTGGATGGTAGGGCCTTGTCTTGGGCATCTACCTTGTGGGAACACAAGGACCATATTTTGCAGGACATAGAAGGATTTATGGACTTATTTAAATCCTTTTTCGATGACCCTGCTCGAACTTCTGTAGTCATTTTGCTTTGGTGGAATTGAAGCAAGGCAACAGATCATTGGCTGAATTTGCCATAGAATTTAAAACTCTTGCGGCAGAACCCTGCTGGGACCCTAAATGTCTCAAGACTCTCTTTTGCAGAGGCCTGGATACCCATTTAAAAGACGAGCTGGCTGCTCGCGAAACACCTGACTCGCTGGACGAATTAGTAGCCTTGGCCACTCAGATTGATCACCGGCTCCAGGACAAGGTGAAGGAACTCCGGCCTAAGATGTTATCTGGGTTGAATTAGGCTAGCTCTATACCTGCACCTCGAAAGGTTCCAGTAAATTCTGCTGCTGATAAAGATGAACCGATGCAACTTGGTCATGGACATTTGACTTCTAAAGAAAAAAGATTTCAGAAGAAGCATGGCCTTTGCATGTACTGTGGTCAGCCTGGCCATGATGTCTCTACATGCTCCATTCGTCTGGAAAATGGATGGGCCTGAGTCCTGCAGGAGGACTGTTCTTGGGACGTGTTGCATCTTCTCCTCCACATTCTCTCCCAGTCTCTTTGACCTACGCACCGGGTTCGGTTCAGATTCCTGCCCTGGTAGACTCAGGGGTAGGAGGCAATTTTATTCTTCAAACTCTAGTGGAATATCTGAGGAGTCCTCTCGCCAATTCAGAAGATCCACTATTGCATTACAACTTGAAGTGGGTTTTGGACGTTTCTCAATACAGCCACTTCTATTGAAGAACACAATGAAGTCCCCAGCAGCTCTACCCATTGCTGCTGATATTCATACACCTTCAATGTACATCTTGGCTTGAAGGGTCTCAACATCAAATAACCATATTCACGGATCATTATACCTTAGAGTATCTCTGTTACGATCCTTCCTTTCGGAGGATGTGCCTGATGAGCCACAGCACATATTGACCAGAAGAAGATACTCTTGGTAACTACCCAGTCTGTATCTGCTGGCAACGCCATCAATTCTCATCCAGCAATATGCACTGGACTGTCACCAATTGAAGTGGTTCTTGGATGTTCCCTTACACCGCCACTTCCACTGAAGTATTCAGTGATGTCCCCAGCAGCTCAAACCATTGCTGATGTTATCCATAATCTGTGGCTTCAGACCAAGGACATGCTAATTAGCTAGTGACCGTGCTAAGAAGTACTACGATGTGCACCTTGCGCAAGCTCCAGTCTTCAAGCCAGAGACAAGGTTTGGTTGTCAACCCAGCACCTCAGACGAACTGCTCTCCTCTCTGTTTGCTCCTTGCTATGTGGGTCCATACCCAGTTTTTCAACGTATTGGCAAAGTCACCTACCGTCTGAAGCTACCACCTGGTTTTACCATCCATAACGCATTCCACGTTTCATTTTTTTAAACCATCTATACTCAGCGAATTGTCTTCCAAATCTCAAGATCTACTTGTCATCTATGCAGAAGTCGACTTGAGATCAAAATCGAAGAGGCCTGGATGTTCGTAAAAGAAGCAATATTTGGGAAGGTTCCAGCCCCGAAATACTTTGGGAAGGTTCCAGCCCCGAAATACACTCTTGAGAGCCTCAGACCAATAACTTGGATAAAGAAATGCTTCATCGATTCCATCTCACGCATCCTTCAAAACCCAAGCCTGGTATCTGAAGAGGAGATCGCCCTTTGAAGGGGGGTACTGTTGTGTCTGTCACTGTCCGACATCTCTGCTCCACCCACCTTACCTCGTTGGTGACTCCCTCCAGGGTTGATGGAAGGCTAACTGCTGCTGCATCTCCAGGCCATCCTTCTTCGGCATTCCTGAATCGGCTCGACGCTGCAAGCCGCCATGTTGACCAGATGCTTAAGGGCGCGCGCGCGCGCACGTCCCGACTGTTGTACAGGCGTTTGCACGAACCTCAGGGGCGTCCCCCTGAGATGATGTCATCAGCTTCAGATATTTAAGGTCTCAGTTTTCGCTAACAAGATGAGTTAGCAAGGGTTCGCTTCCTCCAGGTCACTGCGGATGGGATTCGCTCTCCGCAAACCTAGCTACTCTGCCTCCTCGGACTTAACTAGAGGTACCAGCTCCTCGGGGGCCTCACTCTCTCTTTTTCTTTTCAGGTCGCAGTCCGGAACCGGTACTCGGTCCTCGAGGGCCCACGTCCCAGATCAGCTCCTGAATACCACTTCTGCAAAGAAGTCATCGCTGTTTACAATATTAGAGTGTTTCCATCTATCTCTCAGCGCTTTCCCTGGGACCAGGTACTCGCTCCTCGAGGGCCTACTGCATTCCAATTCCTGGGCTGCCTCATGAGACTATGGTGTGAGTGTTATCATCAAGGACTTGTTCCAGAACTCTACATATCCTCACTTTCTTAGTTTCTCTACAGCTCAGTCTCCTTGGGATCGCTGTTCCAATACCTGAGGGACTACAGCCCAGCCGTGTGCCTCCATCTCACTACTGCCACCTTTGGTGGTTTAATATATTGCTTACTAAGAAGTCTTTGTTGCTTATAACATCAGTGAGTTCCTATCTATCTCTCAGAGCTTTCCCTGGAACCAGGTACTCACACCTCGAGGGCCTAATGCATACTAACTCCTGGGCTGCCTCAAGAGACTATTGTGTGAGTGTTACCATCAAGGACTTGTTCCTGAACTCTGCATGTTTTGTCTACTCACATTCTTAGTTTCTCTACAGCTCAGCCACCTTGGGATCGCTGTTTCTGCACCTGAGGGACTACAGCCCAGCCGGGAACTTCCAGCTCACAACTGCCACCTCTGGTGGTTTAATATATTGTCTAATAAAAGAACTAGTGTGTGTCTGTCTCCTACACTAAGCCTAACCAGTGGTCCCTCTCAGGAGCTCCCCCAAGAGCATGGTCACCTGCCACTGGTCCAAGGATCCACCCACAACTATTATAAATAATAACAGATTGCTATCTCCAGCAACTCCATTAATAACAGATTGCTATCTCTCAGTTTTAACAACAGAGCTCTATTAACAGATTGCTAATTCCCAGCTTTAACAACAGAGCTTTAATAACAACACACATAACATCAGATTTTTCATTGGCCCAGTCCACATGAAATTAAGAACATGCCATACTGGGTCAGACCAAGGGTCCATCAAGCCTAGCATCCTGTTTCCAACAGTGGCCAATCCAGGCCATAAGAACCTGGCAACTACCCAAAAACTAAGTCTATCCAATGCTACTGCTGCTAGTAATAGCAGTGGCTATTTTCTAAGTCAATTTAATTAATAGCAGGTAATGGACTTCTCCTCCAAGAACTTATCCAATCCATTTTTAAACCCAGCTACACTAACTGCACTAACCACATCCTCTGGCAACCAATTCCAGAGTTTAATTGTATGTTGAGTGAAAAAGAGCTTTCTCTGATTAGTTTTAAAAGTGCCACATGCTAACTTCATGGAGTGCCCCCTAGTCCTTCTATTATCCGAAAGAGTAAAAAACCAATTCACATTTACCCTTTCTATACCTCTCATGATTTTAAACATCTCTATCATATCCCCCCTCAGCCGTTTCTTCTCCAAGCTGAACAGTCCTAACGTCTTTAGTCTTTTCTCATAGAGGAGCTGTTCCATCCCCTTTATCATTTTGGTCACCCTTCTCTGTACCTTCTCCATCACAACTATACCTTTTTTGAGATGTGGCGACCAGAATTGTCCACAGCATTCAAGGTGCAGTTCACCATAGAGCGATACAGAGGCATTATGACATTTTTTGGTAGATTTTAAAAGAAGCACGCACGGACTACATGTGCACACGAAAAATGTTATAAAATCGGGAGTCGGCACGCACAAGGGGGTGCACAATTATGCACCTTGTGCGTACCAAGCCGCGCTGCCTTCCCCCATTCCCTCCCAGGCTGCTCCGAAATTGGAGGGGCCTGCGAGAGAACTTCCCTTCCCCCTAGCCTGACCTTCCTGTTGTGTCCATCGCTGTCCGACATCTCTGCTCTGCCCACCTTACCTCGTTGGCGACTCTCTTCGAGGTTGATGGAAGGCTAGCTGCTGCGGCGTCTCCAGGCTGACCTCTTCTGGTGTTCATGGACCAGCTTGACGCTGCAAGCCGCCATGTTGACCAGATGCCTAGGGGCGCGTGCGCGCGCGCGGCCCGACTGATGTACCAGTGTTGGCTCAATCCTCAGGGGCATCCCCATGACAAGATGTCATCAGCTCCAGATATTTAAGGTCTCAGTTTTCGCTAACAAGTCGAGTTAGCAAGGGATTGGTTACCTAGCTTCCTCCTGGTAGCTGCGGATGTGTGAAATACATCTAGAATGTGCTTCTAGGATGGTATTTTTTAACAATGCCATGCCTCTTGCACACTTTTTACCTTTGTAGCTGCTCCTTTCAGTTTTTTTCTATTTTTCTAATTTTATCAAAGTTTCCCTTTTGAAAGCTTAGCACAAGAGCTGTGGATTTTCTTACTGTCCCCCTTCGTCATTAATTCAAATTTGATCATATTATGATCACTCTTGCTAAGCAGCCCCACTACCACCGTTACCGCCCTCGCCAAATCCTGTGCTCCACTGAGAATTAGATCTAAAATTGCTCCCTCTCTCATCGGTTCCTGAATCAATTGCTCCATAAAACTCATTTATTCCAACCAGGAACTTTATCTCTCTAGCATGTCTCGATGACAGATTTCCCCAGTCAATATAGGGGTAATTGAAATCTCCCATTATAACTGTACTACCAATTTGGTTAGTTTCCCTAATTTCTCTTAGCATTTCACTGTCCGTCTCACCATCTTGGCCAGATGGTTGGTAGTATACTCCTATCACTATACTCTTCCCCAACACACAAGGGATTTCTAGCAATAAACATTTGATTGTTCATTTATCCTGTCCATCCTGGACATAAAGCACCACACCGCCTCCTGCATGATCCTCTGTCATTGCGATATAATTTGTGCCCCAGTATAGTACTGTCCCATTGGTTATCCTCCTTCCACCATGTCTCTGAGATGCCAGTTAAGTCTATGTCATCATTTGCTGCTATACATTCTAATTCTCTCATCTTACTTCTTACACTTCTGGCATTAGCATACAAACATTTCAAAGTGTGCTTTTTGTTTGTATTTTCATTCTGCTTTTTAATTGATAGGGATAAATTAGAATTTTTTAGCGCATGAGAGTTTCTGATGCAGGCACTTGGACTACTTTTCTTATTATTGGAACTCACTGTTGAGATGCCCTAATTCTAATGCATCATTAGTATCCTTTGAAGATACCTTCTTCCAAACCATGCACTGCTGAGCGACTGTTGGCTTTCCCCTTTGTTCTAGTTTAAAACCTACTCTATCTCCTTTTTAAAGGTTAGCGCCAGCAGTCTGGTTTCACCCTGATTAAGGTGGAGCCCATCCCTTTGGAAAAGACTCCCCTTTCCCCAAAAGGTTCCCCAGTTCCTTACAAAACTGAATCTTTCTTCCTTGCACCATCATCTCATCCACGCATTGAGACTCCAGAGCTCTGCCTGCCTCTGGGAACCTGCACGTGGAACAGGGAGCATTTCAGAAAATGCTACCCTGGAGGTACTGGATTTAATCTTTCTACCTAAGAGCCTAAATTTGGCTTCCAGAACCTCCCTCCCACATTTTCTTATGTCATTGGTGCCCACATGCACCACGACAGCCGGCTCCTCCCCAGCATTGTCTAAAATCTTATCTAGGTGACTCGTAAAGTCTGCCACCTTCGCACCAGGTAGGCATGTTACCAGGTGATCCTCACACCCACCAGCCACCTGGCTGTCTATATTGCTAATAATCGAATCACCAAGTATGATGGCGACCTAACCCTTCCCTCCTGGGCAGTAGCCCTTGGAGACACATCCTCAGTGTGAAAGGACATCTGAAGAGCAGGTCCTTGCTACAAGATCCTTTACTGCTGTACCATGTTGATGCTCTCTGATCATGAGACCTTCTTCCTCCAAGGCAGCACCAGGGCTGCCAGTCTGAAGTTGGGACTTGGCTACTATGTCCCTGAAGGTCTCATCTATATGTATACCTCTGTCTGCCTCAGCTCCTACAGGTCTGCCACTCTAGCCTCCAGAGATAGACTGTAAACCAGTTCAAAACACCATCCACGATACCAATTTCTGCCAAACGATTTATAAGCAAAGAATGATTAACGGTTTCAAAAACTGCAAGTTCTGAATGAAGTCTAATATCATTAGTTAATGAAAGCAAAGCATCAAGACCAGAGTTGAGATCTTAAGGGGAGGCGCTACTGCTCAAAAAGTTTCAAACTTGTGCTGTTTACCCCTTTAAGGGTCTGCTCTTCAGTTTCTGCTTCAGTATCATCCCTTTCCTTCCTGTTACCTGTGGAAAAGAAGGACAGGGGCTGAATTAGGGAGCAGAAAGGCTGTTTTCTGTTCTGTCTGCTCCTGCTTACTCTCTCTCTTCTCCTCTTCCCTGCAGGCTGTCTGAAGGGGAGGAGCTGGAACAGAACCCCTGCAACTCTGTTTCTTTAGTCTGAAAAGTTCCAGAACTGTGTTCCAGATCATTCCCCATGAAATTAAGCCCTTTTTTTCCTCTTATTTGTTGTTTCTCTTCTTTTGCAATCACATAATGAAATGTTGCTCAAGAGACCAAAAGAGATGAGCGAGATCCAATGATATTTTCTCTTATCACCATCTCCTCAGCCTACAATAAAGAGAATAATGGTGTAGAAAGAACTCAGTTATTAGCAGGGGGATTTTTCCTAGCTTCTCATTCAAGTACTTTTAATTTTGAAAAAGGATTTATTTTATTGCTTTTCTATTTCCTGGGTTATTCTTGCTGCTTAATTTATAGAGAAATTATAGAGGAAAAGGTTTTGCTGTTGAGATAATTATTTTCTTTCTTTGATTTTATGTCTCTCCTACCCACCTCACTTTCCATTCTTGTTATATAGTCTAAATCAGTGTATCTCAACCTATTTTTCTGTTCGGACACACCTAACAGATGATGCTCACAAGCGTGACATACTGAACATATGACCATCACGGTGCCAAATGTAACCATGCACTCTGCATCCACAGGAATTGCCCATTCTTCAGCAATGGGTGCAGAGCAAACCTGGACATTTCCCTGTACAATTCACTATATGAAAAAAGAGAATTCTGATTCTGGTGCCATCTCAGTAACAGCAACACAAAATCCCTCTCCTAATAGGCACATTCTAAGATACAAAACCTGAAAAAAACAAAAACAAATACGCCATACCATAGCAGCACTAACTCCAAGGATTCAAACAGCAATAGCCCTATCTATGAAAAGCAAGCATTGCACCTTTAGTGCTTGTCCTATTGAGAAAATACAATAAATAAGATTAATAAAAATGCTTCCATGCTGTAAGATACTTCACCTCTATCACACATGACCTTTACAAATACAAAATTAAAGACCACAAATTACAAATATAAAGACAAAACTAATATAGAAACTCCAAAAAGCCACTCTGCATGCAATATAAAAGTAGAGAACTAGAAACAGAAATATATTTCCTCCTACACTAAGCAAAGTACAAAGATAGAAGAAATGCACATTCCCAAAACCAACATATTATGGCTTTTACACCCTGTCACTCTCCCTCCATTCCCTATCATCCCTCACCTCTCCCAATTACTCCCCTTCAATTATCCCCTCACAACATCCCTCTCCAGCATTCCAGACCCCCTCCCCTCATCCTCTTCCCTGTGCTTCCTCTGGCCTCTCTACTCAACTCTCCCTGCCCCATTCCTCCCATCTCCCCCATCTCCCCCTCCTTGCCCAGCTACCCCCACACCCCTCTTTTCTACCTGCTCAGCAGTCCTTACTCTTCCTCTCTCTTCCTCCTCCCCCAGCCCATTGATAGGGTAGGTAGAAGTGAGGGAAATCTCTGGCTCCAGTTTCTTTGCAAGGGAGGGTTGGATTGGGGAGTCAGAAGAGCCCCAGAAGGCCCTGGCTGGGCTTGTATCAGCCCAGTTGGTTAGGCTTTGGTCCCAGCTGATTTATGGGGGAATGGGGTAGGCCCCCAAGACTTGAGAAAGTGACGGGACATTTCAAATTTAATATGTATTTAGATTAGGTAAATGACCCAAACCAAAATAAATATTAAATGAACCAAAAACTTAACCCACGCCCCCCCCCATCTCCAAAATGATAAAATGAACTAAAACTTTTTCATTTTACCTGCATAACCCTAGTATTAAGGAGATGGTAAAGACCATTAGTAAGAACATCCCTTTGGAAGATTGCCTTCTTGGGTTTCATTGATTTAGATTTTGAATTAAGAACAAAAGAATGGATTGGGCCTTGCCCTGGTCCCTCCTCCTACCTCGGAGCCGGCCGGGCCCGCACAGAGCTCTCTTCGGCCGTGTAGGCCCGATCCACGGCCTGACGCTGCTCTCCCTGCGCAAGGGGGATGCCGCCGACTCGACGCTCTTGGCCCCGCCCCCTAGGCGCTCACAGGCTCAAGGGCTGAAGCTTTAAAGGGGCCAATGCGGGAAATTCTACAGGACGCATAGGGAATTGTATGATATAACATGCACACAGTGACGAACACTTGTTATAAAATTGCTGCGCCCATGTGCGCACGCCGGGATCCGCACGCATCTGGACGCACATGCAGGTCTTTGAAAATCTACTCCTTATTGTATAATGTGACATATTGGGGCAGATTTTAAAAGTTACATGCGTGGCCTACATTTGTGCACACTACCCAGCACGCACTAATGTAAGCCCAATTTTATAACATGCACGCGCAGCCACACGCATGTTATAAAATCAAGGGTTGGCGCGCGCAAGGGGGTGCACACCAGTGCACCTTGCATGCGCTGAGCCCTCGGGGAGACCAGCTGGTTTTCCCCGTTCCCTCCAAGGATGCTCCGAAATCGGAATAGCCTCGGAGGGTCCTTCTTCCCCCCACCCCTGTCCTGCCCCCCCCATATCCCCCCTGTCCCCGCCCCCAACCCAAAACCCCCCCGTACCTTTGTTGTAGAAGTTACGCATGCCGGCCAAGTGCCGGCGTGCGATCCCCCGGCACAGCGGCAAAGGGCCGCTGTGCCGGAGTCCTCGGTCACGCCTCCTGGACCTCCCCTGGACCTCCCCGCCATGCCCCCAGGTCATCTGCCCCTCCCCCATCCTGCCTCCATCTCGCCCCCTGCCCACCCATTCAGAAAAGCCCCGGGACATAAGAACATCCTGGGACTTTATGAGCACCATCGGGCCTTTTGAAAATAGGCCTGGTGCTCGTAACCCCCCCCCCCCCCTCACATGTGTAAATTCTCCTGGATTTACACGCATAGGGATTTGAAAATCTGCCCCATTGTTTCTAATATATATTGTATTTTTTAGGTTTAATGGTTTTTATAATATGTATTTCAAATTATTTAATAAATTTCATAAAATAGGGTTCACGCTTCTGTACTATACATTTTTCAAAAACGTTTTGAAAATTTGATTAGGAATTATTTGGATCTGTATGAGATTCTATGAGTCTCTCTTGTTTGGTTATTATTTGTACCTTCCTCATCTTGACACTACATCCTTTGATAATGTTTTCAGCATAGTTTTTTCCCTATTTCTATGATTTGAATATTTTATATAGCTATTTTTATATTTGTTTATATTTTTTCTAACTGTTCATTTAATAATTGATAGGGATGTGCAGAGGGATGCCATACGTTGCATTCTGGATTCGTATTCATCAGGGGGGAGGGGGGGCAGATACGTTGCATTCAGCAAGAGGGGCCCCCGATACGTTCATGCGTTAATTCTTATTCGTTTCCAGGCTAAAATTGAATTAACTACAACTCCCCACCCTCCTGACACCCCCAAGACGCCGGCACCATCTTGTGCTCCTACCATGTGACAGGGGCTGACCAATGGCACCGGTAGCCCCTGTGACATGGTAAGGTCAAAGGCTATTGGTGCCATTTTGAATACTGGCAGCCGAGGGCGTGAGTGCAGGAGATGGCTCCCGGACTCCCCGCTGAACCACCAGGGAGTTTTGGTAAGTCTTGGGGGATCAGCAGGGTGGGGGTTTTTGTTTAAATTCGCTCCTTTAGTCGGCCGAATAATTTGGCGAAGATTCGTTGTATTTGTGGGGAATCGCGATACGTTTCGCTTCCCCACAAATACAATGAATATGGCCCTATACGTTGCGGATTACTAATACGTTGGAAATGAATGCACACCCCTAATAAATGACTTATTCACAAGGAGGATATTTTTTAAACAATTCTGTGTAGGCCCATATATGCACATGTATGGCTGCATTGAGACTTACTACAGTATTTTATAACCTGCAATAATCAAGTGCACACAGATTATAAAGTACTTGTATGTCTGCCTATGCACAAATATCTGCAATGCATAGAAAGCATGTACTTTTCTTATCTGTTTTGCAGATTTTACACTGAAAAAAATATTGAACTTGCATAAAATCCTGATGTATTAGTGGAAGTAAGGTATATTTTAAAGGATGTGCACATAATTGAAGTTATCAGTTTGCTGATATGTCCACCACTTCAACCATTGCTTCACAGATCATTGAGGCCCTTCTAGTTCTTCACCCAAACCTCCCACCCAATCAATAGCAGACAAAAGATGAGTCTGATATCATTTGGGCTAGATAATTAGCAGATGTAAAATTGCGAGAATAAGTTGCCTATTGAATGCTCATAAATCTCTTATGAAATATCAACTCACATGCTGACCTCTTGACCTTGCCAAGGAATGCCCCTAGCCTGCCCCCTTTTGCACAGTTAAATATG
Source organism: Rhinatrema bivittatum (assembly GCF_901001135.1). NCBI lineage: Eukaryota > Metazoa > Chordata > Amphibia > Gymnophiona > Rhinatrematidae > Rhinatrema > Rhinatrema bivittatum. The sequence continues at coordinate 149,219,015 of NC_042615.1, forward strand.
AGCATGAATCTGAAAATACACATGTATTTTTGACATTTATAAAAAAGTATTTATGTGAGTACAAGCTACTTAAGCATGTATATGCACATTTTATGCTCGTAACTTCTTTGAAAATTCCTTCCATATTATGGTAACTTCAAGTTTTATGCTGCTTACAGCTATTTTGAGAGATTTATTAGACTTCTTTCTCACTCTAATTTGTAACTGTTGTATTTCATAATTCGTATTGACATGGACCGATGTGAATATCTCTGTGGTAACGTGAATGGACGATTGCTCATTGGTATAAGTCCACAAAGTTCTTGGTCTACTAATTAGGAGAATCATCCATTAATAGAGACAATACATCTCTCTAAAGAGTCTCAAGTTCTCTATAGTAACAGATTTTCTATTGACATAGTGGGGTAGATTTTAAAAGGTGCGCACACGTCCATGTGCTTGCGCTTTCCGGCGCGCACACATGAATGCGCCAATGTTATAACATGCGCGCACCGATGCATGCATGATGTAAAATCCCATGGCCACGTGCACTGGATTTTATAATCCACGTGCGCATGTGTGAGAGGTGCGCACAAGGGAGGGAGACATGCAATTTCTGTGCTGCGATGCATCCTGGCCTTCCCCAGTTCCTTCCCAGTCTGCTCTAATTAAGGAGCGAACTGGGAGGGAACTTCCCTACCCCTACCTAACCTCCCTTCCCCTTCCCCTCTCCTCCCCACCCCCTAAACCCTATCTTTTCCTTTTATTCTTCTTTATTTTGCAACTTATTTCAGCTCCCTTCGCCCGGCGTGCACAAGGCCCGGCCACACGAGTAAATGCTGGATTTTACGCGCACGAGCATTTAAAAATCTATTCAAGCATGTGTATATGAGCACATGATAGGGCGCTTTCTCTGGAATTTATTTTATATCTCCATTATTTGATTATATTTTTTGTTATGGTTATTGTATATATTTTTCACATTATCTGTTGTGGTACCGGTCGCGCTCCGGTCCCGGGGGTCGACACGGCTCCCGATCGCCCCGCTCCTGCTCCGGCCTAGCTCGCGGCGCTCCCACGAGGGAGACGCCGTCGGAAGCTGTCGGCCCCACCCCTAGGGCTCGCGCACGCACAGAGGGAACCCTTTTAAAGGGCCTCTGGTGCGAAGAGCCGGATCCGCCCACGAAGTGACGTCAGACGCCGAGGGGGATTTAACTCGGCATCTGACTCCCTTTCAGTGCCTTGCAACGTGGTCGCTCCTGGGAGTAAAGAGTTGCTGATCCTGCCAGCTTTTTCCTGTGTTCCTGATCCTGCCAGCCTGCTCCAGTGTTCCAGATCCTGCCAGCCCGTTCCGGTAATCCTGATCCTGTTCCATCTCATCATCTTCGACTTCTGCTGCCTGCCCTGATCCTGGTCCGTCTCATCGTCTTCGACTTCTGCTGCCTGCCCTGATCCTGGTCCGTCTCATCGTCTTCGACTTCTGCTACCTGCCCTGATCCTGGTCCGTGCCTCCGGTCATCGCTTGCTCCATAGCCGCTCTCCTAAGTCCCAGCGGCCCGGGTCCCTCAGGCTCCTCCTGGGGGGACTATGGGCTTCCAGGGCAAAGCCACCTAAGTCCCAGCTCCTCTGGAGGGGTCACGGACTTCCAGGGTGAAGATCTTGCTTCGGCTGCGGGAGTCTGCCTTCCGACCGTCTCTCATCACCGGTCGGACCAAGGATCCACTTCCGGACCACAACATTATCATTATTTCTGTTTTATGTATTTTGTTTTGTTAACATTCATATGTTCTAACTCCATATGCAGACACATTTACTGAAAAATCATGTCATGTTTTAAGAGATGTTATTTGACCTATTATGATTTTTATGGTTCATCTTTTTTATGTTTGATATTTTATTATTTAACTGTTTACTAAAATGCATATATTAGCACTATTAAAGGGGAATTTTAAAAGTCGGGTACTCGTCAAAATCAGGATATGGGCACACATGTAGCACATCCAAGTGTTCACCTGATTTTATAACTGAATATCTTGTGCATATCTTGCATTGGAGAAAAAAGGGCCGGAATGTGGGCATGCTATGTGTGGGGTGTGGGGTGTGTGCATTCTGGGACAGGGCTGAGAGATGTGTGCACAAGCACTTACATGCCTGGGCATCCACCCAGGTATATTTGAGCATAAAGCTATTTCTATTATGGAGGAGGTATAAGTCATAATAAACTATTTCCAGGCATCTATGAAGTGTTTGAGGGGTCTGGGATAACTCAGGGGAGTGCAGGCTAAAGAACCAGGGGGAGTTGGAGGATCTAGCTGTAGACTGGGCAAACTGGTGGATGAACTGGTGAAACTGGTTATGGCATGGACACGTGTCTGTTATAAAATTCCCTCAATTGTAAAATTAGGAGCACACAGACACACACCAGAGCTATTTTATAACATGAGTGTGTATGTACATGTAAGATATAAAATTCTCATGTATCTGGCCACATGCCCGCATGACCATTTGAAAGTTTATCATATTTTTAATAATTGTTTTCTGTTGCCAACATTTCCATTTGATGGTGAAGCCCCTGAGTATCTGCTGTTCATACACCATCAGTTATAGCAATGATCCCAAGTGGGATGCATATACCTTGGAACTTGTTTGGTTCAGTGCCATAAGAAAGGTGGGACAAACAGGACAGCTGCCTAGAGTACAAAGCCTGATGCCAGCGATCACTCACAATGCAATACATGTGGTGGACATGCACTCAAAGCACAGATGTCACCAGCAGATGTGAAGGAGAAAAGCAGGTGATCATGACCCCCCCAAAAAAAGCATTAAAGAGAAGGCAACAGTCAAGATAGTATGAGTAAATTCCATTCATGTCACCACAGGAGTAGAATGGGCAGCACAGGAATGAGGCAGCAGATGACATAGGTCAATTATGTTTCACATTCTTCCCCCATTGCCAGAGGAGCATGGGGTACACAGTTGATCTGGACACCATCAAGTGAGAAGTGGGTTCTGTAGACCAAGGCAGAGGTCAATGGGCAGTATGGATCAATTATGCCACCCCTAGATGAGTACAGGATGAATGGCCAATAGAGATACCCCTAGCAGCACAATGAGCTGCATGGAATGTGTGGATTTTGATCTGTCCTCCTGATGCACTAAGATGCCTGTGCGCCCCCCCCCCCCCCCCTCCCACAGACAGCAGACTTCATGGGTTGAGAGTGGGAGGCATGAATTTATTCCACCCCTCCTAGGAAGATATGGAGAAGAGCAGACCAGGTAAGGCCACAGTCCTTGGGAATAACTGGTAGGGATGTGAATTGTTTTAGGACGATTAAAATTATCGTCCGATAATTTTAATATCGTCTTAAACCGTTATGGAACACAATACAATAGAGATTCTAACGATTTATCGTTATAAATCGTTAGAATCGTGAGCCGGCACACTAAAATCCCCTAAAACCCACCCCCGACCCTTTAAATTAAATCCCCCACCCTCCCGAACCCCCCCCCAATGACTTAAATAACCTGCGGGTCCAGTGGCGGTCCGGAACGGCAGCAGTCCGGAACGGGCTCCTGCTCCTGAATCTTGTTGTCTTCAGCCGGCGCCATTTTCCAAAATGGCGCCGAAAAATGGCGGCGGCCATAGACGAACACGATTGGACGGCAGGAGGTCCTTCCGGACCCCCGCTGGACTTTTGGCAAGTCTCGTGGGGGTCAGGAGGCCCCCCACAAGCTGGCCAAAAGTTCCTGGAGGTCCAGCGGGGGTCAGGGAGCGATTTCCCGCCGCGAATCGTTTTCGTACGGAAAATGGCGCCGGCAGGAGATCGACTGCAGGAGGTTGTTCAGCGAGGCGCCGGAACCCTCGCTGAACGACCTCCTGCAGTCGATCTCCTGCCGGCGCCATTTTCCGTACGAAAACGATTCGCGGCGGGAAATCGCCGATAAAGGGACATAACAGCAGAAGGACTAGTACCAACACACTGAGGAACCATGATTGTGGCAAGAACACCACAAGACCTTGCCTTGATGCCACCCGCCACGAGCGTGGGCCGCAAGAGAGGGAGTCCGCTGTCCTCGCATTTCCGTGGCGCCGGGACACACCCGCACCAGTGACCGCCGTGTGCCTCCGGACGTGCTGCGCATTCAACTGGCGGGCCCACCTCCTCTTTTTCTCATCCCACCTGGGAACTGGGAGCTGAGGGAATGCTGGCTTCCCCAAAAGGGAGAAAGAGGGCGGGCGGGTCACCCGGTGCCCCAGACGGATCGATGTCCCCGGGGCAGGGAAATCGGCAGGCAGGCACCGCCATCCTCCCTGCCCCACTGCACAGGATGCAGAGCTGTCTGTCAGAGCACCCTTCCCTCCACGAGTTCTAGATACCTAGTGCCCTTCTCTGTGCCCACTCTATGACAGGGCTGTGAGGTCACTTATGACTCAGGAAAGGGCTGGTTGTTGCTATGGATACTCCCACATGGCCTTCTCCTATTTCAAATGGCCGCTAAGAAAGTACTGTGAACCAAAAGAATGAAACTAATATGATATGTTTTATTTGTGGGGGATCGCCATGCATTTCACGAACCCACGAATCAAACGAACAGAGACCTATTCATTGGGAATTGCACATTCATTGAAAATGAATGCACATTCCTACTGGCTATGAAATGCGAGAGAGGGAGGAGAAAAGGAGAGTAAATGTAGTCTGTAAGTAAGGGTGACTTGGTGGCTATTTCCTTTCCATTGTACATAGGTTGAAACCTGGTGACCACCATGGACTTGAGAGGGGGGCTCCAAGTCCACATGGCCTAAGGAGGGGCTTGTGAAAATTGGAAGGGTCTCAAAGAGCACCAAGGATTGAGAGGGTCTTGAGGATAGCTGGAGGATTAGATGAGGTTGGGGGAATCAAGAACAACTGGATAGATCATGGTGGTTTGGGGAGGGGTGTAAGAGGAAGAGAGAGAGAGAAAGGGAAGCTCCTGAAAGCTGAGCACTGGTGAAGAGTGGTGGTGCATGATGAGTACCAAGGGAATGAACAGAACTCTAGAAACATTAGTATAATCAGGGTGAGAATGGAGGGATTGAGATCCACTGAGGGGTCATATGGTGGAGGCTGGGGATTAAAGGCCATCACATGGAAAAACATATATTGGGGTTTAGCACTGGTGGGAGAATGAAAGCATTGACCACGGCTTGGGGAAGGATGGCTGGGGATTGAGCATTGGTGGAGAGTATGGAGGAGGATGACTGGGAATTGAGTCCTGCATTGGGGGTATAAATATAACCGCCTTCCCCAGGTACTAAAATGTCTTGTTACAGCACGAGTCCATTTATACATCATTATAAAACCTCTGTGCCTTGTACTTGGTGAGGTGTGGAACAATGCTTGAAGAGCTTCTGTAATGTATATCTGTTTTGTTTGAAATGGTATATTTGTAGTTTGAATATGTGGATTTATGTAAAATTTCTGAAAAATACTTGTGGCTGTGATTTGGTTTGACCATGGTTTGACCATGGTTTGACCATGGTTTGACCATGAAAAGTATGATCCAATGTAGTCATCTTCAACAGTTTTACATTGTTATCTTCTGCGAATGCCCTTCATTTTTCAGTCCCTCTGCAATTAGCTGAACATTACCTTAATTGTTTGCTGTATGCTAGATTTTAATATTTTCCAGATTGACAGGCTTCCCGCCATGAGAGATATGAAGATGAAAATTTTCCAGTTTATTTTCTTTTTCATTTTTAAACAGAATTCTGATTTTTGTTTTACACTGGATCAATCCAAACATTTTCCAAAACATTTTTCAAACATTTTCCACACTTTTTACCAAACATTTTCCAAACACTTTTTGATTTAATTTTTTAGCTCAAATATGTGTTAAGTGTTGTCTGTCTTGTGAATGAATGAATTTATATGTCAGTTAAGTGAAATATATGTTTTTATGTAAATGTCTGGACACTTAAGCTGTTTGTGGTTCTGACTATTCATTGTTATCTAATAATAAAGTGGGAAAGTTATATAGATTAATAATAGTAGAGTTATAGCTATGATGACATCTTCTCATTGATTAATTTGAATTTGAATCTCTCATATTAGTTTTTTTTTTATCAATAAAACACACATATCTCACTTAATAAAGAATTAAGAGGCTATGCTTCGATGTCAAAGAAATGCACCATACTGAAAGAACTGAATACGCCATTGATTGTTTATAGTCTTCAGGTAATGAATATTACGTGATGACATTGAGATAAGCAAAGACAGAGCACTCTTTTCTGTTGTTTTTTTTTTTTGTGGCTTGCATGTTAGCAAGTTAGTTAGTGGCTTGCATGTTAGCAAGTTATCACTTGGTCAAAGGCTGATATTAAATAGCTTATGGTTTTTGGAAGAGAAAACTATATTACATGTGCTTTGCACGTTATTCTAAATTTTCATCTATCTGATCGACTCAAAATTTAGAGGCTAATTTTAAAACAAGCACACAGGCGTCCAAACACATGCATACGAACACGCAATCGAACATACGATGGAATTTTAAATCATTCGTGCATGTACGTGCATATGATTTCAAATATGCCTACTGTGCATTACATGAACAAACATAAAGCACAGATCTTCTATAAGGATTTGTCGGCTTTAACACATGCAGGGAAGCAAATTTTAAAACATGCTCGTGTGAAGGCCATTCCCAGTTTTACCTACTAGGTCCACATGTTTTCCAGTCCATCTCAATGTCATTCAGAACTTTCTTCTTCTTCATCCTGCACTCCCCTCCCCAGCCGATCCTGACCCATCACCTGGTCAAATTAGGCCGAAACAGAGGTTTCTGCAGACTTACACCTCATCAGGAGCGGCAGTAAATATACGCGGCTAACATGCTGCTGCACATTGTGGCAGCCAGTTTATGAGCTTTCCATGCATAACTTTTGGTCCTGCCCCAGAAACCCCATGCCCTGGCCCCATTTTTCACCCTTTTATTTTTGCTCACGCAAGCACACCTATGTGACACCTTTTTAAAATAAGCATTGTGTGCGTTCGACCCCCATACATGCATATAGGACCCTTTTTGCACGAGTAACCTTTTGAAAATCCACCTGTTACTGTCTTTATAAAGCATTTTGTCATGGGCATAAAACTGGATAAATCTTTTAAGAATGAGAGTACTTTAAAATCTCACACTGTTGTATTTGTGTGCATCTTGCAAAACTGAAATACTAATCATCTGCTTGAATGGTTACCAGGATCGTGATATGATTGATTCAAATCGTACACGTGCTTTCAAATGTAAGATGTATTTTCTGTAACCTACTCATATTTCTTGTATCTAACTCTACTCTTTATAAATGTTTTAATATTTCATGTTGTTTTATGTTCTGATGACATCTTTCTCATCCTGGAGTCTTGAAATTGCTCTTTTTCCTTCTTATTCTTATATTTTTATTGGATTACTGAATTTCTCTGTGCTGCTTACTGCAACCTTTTCAGACATAAGATTAAAGTAATGACAGTCATATGTGCAATATAAGCTGAATGCATGAGAGAATTACACATTTCCACATGCAGAAAATTGGTTGAATTAATATGAGCATGAAGCATGTGAGCAGTAATGCCAATCATCAAAGTTTTATCATTTCTTTCGCTCATATTCACTCATCTTGTGTAAACATTCATAAACTAATTTACTTTTCTCCACATTCCTATAGCTAATTCAATGCCTTAACTACTAGGGATGTGAATCGTTTTAGGACGATTAAAATTATCGTCCGATAATTTTAATATCGTCTTAAACCGTTATGGAACACAATACAATAGAGATTCTAACGATTTATCGTTATAAATCGTTAGAATCGTGAGCCGGCACACTAAAACCCCCTAAAACCCACCCCCGACCCTTTAAATTAAATCCCCCACCCTCCCGAACCCCCCCCCCCCAAATGACTTAAATAACCTGGGGGTCCAGCGGCGGTCCGGAACGGCAGCGGTCCGGAACAGGCTCCTGCTACTGAATCTTGTTGTCTTCAGCCGGCGCCATTTTCCAAAATGGCGCCGAAAAATGGCGGCGGCCATAGACGAACACGATTGGACGGCAGGAGGTCCTTCCGGACCCCCGCTGGACTTTTGGCAAGTCTTGTGGGGGTCAGGAGGCCCCCCCCCCCAAGCTGGCCAAAAGTTCCTGGAGGTCCAGCGGGGGTCAGGGAGCGATTTCCCGCCGCGAATCGTTTTCCGTACGGAAAATGGTGCCGGCAGGAGATCGACTGCAGGAGGTCGTTCAGCGAGGGTTCCGGCGCCTCGCTGAATGACCTCCTGCAGTCGATCTCCTGCCGGCACCATTTTCCGTACGGAAAATGATTCGCGGCGGGAAATCGCTCCCTGACCCCCGCTGGACCTCCAGGAACTTTTGGCCAGCTTAGGGGGGGCCTCCTGACCCCCACAAGACTTGCCAAAAGTCCAGCGGGGGTCCGGAAGGACCTCCTGCCGTCCAATCATGTTCGTCTATGGCCGCCGCCATTTTTCGGCGCCATTTTGGAAAATGGCGCCGGCTGAAGACAACAAGATTCAGTAGCAGGAGCCCGTTCCGGACCGCTGCCGTTCCGGACCGCCGCTAGACCCCCAGGTTATTTAAGTCATTGGGGGTGGGGGATTTAATTTAAAGGGTCGGGGGGTGGGTTTTAGGGGGTTTTAATGTGCCGGTTTTGCGATTTTACGATTTTTCGATTTTTCACGATTTTTCACGATATTTTACCCCCCCAAACGGCAACAATACGATTCCCTCCCCCTCCCAGCCGAAATCGATCGTTAAGACGATCGAGGACACGATTCACATCTCTATTAACTACACATTTTAGTACCTGGGGCAGGCAACTATATTTGCAACCTCCTCCTTATTTTTTAGGGGTCAAAAATCATTCTACTGACTAGTAATGATAGGCCCAATATTCAGTGCCACTTACCTGAATATGTTTGGACTTATCCGACTACGTGGTGGTGTTTCAATATTTAGCTATGTTCTGCAGCCACCACACAGTTGGATAACTATTTATTTAGCTAAATAGTTAGCCGAATATTAGGAGCTAGCACCCAGGAAAAAGATCTAGGCATCATAGTGGATAATACTTTAAAATCATCGGCTCAGTGTGCTGCAGCAGTCAAAAAAGCAAACAGAATGTTAGGAATTATTAGGAAGGGAATGGTTAATAAAACGGAAAATGTCATAATGCCTCTATATCGCTCCATGGTGAGACCGCACATTGAATACTGTGTACAATTCTGGTCGCCGCATCTCAAAAAAGATATAGTTGCAATGGAGAAGATACAGAGAAGGGCAACCAAAATGATAAAGGGATGGAACAGCTCCCCTATGAGGAAAGGCTGAAGAGATTAGGGCTGTTCAGCTTGGAGAAGAGACGGCTGAGGGGGGATATGATAGAGGTCTTTAAGATCATGAGAGGTCTTGAACGAGTAGATGTGACTCGATTATTTACACTTTCGAATAATAGAAGGACTAGGGGGCATTCCATGAAGTTTGCAAGTAGCACATTTAAGACTGATCGGAGAAAATTCTTTTTCACTCAACGCACAGTAGAGCTCTGGAATTTGTTGCCAGAGGATGTGGTTGGTGCAGTTAGTGTAGCTGGATTCAAAAAAGGTTTGGATAAGTTCTTGGAGGAGAAGTCCATTAACGACTATTAATCAAGTTTACTTAGGGGCGGATTTTAAAAGGAGCGCGAATAGCCTACTTTTGTTTGCGCTCCAGGCGCAAACAAAAGTACGCTGGATTTTAGTAGATACACGTGGAGCCGCGCGTATCTGCTAAAACCCTGGATCGGCACGCGCAAGGCTATGGATTTTGTATAGCCGGCGTGCGCCGAGCCGCGCAGCCTACACCCGTTCCCTCCAAGGCCGCTCCGAAATCGGAGCGGCCTCGGAGGGAAATTTCCTTTGCCCTCCCCTCACCTTCCCCTCCCTTCCCCTACCTAACCCACCCACCCGGCCCTGTCTAAACCCCCCCCCCCCTTACCTTTGTCGGGGGATTTACGCCTCCCGGAAGGAGGCGTAAATCCCCACGTGCCAGCGGGCCTCTTGCGCGCCGGGCCGCGACCTGGGGGCGGGTACGGAGGGCATGGCCACGCCCCCGGACCGCCCCGGGCCATAGCCACGCCCCCGTACCCGCCCCCAAAATGCTGCCGACACGCCCCCGAAACGCCGCGACGACCGGGCCCGCCCCTGACACGCCCCCGACACGCCCCCCTCGGAGAACCCCGGGACTTACGCGACTCCCGGGGCTCTGCGCGCGCCGGTAGGCCTATGTAAAATAGGCTTCCCGGCGCGCAGGGCCCTGCTCGCCTAAATCCGCCCGGTTTTGGGCGGATTTAGGCGAGCAGGGCTCTGAAAATCCGCCCCTTAGGGAATAGCCACTGTTATTAATTGCATCAGTAGCATGGGATCTTCTTAGTGTTTGGGTAATTGCCAGGTTCTTGTGGCCTGGTTTGGCCTCTGTTGGAAACAGGATGCTGGGCTTGATGGACCCTTGGTCTGACCCAGCATGGCAATTTCTTATGTTCTTTTGTTCTTATGTTTGTACACCCTTGATTGTGTATGTGCATATTAGATCATGTATATACAATTTATTGCACAATAAAAATATACGAGTGCATGAAACAAAACAAACAGCAAATTCCTATGATGTTATGCATGGATTTGTAATTCTTATTATCTGTTGCACTGGAGGTGGACCCTTGGCCTGGAGCAGAATTGGTACAGCCCTCTGGTTGGACCCAGAGAGCACCTGCCACCAGGAGGCGGAGCACACGAGAAGATAGAGGCTAGCTGGAGCTTCGTCAATAACAGTCCGGGGTTTCCGCAGGTTGAGCCCTTGCGTACCCGGACTGCCTGGACTTAGGAGAGCCTCAGAGGGTCTCCCGGAGAGGTAGCAGAGAGGTGTGCCCACCATGAGTAAGGGTGTGCGGCTGATGCAGAGAGGATGGACCAGACCTGAACTGGAGACTCCGGAGGCCTCAGGGAGGTAGCAGTTCAGGAAGGTTCTCTGGGTGGAACAGGCAGTGCCTTGGGTCTGGTCAGATGAAGGCCATGGTCAGAGTCCAAGCAGGTGGTCTGGTGGTCACAGAAGGCAAGAAGAGGGTGTCCAAGTGAAACGCAAGGGTCAAAGCCAGGGTGTCTGTCCAGAAATGGTCAGGAAAAGCAGGGGTCAAATCCAAGGTCAGTCCGAGCGTAGTCAAGGCAAGCGAGGGTCAGTTCCAGGTGGTGGTCAACATGGGCAGGCAGGCAGACAAAGGTCAGGTCCAGGCAGCAGTCAGTCATAGTCAGGCAAGCAGAGGTCAGTGCCAAGAATCAGTCTGAAGGGTACTACCAGGGAACAAGGAGCAGGAACAGGATAGACGCTGGAAGACACAGAGGACCACGGTGTTATTAATCTGATGCTAGGAGTTAGCAATCTGATGTAAGCTGATGCTAGGAGTTAGCAATCTGATGTAAATCTGCTGTTAGTTAGACAGCGGAGTAGCAATCTGTTATTAATGGCTCCTAAAGGAGGAGAAGTCAGCAATCTTGTAGTGTCTCAGTTATCATCTTGCTAAGGAGTAGCAATCTGTAATGAATCTGATATAGTTGTAGGTGGATCCCTGGGCCAGTGGCAGATGACCATGCCCCCGGGAGGATATCCCGAGAGGGACCACCGGCTAGGCTTGAGACAGACACACATTCGTTTTTTTATTAAACAGGTTATTGAAACCACCTGAGGTGGCAGTAGTGAGCTGATATGCCCAGCAGGGCTGTAGTCCCTCAGGCGATCCAGGATGGCTGAGCTGTTGAGAAACTGTAGAAAGTGAGTAGGCAGAGTAGACAGAGTTCATGAACAGAACTAGATGACAAAACTCACATAAGGTCTCAAGGAAGCTCAGGAGCTGGAAAGGTTTAGACCCTCGAGGAGCGAGTACCTGGTTCCAGGGAAAGCTCTGAGAGACCGATGATAACTCACAAATGTTTGTAGCAGCGGTAGCTTCCAGGCAGTAGAGAATCTTCAGAGTGTCCAGGAACAAGGGCCCTCGTGGAGCGAGTACCGGTTCCTATCTGTAATCTGGTGTGTATGTAAAGAAAAAAAGTGAGGCTCCCGAGGATCGGGTACCTCTGGTACGTCCGAGGAGGCAGAGTAGCTTGGGGAGTAACCTAGACAAGTCCTTAGTAACTTCCCTTGCTAACTCGATTCATTAGCGATTTCTGAGACCTTAAATATCCGGAGCGGATGACGTCACCTCAGGGGGACGCCCCTGAGATTCGCACCATTGCTGGTACTTGAGTCGGGGCCGTGCTGCGCGCGCACCCTTAGGCTGCTGGGAAACATGGCGGCGTGCAGAGTCCAGCCAGTCGGGGGACGCCGGAGGGGAGCAGCAAGATGACGCCATGGCAGCCAAACTTCCAACAGGCAAAGAGGGAGTCACTAAAGAGGTGAGGTGGGCATAGTGGAGACGTCGGGCAGCGACGGTCACAACACATGGGAACACTGAGACACAGAGACGCTGGAACAAGGAGACACTGGAACACAGGATCAGGCATAGGAGCAAGGAACAGGCAAACTAGAAACACCGAGGTGTCGATCCGATTGCCAAGGCGAGGTTCTGGGCACAGAGCCTCGCCTTATATACTGGGGCTGTGTGATGTCATCGGGATGCGCCCAAGCTGGGTTTCCCGTGCTTGGCCCTTTAAAAGCTGAGACGTTGGCCGTGCGCGCACCTAGGGGCGGGGCTGAGGAGCTGGAAGACGCGGAGCCCCTACGGGGGCTCCGCTGAGAGGCCTGTGGTGTGGAGTAGGCCGAGGACGCCTGGGGAGAGCGTCGGTGACGTCAGGAGCTGGCGGCTGCGGCAAGGTCGGAACTAGTGGAGGGCAGCGTGAGATGAGCAGGCCCGACCGTGGCACCAACGTGGCTGGGACGAGCAACATTATCTAAGGGAAATCAATGTGATAATCAGAACTAGAACAACAGTTCTTAAACAGAAATGTGAATGTTTGTCTTTATGAATAAACTCTGTTATTACAAGTCAGTGGACTGTAGAAATATTTATTAAGCTAAATATTTCTCCCTATGCTAACAATCCCTAAATTAATAAGACAAATGATGATATGTAAAAAACTCTTTGTGATCCTTTTGTTTGTCAGTTACAAAAGAAATGCCTAATGGTTGAAATGAGATGTTCATTTGAAAAAAAGGGTAATCACCTTATTTATGTTGTATTCATGAGAGCTGTATTTCCTTTTGAAGTGAAAAAACTGGAGTTATCAATACGGGTAATGAAGTATGTAGTACTATTGGCAAAGCCATGTGCTGGCCAGCAATGACAGCAAGTGGACAGGTGAATATGAGAGACTATTTTAATTTAAAAATATCAATAGTAAGCTTTTGCATCAGAGCTTGGGTGGGTGATACTTCCTAGGAGTCCATGAGATTACCACCAGTCACTGCTATCCCTTTGAAAAAAAAATAGTTTTCTTTTTTTTTTTTAACAGAGGCAAAGAAAAGAGAAAATGAGTGAGAGAGAGAGAGAGAGATAGCCATGAGTTGTTTGTTTTTTTTTATTTTATTTATTATTTTGTTATACCGAGTTTCATGACTAGAATCACATCAACCCGGTTTATAATTAACAATGTGTGTAAGGTAGAGAGTAACATAGTAAACAATATTCCCAATTCAAACTTCAAATACAGAAAACAATATTATGGATGTGAGAAAGTTACAATAAAACAGGGAAAATTAACTAGGATCTGGAAAGGGGGAGAAATTGAACAAAGAAATATTTACCTGCAGCTTGGCCGCAAACTAAGAAAAAAAGAGAAGGAGAGTTTCATTGCTGCTTTCTATCTATACAAAGATGAGATTTGTACATTGTACTCTTGACCGTTTGATGCACTCTCTTCCTAGCTGCTATCAAGCTAGGGTGAGAGTACATTGTACAAATCTCATGTTTGTGAACCTTTCCTCACTTCAAATCACATCAAATCTTCACTGATGTGTACTGCGTTGCTTGTACCCCTGATTGTGCAAGTAAAAATGCTCCCCAAACCCTAGACCATCACCAAAGCCTCACCTCGAGTTACCAGTTGACCCTTCTACAATGGTATATATAATTGACTAATATGAGAGTCTCTCCCTCTCTCTCTCAACGTGGGAAATGCCTGTCTGGGCGCTTCACAGCTTGGCATGTGAAAATATCACAGGTGTGATAAATTTAAAGCGCAATGAGGTAAAATAGTGTACATTGCTCTCAAACATTTCCCTAACCACAACTCTTTATTTTATTGCGGGCGTTATTCATGCAAAATTTATAGCAAAATGTCGAAACTAGATCTTAGCTAGATGTCTGAATATTACCACTTATCTGGCTCACAGGGCCATTCATGTGATAGTGTTGAACTGTATGACAGCATTTGTGTGTGAGAGAAAGAGAGGGAGTGTGTGAGAGTATTTGTGTGTTTGTGTGTGTGTGAAAGAGAGAGAGAGTATGCGTGAGATTCTTTATATGTGTGTGTCAGCATACATATGAGAGAGAGAGAGGGAGAAGCATGCATGTGTGAAAGCATGCATGTGAGTTAAAGAGAGAGGGAGTATGAGTGAAAACATATGTGTGTATGTAAGAGAGGGGGTGTGTATGTGAGAGAATATATGTGTGTGTGTGTGTGTGTGTGTGTGTGTGTGTGTGAGATTGTATGTGACAGTGGGAGAGGGAGTGTGTATGAGAGAGAAAGTGTGAGAGTGAGAAAGCATGTGTATATGAGAGAGAGACAAACCCAGAGACAAGTGAAAACACAAATTCCACATTTATGAAGGTTCTCTATAGATATTTTATTGAATGTTTGAGCCTCAGTAAATATAGAAGTATTTAGATCATATTAAAGGGTATTTTTCATGAGTTTTTTTAATATCACAGTATCAGAAGCCATGGTGGCATTGATAGCACACCTAAGATTGGCCTCCATTAAGTAGATATGCAAAGTTGCTATGTGGAGTCCTCTCCACACTCTTTGAAGAGTAAAATCAAACTCCATCCCCACAAGGACCCAATGTTTTTGTTCCGGGCTACTCCGATAAAAAGACACCAAAAACAAATTTTGCCTGTTGGCATCATTTCGAGTTGCAACTAAGGATTCCCTATGTGTGAGAAGTGCCATCCTACTTGTCTTCAGAGAAAGCAAAGTTGCTTACCTCTAAGAAATGTTATGCAAGGACAAGATTATGTCAGTCTTTATAAAACCCACCTACCTCCTCACAAAGATGGTTACTCCAAGTCTAAATTAAATTATAGACTGAAGGGGCCCGACAAGAATGTGTGGTAGTCTAGAATGTTGCACATGCTCAGAAGGACATGTTCAACATTTTTTAGAAACTTTGAAATCATATTTTCATGCCAAGCTTCATCTGATGATGTCACCCATGTATGAAGACTAGGGATGTGCATCCGTTTTGAATGAATGCGCATTCCGCAACATATATGTCCATATCCATTGCATTTCGTGGGTCCATGAAATGCATGGCGAACCCCCACAAATGCAACTTATCATTAGTTTCATTCTTTAGAGACCAGACCAGTGGGCAGAAGAAAGGAAGACCGGCGCAGCCAGCCGCTGAGACCAGGCCGGTGGGCCGGAGAAAAGAAGATGGCCACTGCCAGCCGCTGCCCTGTGGGTCAACGAGTGGACGCAAGTGCGTTCAGGCATGCACGGTAAGGCATGCCACCCATGCTGGAGTCTCGTCCTTACCTCGAGCATACCCTGCCCATTCCTGGGTCCCGCTCGGTAGCCTGGTGCAAGCACGTAATCCGTTCTCTCCAGCGTACGCACGCGTCCCCGTCCCCCCTCGCTCATCCCTTTCCGTCCCCCAGATTTCCTCCTCAGCCCACGACAATCCCCCGCAGCCCCTGCCGATCTCAACCCGTTCCGTGAATAGCACCCCCCTCCCAGCCCTCCCGCATAAAAGCGATCTTTTAATGTAAGGAGTTGATACATTGCCATACTGGGTGTCTGTGTATGTGAGAAAGGAATGGTGCTTCTTTGTGTGTGTGTGTATGTGGTGTGTATGTGAGAAAGGAATGCTGCTTCTGTGTGTGTGTGTGTGTGTATATGTGGTGTGTATGTGAGATAGGGAGGGTACTTCTGTATGTGTGTAGTGCATATGTGAGTCAGGGAGGGTGCTTGTGTGTGTGCGAGAGAGAAATGGAGCATGTTTTTGGCGGGCTTGTGGCTGTGAGAGAGGGCATGTGTGTGATTGAGCCTGTTTGTAAGTGGGATAGATAGAACATGTGTATGATTGAAAGCCTGTGTGTAAATAAGAGAGAGCGAGAGCATTGTGTGATTGAGAGAGATGGAGCATGTTTTTGGCTGGCTTGAGGCTGTGAAAGAGGACATGTGTGTGATTGAGTCTGTTTGTATGTGAGATAGATAGAACATGTGTGATTGAAAGCCTGTGTGTAAGTAAGAGAGAGCGAGAGCATTGTGTGATTGAGAGAGACTGGCCAGAGAGGTGATGTGTGTATGTGTGAGAAAGACTGATCAGGGAGATGACCGGTGTGTATGTGTGAGAGACAGAAGGGACTGGTTGTTGTCCCTAAGGAAGCGGACAGTGAGGACAGCTTCAGCAGCTACTGCTGCTTCTGGTGTGGCCTGCAAGGGAAAGGAGTAGGAGAACTGCTGGAGAAGGTAAGTAAAAGTGGCTTTTTAAGTTCATTTTTCTTGATTGACTACCATTTCAATTATTGGGTAATATGTGATGTGTCTGCTGTTTGAAAATGTTATCAGTGTTTGGTAAAGCTTTCAAAATTTGCATGAGTCTTTAATTATTGGATATTCTATTTATCATCTGTTTTGAAATTATTTTATTAATATGATTTTACTATTATGATTAATGATTTATATATCTTGATTTTATTGATTGTTTCATGAGGAATGGTGAAATTTTTGTTTTTCCATTGTTGCACTGTACAGAGCATGGCGTGATGCGTTTTACAGTTCAGTTGTTGTCTGCACATTTCTATTTATACTTTATGTGGCTTTATTCTGTATTTGGTGAGGGTTTGTGTTCTGCATGCAAAGACTGAGATGAAGCATTCTTTTAATATGTGGTTTCCCTGTAGGGATCTGTAGTAGTTTTAGCTTGGTCTGTTCAATTTTCCTGATAGGAGGTGTATTGATATTTTAGATTCTGGTGTAATATTTGTGGTATTCTTTTTCATAGGTAGAGTTGTTATTCTTTGAGTGTTGGCAATGGCAGATAGTACTGTGTTGATACAGGAGGACCATGCCGAAATATATCACAATAGGTATGATGCCATATGAATTCCAAGATGCAAAGTTTTCTTGTTGGCATCACCACAGTGCATGAAATTATCACAATAACGTATATATTAATTTTACCTCAGAATGTCACTTCTCATGTAAAATATGTGTTAAATGCATAATTTAAAATTGTGTTTGGGGAGGAGGGGGTAGGGCGCCAGGCTGTAAGGTTTGCCTAGGGTGTCTAATACCCTTGCACTGGCCCTGTGCACAGCAGCAACGCTCCAACCCACCCAGGCATAGTTCATCATGTTTCAGGTCCTAGCACGCGTGTTAGACTCCTTGGTCTGTGTTTCAAGATGGGTCAGGTGAACAGTATGCCCTGGTTGACAGTCACGCCACATGCTGAGCATTGTCTTGTCTTGCTTCCTTGTCTTTCCCCTATCAACACAACAGCAACCTGACTACCTCCGTTCTGCCATCCTGTTTTGCCTCTATCAAAAACACAGGGACCAGACTACCTCCGCTCTGCCAGTCTATCTTGCCCCTATCAACTTTCTGCCCCTCTGCCTTGCTCCCATATACCAGATGTCTCAACTCCTTGTGGTGTTCTTGCCACTATCATGGTTAGTCAGTGTGTTGGTGCTAGTCTTTCTGCTTGCTATGTTCCCACTTCATTGTGCTGTAGGATGTTGATGCCACTTGTCTTGCCACTTTGCCTGTCGTGCTGCCTTCGAGAGTTCATGCATCTGTTATCGGTGCTCTTTTTTGAAGCTGTGGTGTGTTTTTGACACTGTCGCTGCTGTTTTGTGTTTTAGGCTATTCATGTCACTTTGGTGCCATTTTGCCAAGTACCTTGGAGCTCTTTTCTCATTCTGATGATTGCTCCCCAGAAGTTTCATCAGAATTGATAAGAAAACCCCAATTCTGCAGCCAAAAATAGGCTGCAAATACTTCCCCCATTGACTTTAATGGAAAATGAATCATACAAATTGGGATTTTTACCAGAAAACGAATGTAACGAATTTGGGTCCTGGGAAAACGTTTAAGAATCAAAATGAATTTTTTCCTTCTGCACATCTCTAAAGAAGACTGACATCCTTCTGTCCTCAGGATCATATGTTACAGATGGTAACTCTGCTTTACATGCCTTCTGCTAGCATAGATAAGTATAATATTTTTAATTTTCTCCACTTTAAATCATGATAGAACAGCTCAGAGAAAGTGAGAGAGTATATTTACCCTAACATACATTACAGTCTAGAGTTCAGCTCTTAGGTTATCTCTCTTTTTTTTTCTGGAAAGTTTTTTCATGATACTGATGTGAAAAGAATTTGTTTCTCCATCTTCTGAATTCTTTACCATTTCTGGCACGTGAAGGCTTGCAAGTTTCATTTGAAGGTCACCATTTTCTCCTTGGGGAAAGTAATGCCCAACTCTTTCAAACCGGTAATTGCTGACAGCAAGTTTTCATTGTTTTTCATCTTAGATTCTATAAAGAAATAGAGCTAAAACAGCTAGGGATATGAGTATTTGAGCTTTTCCTTTGAATTGCATCAAAATTTCATATAAAAGTAAGCACAGTATTTTAACAGAATAGTAGGACAGCACTGACCATAGTAATGCACTAGAAGAAAGTTATAAAAATATGAGAAAATTTAATTTTGTTCTAATATGTGTCTTATTCTCAGTTTGTACTTATTTTATTTTGTTTTACCTGTTTGTTTTTATGTCTATTCTGTAAAGTTTTTTTGTATTTATTTGTCTTCTTTTAAGATTATTTGTTTCGGTTTTATTATTTGTTTTATATATTTGTTATGTATGTTCTCTTGTAATCTGCCTTGAACTGTGGAATGTGAGGAATATAAATCATCTAAATAAATAAAAAGTCTATAGGCTTAAAACTGTAAATGGGTTTTTCAAAAAATAGAGTACCAATATACATCTATTTAATTAAGGCATTTTGTTTGTCTTTGTAGCCCCTTTTCTCAGGACAAGGGTGCTGCACTCGGGGGTGGACCCTTGTCCTGTAGCAGTGGAGAATGGCTCCCTGGTAGGGACAAGGAAGAAACTGCCCACAGGGGGTGGAGCACTGGATGAGACAGAGGCTAGGATCAGCTTCACCACTGGAAGCCCAGGTCCCCCCGGGAGGAGCCCATAGGGACCGGGGCCACTTGGACTTAGGTGGCCCTCGCAGGGTCTCCTGGAAGGATGGAAGGCCGGCGTGCCCACAGACAGAAGGGGAGCGCTGTCAGGTTCAAGCACGGAGGTCAGATGGAACAAGGAGGACCAGAATAGCATAGGTGATGATAAGGCTATGAACAGAGCCAGAATCTAGAGACGTGGTCAAGCAGGCAGAGGTCAGAGTCCAGGGTCAGTCTGAGAAGTAGTCAGCAAAGCAGAGGTCAGGTTCCAGAGGTCAGACGAGTTCATAGGCAGGCTGAGGTCAGAAGGCAGGCAGTAGGCAGGCAGGTCGAGAGGCAGACTGGAGTCAGAAGGCAGGCGGCATGTAGGCAGGTCGAGGAACAGACTGGAGTCAGAAGGCAGGTGGCAGGCAGGCAAGTCTAGGAACAGACTGGAGTCAGAAGGCAGGCGGCAGGCAGGCAGGTCGAGAGGCAGACTGGAGTCAGAAGGCAGGTGGCAGGCAGGCAGGTCGAGGAACAAACTGGAGTCAGAAGGCAGATGGCAGGCAGGCAAGTCAAGGAACAGACTGGCGTGAGAAGGCAGGCAGGTCAAGGAACAAGCCAAGGTCAAAACCAGTAAGACAGTCCAGAGGTACTACCTGGGGAGACGGACAGACGAACAGGAACAGAAGGACGCTGGAGTACTAGGATGCAGGAACAATGCAGGAACAGAACTGGAACAGAAGGATCCTGGAACGAGACTTGGAACAAGACTGGAGCAAGATACAAATGCAGTGACAATCTAGCATACAAGCCGACCCGATTGCCAAGGCAAGGAAGTACAAGCAGGGACTTCCTTATATCAGGGAATCAATCAGGGTGCACCGCAGAACTAGGACACGCCCTTGGCCCTACAAGAGGCCAGGAGGTCTGCGTGCGCATGCGTAGGGGCATGGCCAACACAGCCGAGGAAGCCAAGCTCTGGTGTGAGGCCTGGTGCGCAGTGGAAGGCCCGGTGACTGCCACCGCAGGACGCCGAGGCCTGGAAGCACTTGCAGCTGCTGCTAGGGAGGCCGACCCGGGACCTGCCGTGGAACCATGGAGGTAAGCAGGCCCGTGCGCGGGCTGGGCCCTGACGGGGTGCGTAACAAAGGGATCAGCTTTTGATGGTTCTTGGAACCCATTCCAAACAGGTAGACAGTGTAATTCTCTACCACAAAGGAAAAGGAAGGCAAACCACCTTTCTCCTTCAGGAGCTAGTAAGCTGCAGTCATTTAATGACTTCACTTTTATAGCTTTGGACAAATGACCGACCTGGAGTGAATAGTTACTATCACTCAAAACTAATTATATACCCATGGAACCTTCCAATCCTGGAACTTTCCACATTTTACTCCACAGTGAAGCTTGCTGGATTTTACATTTCTACTGAAAGTAAATATACATTTATTACAAAGTGATCTTAGAAATACATAACATAGAGGACACCAGATAATAGGGTTTCACAAAGGGAATATCCAGTAAGAAAAATCTAAATTAGTTTTTAATGAGGTGATAAAAATAGTGGATCAAGGAAGTGCAATATATGTTGCATGTCTGGATTTCAGTAAGGCCTTTGACACTGGTCTACAAAGATTGATAAATAAGCTGAACAGTGTGGGAACAACATAGAAAATTGCAAACTGGATAAACAAGAACAGAACACAGACTGGTAGTCATTTTAGTCCATTTAGGTAAAGGTAAAGTTACCCGTGGAATATCCAGGTCTCAGTGCAAAGACCAGTTCTTTTAATGTCTTTATTGGTGACATTGCAGAGAACAGGAATGAAAAATATGCTTGTTTGCAGATAACACAAAGGTTTGTAACAAAGTAGGCACTACAGAAGGAAATAAACATTGAAGAATAGTCGAAGGTTTGCAAAATAAGCATTAGTATTAAAAAGTGTAAAACCATGCTTATGGAGAACATAGATCTATTCGTTATATGGATAGATAGCTAGAATTCTCTCAGATGACCTGAAGGAAGCCATTCAGTGTAATAAATTTACCAGTATGCTTCATGACATAAGTAGAAATATTATCAACAGAAAAAAGGAGGTAATATCCCTTCTTTAGAGCGAGAGTAAAGAAGCAGTTTGAGCTAACATGATACAGGGCATGCAACACAAACACCAGAAATGAAAGGCTTAACAATCGCAAAATGAACTCGCTGGAGGAAAAGAAAGAAAGGGGTCCGGCCATGCGTGTAACCCCCGTTATTTATGCATGTTGCCCTTTTAAAATTGGGCCATTAGGGAATAGCCTCTGCTATTACTGGCATCAGTAGCATGGGATCTACTTGGTGTTTGGGTACTTGCCAAGTACTTATAGCCTGGATTGGCCACTGTTGGAAACAGGATGCTGGGACTGATGGATCTTTGGTCTGACCCAGCATGGCAATTTCTTATGTACTTATGTTCTTATGTTCTTATAAAAACATTCAAATATTTGAGAGATTTAAAAAGATTATAGCATGGTGACAGTTTCCATAGAAAAGGAATAACAAGGACAAGGGTCTGGACATGAATTTGGAGGGAGGAAGGTTTAGAGGAAACATGAGAAAATACTTCTTTACTAAGAGGATGGTAGATATCTGAAATAATCTACTAGCAAATATGATGGAAACCAGTGTCAAATTTATGACTCATGTTAACACAATAAGTAACCATCGGTGCCTCCATTCTCTTCCTCTTGAGGCAGCTGCAATGTTCAGAAATTCTCATTCTCAAACTTCTAGTGGTCTTACCCACATAGATCTTCATGCATGGACACAATGCTACATATACCACTTCCCATCCTTTTTGAACAATTTAACAAAAGCTCTTACCTAACGAATTGTGTTGCATCCTCTAACTAATGTTATTGAACTATTAATATTATAACTGTTACTTAACAATTATTTCTTCTTTACTGAATATGTAAATCTTGTGATATTACACTGTACTTATATGCAATTTATGTAAATCATTGTGATCATTCGCTGGAATGACGGTATATAAAAAGCATAAATAAATAAATATACCACAAAGGAAGAGGAACAAGTGGTAAACTGTTTAAGCACATAACTTTTATTTGTTGTGGGATGAAGAAATTGTAAAATATCCATGATTGCAGAGCACGCATTTATGATGTCCTTTTAAACTAATATGTTTCTTTTTAAATTCTGGCCAATAATATTCTGGATATATGAGTTCTTTTACATTCCTGCCCCTAGTATAGGCAAACCTAATTCTCATATCTTCAAATTGCTTATGTAAATCAAGAATATTCCAATGTTTCTTTAAAATTTTCCATACTGCACCTGATCCTGAATTGTACCGTAAAGCACATTAATGCATTTTCTTGATTAGCATCTTGTTTCTTGGCTGATACATCTAACAAACATTCTCTTGGATAATACAATGTTCGTTTATATGCTCATTGAACAATGTTTAATGGATATTCTCGTTCTGAAAAATCAGCAGACAGAATTTTAGATTGCTATTTAGAGTCCTTAATAGATGGAAATATATGCTTTACCTGGAGATTATGAGAATGGCAGATTATCTCTTAATGCTTGAGGATGAAAGCTCTGATATTATAAATATGTATTGTGGTCCGTTGTTTTCTTGAAAAAAGTGGTACTAAGCTCTCCATCATCTTCCACAGAAACTAAAACATCAAGATATGAAATCTCAGTTGTGCTGTAATTCTTAGTAAATTAAATATTATCATTACAGCTATTGAGCCAATTGAAGAAACTTGATAATTCCTCTAATGATCCCTTCTAGATTATGAACACAGCATCTATATATCTGACCCAAAGTTGGATTCTTTCAACAAACGGAGATGCATCAATCCAAGTTTTTTCAAAATCAGACATATATAGTTTTGCTACAGACAGTGCCATAAAGCAACCCATGGAAGTACCTTTTGTTTGTAAATACATTTGTTTTTGAAACATAAAATAATTCTTTTTTAAAGCAATACTTGCTAATTTCAAAATAAATGAAGTCAGTACTGTATATGATTGGCAATGCAATCGCAAAAAAGAGCCTATCACTGTCAATGCCTCATTCTGCGGAATACTCATATACAGGGGTAGATTTTCAAAGGGTTAAGTGCATAGGTTATGCGCGTAACCCCCGAAAACCTACCCCAACCCCCCCTGCATGCACCAAGCCTATCTTGCATAGGCTCGGCGGCACACGCAAGCCCTGGGACGTGCGAAAGTCCCGGGGCTTTACTGGGGGGGGCGTGTCGGGGGCGTATGTCAGCACATCATCTCTGAGCATTCCGGGGACGGGGACACAGGCGTGGTTCCGGCCCGGGGACATTCTGGGGGGCATGGCCGTGGCCTCCGGACCAGCCCCCGGACCGGAACATGGCACACCGGCAGCCGGCCCGTGCGCGTGAGTTACGCCTGCCTTGAGCAGGCGTAACTTCTGGAATAAAGGTAGTGGGGATTTAGATAGGGCTGGGGAGATGGGTTAGGTAGGGGAAAGGGAGGGGAAAGTGGGGGGAGGTGGAAGGAAAGTTCCCTCCGAGGCTGCTCCGATTTCAGAGCGGCCTCAGAGGGAACGGAGGCCAGCTACGTGTCTTGGCGTGTGCAGGCTGCCGATTTTGCTCAGCCTTGCACGCACCAATCCTGGATTTTAACAGATACACATGGCTATGCGCGTTTCTATTAAAATCCCGCATACTCTTGTTTGCGCCTGGTGCGCGAACAAGAGTACGTGTCTGCATAATTTTGTAAAATCTACCCCACAGTGTACAAACTTTCAATGTAACCAGGATTATATAAAAAATGTCGACCTTTATTGTTGTCAGAATGACAAATAAATGTTATGTGCTTAAACAGTTTACCACTTGTGCCTCTTCCTTTGTGATATATGTAGCATTGTGTCCATGCATGAAGATCTATGTGGGTAAGACTATTAGAACTTTGAGAATGAGAATTTCTAAATATCACAGCTGCCTCAAGAGGAAGAGAATGAAGGCACTGATGGTTGCTCATTGTGTTAACGTGAGTCATAAATTTGATGAATTGAAATTCTTTGCCATTGAAGTTATCAATAGTCATCCATGTGGGGGTGACAGAAATAAATGTCTTATTCAACAGGAGCAGCATTGGATTTTCGAGTTAGCTAGTATAGAACTATTGGGTCTTATTACCAGCATTGAATGGGGACATTTTATTTGATGACAACTGAAAGGATTTAAAATGTGTATTCTGACTGGTCAGAACCAGTAGAGAGGAACCAGTAGAGAGAACCAGTAGAGAGACTCTGTATTTTCATTGGTCAATGCAATGATGGACAGAGTGGTTAACCAATTGTGCACAGATATGATGAAGTGTGATTGATTCCATTTGATTTCAAAGTAACTGCTGGCCATTTTCTGTTTTATTAAGATGGTAGGTGATTGCCACGAGTGAGTTTTATTTTGATGAAAGCTTAAGCATTGCAACTATGGTAAGTTTAAAATAATTCAATCTGTGTTTAATTTGATTTTCTTTTTACATTTTTTAATGTTGTTTCCTTTTAGGAAGTATTTGGAAGCTGTGGGATATAAACTATACTCCCTGAAGCAGCCGCTTATGGTGAAACATTGGCCAGGTCAGAGAATTTTTTAGACATTCCGAGAATCCAATAGTCTTTAAAACCTTTTTTCCATAATGGGAGCTGATCAACCAAGAATAAGCTAAGTAACTTTGTATTGGCTGTGTAAAGTTGAGTTGAAGGCTCCATTTGAAAACTTGAATTGCCCTGCTTCCACATTTTATTTGATTAGAAAATATTTAAAAATGAATATGGAAAATAAAAGAAGGTATGTTTGCTAAACCAAGTAGGATAGACACAGCATCACAAAAAGAGAGGACACATTTGACTCTGAAGTCCTTTCCTCCTTAAAATAATAAAAAAAACCCAACTTTTGTGTGCAATATGCAATTAGGTGCAAAAGTTTTTGTTTTATTAGTTTACTTTTGCACCAATAACCTCATTTCATTTTGGGTAACTAAATATCAAACAAACCACTCTTCAGTCCCTCGATAGCAGAGGCATGGGAGAAGCAATAAGAGGAAAACAAAAAGCACATAAAAGAAGCATAACCTAATGACACCACATTCGTGGTGTTTCTAAGTTGGAACCAGCATGCTAAACCTTTCCTAGAAACAACTAGGCTGATGCTGCCAGGTTGATGGTGACTTGGTACCAGCTAGCAAAACCATGGGGACTTAGTTGGCGGGATGTTTGAATAAGAGTCTTACTGGTTTTAGGGCAACAGCCTTACTAGTTTTATTAGCTGTTTAGATTATTACAAAGCTTAGTGGTAAATATTGGATGGGGGCGTGGGGAGGGGTCTGGGTGCTGGGTTACATATGGAAGCTTGTATTCTCATTTACCCAGGATGATAGAGAGCTAAAGAGAAAGACAACAGAAACTGACTTGGATAAGGTGTGAAGTTTTAATGGCTGGCAGCTGGAATATATCTTTAGCAGTGTAGATCAGAATAACTGGGCAGTCTGGACAGGCCATTTTGCTTTTATCTGTCATCATCTATTGTGTTCCTATTTTGCATTTTGACATCTACATTACAGATTGTTTTTCCACAGTCAAAAGCATGTACCTTTTTCCGTTGTCTGGATATCTCTCATCAGAACTATTCTTCATCAATAAGCATATTCTGACATTTATTAATTGCTGGGCATGGCATTTAAAAGCACTATTCATGAGAGACGGGTGGTTGCTGTACCTTTGGCAATTGCAGCATCATAAGAAAGTCACTAACAATCTGTACTGGTGAGCATCTTCAATTTCTGATCTTTTAAGTCATTTATGAAAGGATGTCCATGGTTCAGTTTGTTATTTGAAAGTTGACTTTCAATTTTCTGAAGATACACATTATTTGTTTTTTTTTAAAGACATGATCCATGAAATACCATAACTGAAAGGCAACCCAGTGTAGAATAAAAAAAATCTTCCAGAAGCTCATGCAATGCATGAAGCTTGTCCAAAGTAATACTCTGAAAAAAAGAAAACAGTTTTTAAAAATAAAATGTGTACAAATGAAAACTGGAGTTCTTTGTATGATTCACACATGCTCTCGGCTTTGCAGAGATAACTATTGAAGGCTGATGGAACACTGGATGCTGATTGACAGCTGCTTTAACCGATTGGATTTTTTTGCATGGTTGGCCATATGGATATAAGATTCTGAACTAGATTGAAACTGTGCTTGCATAAAGATTTATATATATGGCTAGGAAGTACTTTCAGTCAGTCAGAAAGCTCTCTTAGTCCTGATCATTTTATTATATAAAAGTTTACTATATATCATTCTCACATGCATACATTGTAATGTAGGCTTAAAAAATGTATAAAAACATTTCCTTATGTAACCATTACATTGTAATTTTATAATTATCTTCTAACCCATTCTGGGTGTGTTTGTAAAAGTATTGGTAAAATAATTAATAAATGAAATGAAATTAACTTGCAAAATTTTAAACGAACTTTCAAAAAGAATTGAAGCACCATCCATTTAAAATTATCAGTAATCCGTCATAAGTTTAAAATTTTGAATTCGGTAACAAATATTGCAAATTCCACAAACATCTACATGAGTCCATGTTATCAGCAGTTTTAAAGGGCAGGAAGAAATGTCTGATAATATATAAAACACTTTGTGGAAGGGTTTTTTTTTATATATAATATGCAAAGACTCAATAACCATCATGCAAAATCATTTATTTGAACAGCTATGAAATACACTTTCAGGAAACATCAAATAAACCTTCACAAAATGTTACATATATTTCTGCATTTGTTTTGCAAATTTAATGCATTGGAATGATGCAACAAATCATCTATAACCAATCAAGAATTTGAAGAAGAGGTCTGCATGGTTCCTGAAAGTTGATAGATGTTATCTCGGGATACTTCTTAGGATAAACTAACAGAAGGTATCACAGATTGCAAGGTGAATAATCAAAGTTATACAGCAGCAATACATTTGGATTGCAAAAACCCTAGTCAAGTTGCAATTTGATTGAATTGCAAATGAAGAATTCCCCTCTCCAAGTAATTCATTTTGATATAATTCAAACCTAATGAAACTGCACAGAATTCAGGTAGTAAAGCAATACTATGGACCTTCACTTAGAAATATAGCACTGTTTTCAGCTGTAAAGGCAGTAGTGTCAGTTTGTAAATATGCAGTCAGTAATAACACCTGTAATAATCTCCCAGCACCTGTAATTAAATTTTGTAAATGAACCCCATAATGTTTATCATTTAGCACAAGTCGCAAGTCGGTACTATGTCCAGAGTTTAGTTATCTGTATTTCCAATAGCTAGCAGTATTAGGGATATGTAGCAGGGACAGATATGTTCGAGTCGGTATTCATATTTGTCGAGACTCAAATCCGTTACATCCGTTTTCGGGGGACCCCAATTCATCCATTAGTTACGTATGGTATTCGTTTCCCATTAAAGTTAAAAAAAAGGCCATCACAATCCTTTAAATTTAATTAACTACAACCCCCCAACCTCCTGACCCCCCCCCCAGACTTGCCAAAAGTCCCTGGTGGTTCAGCAGGGGTCCTGGAGTGATCTCCTGCACTCAGGCCGTCAGCTGTCGGTATTCAAAATGGCGCTGATAGCCTTTTCCCTTACCATGTCACAGGGGCTACTGGTGCCATTGGTCAGCCCCTGTCACATGGTAGGAGCAACGGATGGCCAGCACTATCTTGTGCTCCTACCATGTGACAGGGCTGACCCATGGCACCGGTATCCCCTGTGACATAGTAAGGTCAAAGGATATCGGCACCATTTTGAATACCGGCAGCCGACGGCCCGAGTGCAGGAGATCGCTCCAGGACCCCCGCTGGACCACCAGGGACTTTTGGCAAGTCTTGGGGGGGGTCAGGAGGGTGGGGGTTTTATTCATTAGTGATACGTTGCATTCGTGGGGGTTCGCCATACGTTTCAGAACCCCATAAATGCAATGAATAGGGACGTATACGTTGCGGATTGCACATTCATTCAAAATGAATTCACATCCCTAAGCAGTATGTGCTGACAGATTAAGAGGAGTGTAGGATGAGTTATGGACTAAAGCAGTGATTCCCAAACTTAACCTGGAGTAACCCGAGTCAGTCAGGTTTTCAGGGTATCCACAAAGAATATAACAAAAGAATATAAGATATGCCATACTGGGTCAAACCAAGGGTCAGTCAAGCCCAGTATCCTGTTTACAACAATGGCCAATTCAAGTCACAAGTACCTGGCATGTACCCAAACATTAAATAGATTCCATGCTACTAATGCCTGCAACAAGCAATGGCTATTCCTTATTGATTAACTGCAGTTGATGGACTTCTCCTCCAGTAACTTATCCAAACCTTTTTTAAACCCAGCTACACTAACAGCCTTAATCACATCCTCTGGCAATGAATTTCAGAGGAACTATGCAATAAATATGCATACAGCAGAGGAACCATTATACTAAAGAGGAGGGGGGAAAAGACCTGCAATGCAGCAAAGACTCTCCACCCATCATGTGGTTATGCATATTTATCAGCTGGAATGTATAAGACTTGGGAGCGAACTAGGAGAGAGGGGACCCTGAAAAAAAAGAGAGCGAACCCAAAGCAACCCAACGCCCCCTGCTATCGAGAAGACAAGGTGTGGTCAGAAGACTGGAGAGAGGAGAGGCCCTGCCCAGGGTCTGATGGCAGTACAGAGCCTGAGGTGACAGGAAGCTGAGAACAGCCTGACAGCTCTGCCAGTACGGGACCCAGAAGCAAGCCCCCAGACAGCCAGTACCTCTGCCAGTTGTCTAGCTGTGATCTTGAATTGTGGGGGGTAATACATTTTTTGGAGTATATTTTCAGGGAGCATGATGTGCTTCTATTTGGTCTGTTGATTGGGTCTTAGCTGTTGCCATCAACATTACCTTTTTGGAATTGTTCCCTATAGTTTTGGCTTTGGTTATTTGGGGTGCACAGTTACATAATAAGAAGGTGGTATTTTGGTGTGATAATTTGGATGTGGTGGTAGTAATCAATAGGCAGTCTGCGAAGTGCATTCTAGTTGCTGATTTGCTGTGCGAATTTGTCTTACATTGTATGCAGGTGAGTTGAATAATATGGAGTGGGCAAGACATGTACCCGGTATTGCTAATACTATTACTGATTCTCTTTCTTGGTGCAAATGGGACCAGTTTTGGATGTTGGCTCCAGAGTGAGACTAGAGTGTCATGTCAGTGCCCAGTTACCTATGGACGTTTGGTGTCCGGGATCATGAAAATTACTGCAAGCATCTTTAGTTCCATTGACTTGGTAAGAGTAATCTATGTGGTGCCAGGAAGGTTGTGCAATTTCTTTTTGCAATGGGTTGGGTCTGGGGTCTTGTGCCTATGTTAGTAATAGAATATATTGAAGAAGCCGAGATTAGATTTATTTAAGGTGGTGGTTACTATACATAATTCTGTTTTTTTGTCTTCATGTGGAGGCAAGGCTGGAGATTTTCTGTGGGTCATTTTATTATTTGCAGTTGCTGTTGGGTTGGGCTAGTGAAAGACAGGCATTGTGTGAAGGCGATTACCCATTACTCATCAAGTTTTGTTGGTCTTATGGGTCACGGTGCTGGAGGTTTGCATCTCTATTTTTTAGTTATATTTATTTCATCTTGCTTTTGTTTTAGCTTTTTGGGGGGCTTTTTGTGTTAGGCAACT
This sequence comes from Rhinatrema bivittatum, assembly GCF_901001135.1. NCBI lineage: Eukaryota > Metazoa > Chordata > Amphibia > Gymnophiona > Rhinatrematidae > Rhinatrema > Rhinatrema bivittatum. Next base: position 149,249,148 of record NC_042615.1, read on the forward strand.
AGTTACTAGGGTTGATAGTGGGCCTGAGGACATGGATCTGCAGTTTCAACATGTGCTTTTATGTAAAGACTCGATTACTTTGAGGACTGATAGATCAAAAATGGATCAGAAGGGGAAAAGGGCCACATTGGTTTTGAGAGTGGTTATGGGTTTACGAACTTGCCCTGTTTTTAACTCATAGAATTTTAAGAGTTTTAGACCAAATGAGGGGAGGCATTATTTGGTGCATGGGGATTTGAAACTTTTGACACAATACAAATTTGAGTTGGTTTTGAAGAGAGTGTTAGAGGTGGTTGGTTTGGATGTGGGCATTACAGGACACATTCCTGCCAGTTTGGAGTTGCCACTTCGTCGGCTGCTTCTGGTCTTTCTGATGAGGTCATACAGCAGATTGGCAGATGGAGGTCCAGTGTATTTGAGTTGTATGTTAGACCTGGGCAGTCGGATTTGTAGATACTTTCATTGTATTATTGTTTATTTTCTCAGTCTCCTATCCTCAGAATCATAATGTATGGATTAACAGGCATTCTTATGTAGCTTGGGCACATAAGTTTGTGTGCTGGCATTCCTATGGTCCTTATTTGGGCTTATTGACCCATGGAGTGGTGGTGCACTGGCTGGGTCATCATGGTATGCACAGGAACCAGTTGATGCATTGCATACAATTCTTGATAATTTTGAGAGCCTAGCTGGAGGTAGTGCTGCTGATCCATCTGGGAGAAAATGATTTGAGCAAGTGGTCTTTTCACCAGCTGGTGGACTCTATTTGTAAGGAATTAGACATTATTTTGGATTGGCTTCTTTCCACAACTATTTTTTGGTCTGATATAATTCCAAGACCTGCTGCAATGGATCAGGTATTGTGGGGGCATTGTGGGGCTAAGGCAAACCAGCAAATTGGCTCATGGTTGTGTTCACGGGGGGGGGGGGGGGCATATCAAACATATGTGGACATGGGATGTTTGTGGGGGCTTATATCATTCAGATGGGGTTCACGTATATGATGTTGGGCTTGATTTATTTTTTAATGCATTTCAGGAAGCCTTAGAGGATCTGTTGTTTTTGGGTTTGTAGGCAGCATCTTTTGGGGTTATCTATAGTACCTGAATGTAATTCACTTTGAAGTGCTGAAAAGTGGAATATAAAAAACTAAACCTAAAGCTAAAAAAACATTATGGGATAAGCCATTTGCTTTCCTGTGTCTGTAGTGGGTTGCCCGAGTTTTGTTCATTTACTGGGTTGCATTGCCCAACCAGCCAGGGTAGCTGGTGGGTAAGTGATGGAAATATTGACTTTGTTAGAGTGATTGGGTGCAGTCGCTTGGGAGATGGCTTCTTGCTGGGCTATGGTGGATAACCACTGGGACTGTAGTCTATATTTGAACTCGGATATTGTGGTGTTATGGTATTAATAACGTTGTGGCCTTTTGATCCCACTTATTCATCTTTGTCTTATTTGTTTGGATGTTTTGAAAGGGTGGCAGGAAGAGACAGAGATCCTGGTTGCCCATGTTATTTATATATCTGTATTATGCCATTCTTCAGAACAGGAGCTTTTTTAAATTGCTAATGTCCACTAAGATCTGAAATTATTTTGGTGAAAAAACTCAAAGTTGCATGCTGCTATTTGAATGCCTGATCAGGAACTAAGAGTGCATATCCTTCTCTTCATCCACCCATCTTTCTTCTACCTTTTTTTCCCTTCATGGACTGATGCGAGCTTTAATGTGGAGGACTCTTCTGCAGACTTTCCACAGAAATATTTAAATATAAAACCAGTATAAAGTATGATAGTCTTGGTTCATAATGCTTCCCCATAGATTTCTTAGAAAAGTGACAATTTTGCCACTCTCCTGTGCTCCCCCAAATCACTCACCTACTTTAAACAGAGATAAAAAAAAAACCCCACCCTGCCCAAGGACTTATATTCACACAAAGTTTGGTAGAGCTGGGCTATCCATTTCAAAATTATAAGGGAGGCAGGGGACACACACACACAAACTGCATGCATTTCTTGTCAGAAAACTTCCAGCTTTGCCCCCTCCCCACAATCTCCCTCAAATCACTTGCCAACTTTGAAAAGAGTAAATGGCAGATGTTCCTTCCAAGGACCTACCTCCATAGAAAATTTGGTGGAATTAAGTCCATTTGTTCCAAAGTTATAAGGTAAGGAGGGGAGGGGAGAACTACATATAAACACAAACTGCAGCACACGCAGACATTTTAACCATCCAATAAGCCTCTGTTCTATTGAACAAGGCTAAACACTGTCTCCTGGTACATGTGCAGATTTCAGTACCAAGGAGAGAGGCTCATTGTCGCTGAACATTCAGCTTGCTTCGGTGGACATAAATTAAACAGTGTGGCAATACTTACCTGCTGGCAAACAAATAAATAAAAAAAATATATTTTATTCACAATATTCTGTGAAGTTTACAAAAACAAACTGGAATCCTGAGAGTTTTGTCAAGTAAAGCAGGTACTTGTAGGAATTGGGAAGAAGGTAAAGAAAAAGAGATCTTGTGACTAAAAAAGACTACTTTTGTGCTTTTCTGTATTAACTGTATTAATTGTTGCTAAGCAACAGCAGTGGAAGTAACTGAACTGTTCTGCCAATATGGTCTTGGTCCATCTGAATCCCATTTCTTCTGGCAAGCTGATATCTGAACACTTTCATTATCTTTTTTTCTTAACCTAAAATGTCAAGAATATTTCCAAACATAAAAATCAAGCAAGATCCTGATCAATATTTCCCTCAAGAAATCCTGATATCATTCTGTACAGAAATCAATAGTTATCTGTATTAAACATTTACTCTAGAACTAGTAACAACACACCAAAACTTTCCATCCTCTTCCAGTATTTTTTTTTTTTTTTTTGCAGCATTAATCTGAGGGCACAGGACACAACAAACTGTTATCCTTTGCCCTGTAGCAATGCAAAAGATGCAAGTTATTTTATTTAGCCAGTTTCTATAAAGTAGGATTGTGAATCGTTTATCTGACGATTGAAAATATCATCCGATATTTTCAATATCGTCAGATATCACGGGGTCCCCGATAGCGATAGGAAACTCCATGATTAATTTAGTGGGTTTTCTTATCGTTATGGGGGGGGGGGGGGGCGCGGGAAGAAAGGACACAACCTAAAAACACAACCTGACCCTTTAAAATGAGTTTGTTAGTATCCCCCCACCCTCCGGACCCCCCCAAAAAATTTTTTTTATTACCTGCTGGTCCAGCGGGGGTTCCGGGAGCATTCTCCCATGCTCGGGCCATCGGCTGCCAGTAAACAAAATGGTGCTGATGGCCCTTTGCTCTTACCATGTGACAGGGGCTATTGGTGCCATTTGTCAGCCCCTGTCACATGGTAGGTGCACTGGATGGCCCGCTCCATTTTTAAAGATGGCGCTGGCCGTCCATTGCTCCTACCATGTGACAGGGACCAGCCAATGGCTGGATACCCTGTCACATGCTAAGGGCAAAGGGCCATCGGTGCCATTTTGTTTACTGGCAGCCGACGGCCCGAGCATGGGAGAATGCTCCCGGGACCCCCGCTGGACCACCAGACATTTAAAAATTTTGGGGGGGGGGGACCGGAGGGTGGGGGATACTAACAAACTCATTTTAAGGAGTCGGCTGTATTTTTTGGTTATCGGCTTGGGCGCAGCCAATAAAAAAAAACCCGATCGAACTGCAAGATAAAAATTTCACGATGTGAATCCGAACCGGAATCCGAACCAATACCAGTTCCGATTCACATCTCTACTATAAAGTACTCTTGCAATGGAAATGATTAGTAGGGCTGAGCACAGCTGAAAATGTCTTTTTAGTTCTTTCATTTTTCAAACTGATTTTTGGCCCAAATTTTGTTTCAGGGTGTGGGTGAGGGTATTTTCTTTACATTTATTTTTATTCATCAATTTGCACATAGCATGCACTATTTGTAAATAATGAACACTTTTCTGAAATGAATAAAAACAATTTTTCTGAGTTCTCAGAGCCATTTTTTATTCATTTCAGATTTAATGAAATGAAACAAAAATAGCCATTTTAGGTTCTGATTGCTATTTAGTTTTAAATGAATGCACATGCCTAATGATTAGTAGCTACATATGGGCATACAGTGTAGAGGAAAAGTTTATGAACCTTCAGAATTATCTGTATTTTAGCACAATTTATACTCAAAACATAATTAGATCCCAATCTAAACCTCAATAAGAGAGAAAGATAAACCCATTGGAGCGGAGGAATAGCCTAGTGGTTAGAGCAGCAGTCTTGGAACCAGAGTTCAAATCCTGCTGATACTCTTTATGATCTTAGACAAGTTATCCTCATCCTCTATTCTCTTATCTACAAACTTGATTGTGAGCCTTCTGGGGACAGGGAAATACCAACAGTACCTGAATATAATTCACTTTAAAGTGCCTGAAAAAGTAGAATATAAATCTAAATAAATGATTCAGACAAAAAGGATGTATTTCATTATTTATTCAACAAAAATATTCAACAATAAATATCCTTCAGTAGCAATAACTTCAATTAAACATTTCTTGTAACTCTTAATCAGTCTCTCACATCACCCTTGAGCAATTTTGACCCACTCTTCCATATTGAACTGTGCCAATTCTTTGACATTTCAGGGTTTTCTTGAATGAACATCTCGCTTCAGGGTTTGCCACAACATTTCAGTAAGGTTTAGGTTAGGACTTTGACTTGGCCAATCCAAAAACAAAATCTTTTCTTCAGCTATTCTGTTTAGGGTCATTGTTTACGGTGACTCAGCTTTGGCAAATGAATGGATGGCCTGACATTCTCCCCTGAATTCTTGAAAGTAGAATAGTTTCATCAATGATGGCAAGCTATACAGGTCCTGATAGGAGAAAGTAGCCCCATACCATGATTACCTACACCACCATTCTTAACTGTTGGGATTAGATTCTTAATTTAGAAGACAGTGTTTGGTTTTTGCCAAATGAAACATTTGTTTTTGTGATGGAAATGTTCAGTTTTTGACATCTGTCCAGAGAACATTCTTCCATAAATCTTGTTGGTCATCCAAAAGCTCTTTGGAAAACAAGAGGTGGGTAGCAATGGGGGTTTTTTTAGAGTTGTGGTTTCTCCCTAGCTATCTTTCCATGATTACCATTCTCATTCAGTTTTTTCCTGATAGTTGATGCATGATGAACCCTGACATCAACCGCAGCAAGTGAGGCCTTTATAGATCTTTAGATTTTAGTCCGGAGTTCTTTATGACTTCATGATTATCCAGTTTGCTCTTGAGGTGATATTGACAATATGAAAGCTCTTGAGTAAAGTCATTGTAGTCTTCATCTTTTTCTATTTGTAGACTCTGTCTGACAGTGGATAGATAGAATCCCAAATGTTTAGAAATGGTCAGATAATCCGGTCCAGAAAGATGAACTTGATAGTGACCTCTCTTTTGAACTGCATATAAACGCAGTGGTTAAGTCTTCTTTTTCAAACTCCAGATGGTCAAGAGACTCTGCTGGATCCGTATGATTTTCACACCATCCTTCAGTCACTGATTCTTAATAACTACTGCAATGCCCTTTATGTTGGACTCCCTTACAGTACTTTATGACCATTACATCTGGTCCAGAATTCAGTAGCACTCATTCACTCTGGCTCTAAAATGAGAGACCATATTACCCCAATATTGGCTAGCTTTCATTGGCTCCCTATTAAATGGTGTATCATGTATAAGATCGCTGTGACTGTCTTCAATTTACTAAACTGAAACCATCGCAACTGGGTTAGCTCCATCCAGAATGTTTAATGCCCCTTCCCATAGCTTTACGTTCTGCACAGAAGAATCTCCTTGAGGTACTATCAGGAAGACTAGCTCATCTAAACATCACTAGAGATCATGCCTTTTCTGCAGCAGGGCCAATATGTTTGGCATTCCCTCCAGATGAAATAAAGAACTGAGCCTTGTGTGAAAACAGTTAAAAGAATGTTGGAAAAACTACCTCTTTAAGAAGGCCCTTAATTCATAATAGGCAGGATTTAGTATATCATTTATATATTGTATTTTATTTTTATGTGTATATATTTGTAACGATTATTTTGTATGTTTTTTTTGTAAACCACAATATATTTTTGTTTTGATGTATGCGGTATATACATTTTTAATAAACTAAACTAAAACTAAACTATTTTTTTTTTCAAATGTCCTTTGAAATTCATTGTGACATGATGACTTTTAAGGTAAAGACCAAACTCAAAAACGTTTGGAACTTTACATAGGACAGGAAGCCGAGGCTCATAGAAACATAGCAACCTATTTAGTCTATCCATCCATACCAACTTCTCAGCTTTATAATCCTTACCACGCCCTCAGATATCCTCTGTGTTTTTCTCATGCCTTCTTGATTTCAGATATTGTTCTTGTCTGTTTCGTGCATCCTCTACCCTCTTTGTAAAGAAATATTTCCTTAGATTACTCCTGAATCTACCCTATTTTTAGCCTTATCCCATGAACATCTGCAGCTGCCTTTCCTTTGAAAAAGGCCAGTCTGCTTTGCATTGAAATCTTGGAGGTATTACATTTCTCTATCGTATTTCTCCATCCTGCCTTTCTTCTAGGATTATACATGTTTAGAACTTTAAGTCTGTCCCATATGCTTTAATATGAAGACCACTGACCATTTTAGTAGCCACTCTCTGAACTAACTCCAACCAGTTTGTATCCTTTTGATGTTGTTGTCTACAGAAATATATACAAATATGATCTCACCAGCCACTTATACAGGTGTAATATCACCTTCTTTTCTTTTCTGACCACTTATCTCCCTATACACCCAAGCTTAGTGGTGCAGATTTACTCTGCAAGGTGGTTTACCTTTTACCCAATTATTTAAGTGCCTAATTTGTCAATTAATTGGGCTATGGAAATTAGAGGTTCACTTACTATTTCACTCACACTGATTCTGAATTATTCTCATTGCTCCTACTTTGTACATTATGTCTCCAAGAAATATATAATTGTTTAATTTATAACCTTTTTACTATACAAGAAAAGACTGGTTTCAATTACACAATGGGATCATAGTAAGAACTTGTAATTCTAATTATTATACTTGGGATTCACAAACTTTTTCTCAGCACTGTAAAATATGTTCTTATTCAAATCTATCATTAAGGAATTGAACTTCATAGGAAATATTTGCTATAAATTACTGATTAAGTACATTTCCTCACTCTTGAATGGGTCAAAATTTTGCTTTGTCTATAAATTGTTTAACAGTATTCTTTTAAGACAGAGTTGTTTTGCAATAAATAAAAACAAAATAAAATAAAAAGATCAGGTAACTTATAAAAGGTGTTTTATAAAACTGTACTTTTCACAACTTTCCTGAAACAATGGCCTGTAATCATTTTTCAAAGCTAATAAAAATAGCATACCAGAATTTAAAAGAGACAGCAGTATTTGCACACACACACACACACACACACACACACACACACGCGCGATCACAATTTGCATTTTAACAGTAAGTGCCTGTAGACTCTACACTAATCTTGCACCTACACTCAAACCCTTCATTAGGTTTGCTTCAGCTACAAGACAACCCAAATTTAACTTTGAAATATAATAAAAAGCAGAGTGATTTTAGCTCGACATAGGCTGCATTTGATAGTGTGAAGCAGACAACCGTCATACAAACCTGGATTGACAATGAATCTCTGCTTCAAATTATGCACTACATGCTGCTCAAGGATCAATATACAGAGAAAACACATTATACCGATAGCAATCGATACAAAAAGGGATGGCGGAGTGGAGCTTCATTTACTAAGGGTCTCTCTTTCTCTGCACCTCCGCCCCCACACATATCTAGGACACACCCAATAGACACAGAAAAAGAGAAACGCTTTAGTGAATCAGGTCCTTAATAACACATAGACGAGACCAGGTACAGCAAGCACCCAGCACGGACCAAAAAAAAAAAAAAAGAGTTTTCCCCCCCAGCTGCCTGGATTCTTAGCAGAGTTTTCATTTCTGTGAATTCCAATTAGTTTGTGTCATATGATAAACGAGGAGCAGAATATTAACGACAAATACGACGACTAAAGGTGGAAATAAAGCAAAAAAACAGGCTACCAATTTTATTTAGGCCATAACAAATTAAAAACGTACTAAGAAAGCGGTACTTAAAGGATTTTAAAAAAAGCCATTTAAAACCTCATGTAGCATTTAAATAATCTTCTCCCTGTAATATTCAAGTTTACTGAGGACAGATGTTTTCTTCGGGACTAACAGCATTTAATCGAGTTTATGCAAGTCATTTAAGCAGCTGTGTAATGCATACAAAACTTATAAGGCACTCTTGCTGAGATATGGTTTTCCTTGCTGGTTGCAGTAGTCCTGTGCAGTACATGTTTGATATGATCGCATTGTTTTTTATGGCATACGATCAGTACAATGCCAATATTACCGCATGTCACAAAACTTCCATTTCATATCCGCTGAGCTCATAAGTGAGCTCCCATATATAATAAATAATACCTAGTGGGATATCTGTCAAACTGGGAAGCATCGTGGAGGCACTATGATGCTCTAAGCATGCAAATCTGCAGATTTTTGGTTTATAAAAGAAAAATAAAACAAAACACGAGATTAAAATAGTAAACTGATAACTGATTCTTTGGTAGCGTCACTTGTAAGAAATGTACAACACTGAATATTCCCATGCACTTCATGGACACGTTCCTGGGGGGGGGGGGGGGGGGGGTTGTTTGTTTGTTTGTTTTTAACAATTATTCTATTAAGCAGAAACGGAAAGCACCTAACTGTATACGTCCTCCTCAGTTAGCACTTTTCAGAAACAGAGCTGGCATCTTACTGTTTTAGGCAGATCAATGAAATGGAAACACAGATATATGACTGCCTTATGAATAAGCTGCTAAGGGTGTAAGTTAACTCTATGGGTTTAGGAGCGGAGGCAAGGCAATCACGGCTGCCTCTCCTCTCTCCGGGAGTGCGGCTGCGGAGGGAGCAGGGGGTGCGGTTGCAGTCGCCGCTCTCGGGAGGGGAATCCGTGCGCTCTAGGACCGCGCGGGTTCCCGCTCTCAGCCCGGCCGCTCACCCACGGCAACAGCTGGAACCGGAGCTGCAGAGCATCCCTGGGGTGGCGAGAGAGGGGTGGGTAATCGCGGGAAGGCAAGTATCGTAGCCTTCCACCTTTCAACGGGCGGCACAGGGCCAGCGCGCTCGCACAGCGGTGAAACCCCGTTTTACCGCCCCCGCTCCCGTCTTTCCAGCTCAAGTAGCAGAGAGGGCTCCTTCGGGACGGCTGCGGCTGCGGTACCAGCGGCCGCGCGCGCGCCTCCGCCTGGCTCGCTCTAGCGTCTGCTGTGCACGCGGGCGCGCCCTCCCCCTTCCAGCCTCCGGTTCCCAGCGAGCGCCTGTAGCTCTCTCCTCGCTCTCGCTGCTGCAGTCTCTGGTCAGCCTTCAAGTTTCACGTGCCCTCAGCGCCATCCTTTCCAGGCTAGGGTCCTTCTCCGTCGGCAGCACCGCCGCCTCAGCCGCCAGGTAGGGGCATGGCATCCTCCTCTTTTGGTCTTGCATAAATTGTTCCTGGTGGGGTGTCAGGGCAAAGACTCATCACACTTATTTGCTATTGAAGGTGGAGGGGCTTTGCAGTGAAATACCGATCTTCTTCCCATGTTTCAACTTTAACTTAGGTGATGGGTTTTATTTAATCGCCAATCTGATTAGTATTTCGGTGCACAGTACCAGTGATTTCATTCATGGAGCAATAGCTGCAGCTAGACTTGGCTATGATTTGCTTTGAGCTGTCCACTGAATAGGAATAAATCTGTACTTTGCCTGGGATGTTTAAGTGTTTTGGTTTCGCCTTTCAGCCTGCCACTTTTCATTAAATATAGTATAGTATTCTGTGTTTTCCCAGCAAGAGCACCCAGAAGGATGCTAGTATTAGATGAGTAACTGTGCTGTGGTGAAAGTATTGACTGCTGGCACTGGCATTCAGCTACAAAATGAAAAATAAAAATAAAACCAACTGTTTCTAGGCTTGTTAAAGTTGAATGCATCCTTTTTTTTTTTTTTTTGCAATTATTTGAAGTAGATGACACTATTTGGTAGGGACTAACTGCATGCATTTCGCTTCAGGTCGTGCATGGTGCAAAAAGCAGTGATGAAGAAACTGACTCTGCTTAGCGTTCGCTTGCTGCTTCTCCTCTTCCTGGCGAGGGAGCCAGAAAGGTGAGCAGAAATCTGTCTCTTGGAAATAGGGATGCATTTTCCCTGCGATCCTTGATTGCCCAGTTGCAAGCTACAGCTTTGAGCTAGCGCAGGGTGTTACCACCTACGCGCCACTGATTAGGGAATGGAGTTCCCAAATTTGCCTACTAAGAAACCTGTAGCAGGTAGGAGGAAGGGAATAGAGATGATCTACGTTGAGACAGAAAAGAGTATTAAACTCGAAGTAAAAGCGTCATTTTTTTTTGAATATGCATTTTTTTTTGTCATTATATAGGACTAGAAAGGATATTTGAGATTTAAACCTCTAGGTGGAGATAGTATACAGCTCCGCAATCTTCTAATACAATAAAACAATGGCTTAGTTTATTATTCAACTTTCTTTTATATTGTGTGAGTACGCTTTTTCTTAAACTAACATAACGTAATACACCGCAAGAGCACTTATGTTAAAAGTGTGTTCATTATCATATTACTTTAAACCCCTAACCACTAGGGGTTTAAAGTAATATGATAATGAGCCAGTGCCTCTTGATTATATTTTCGTTCCTTCCTGAGTGCAATACAAGTTCTTTAAAATAGTTGTTCAAATATAAATTGTGACGTATAGGGGCTTCAAAGTGTAAAATACAGTACTCATAATACATCTGTGATTTTAAAAGACTAGGTAACCTTTTGATGTGTCACAAAGAACAGAATATTTAACTTGGTCTCTACATAATGGGGTGAATTTTCCAAGTAGCAATTTTTTAAAGTCAATTTAGGTGCGGGAAAACCTTTTGAAAATTCAACCCTATGGAATTTTCAAAGAAGTTATATCTGTAAACATATCTATTGTCAAAAGCTCATTCACATGTGTAAATCATTTTGAAAGTTACCTCCAGTTTGATATACACATCCTTTTGTTGAATCCCTCACTTATGTTGTATGCCAAGATAGTTTATGATAGGGTAACCTTATTTTAAAATATTAAACCAGAAACTATTTGTGCTTTATTGTAGAATAAAGTAATATAAATCATTTACATTCTGCATTGTTTTTGCATATAAATCCCCTTTTGGACCAAGACATCCTTCTTTTGTCAAGAATTTCCAAGTGGTTAGGTGAATTGCTTAAAGTCAACTATATTTCCTAATGTTTTTTATGTAAATTTATAGTTTGCCTTTATGCTGTACATATAAATAATCCTTGCAACCCATATGTGGCTTAAAAATGAGTGTTCAATATATCTTAGGTTTATTATTTTCTTTAATCAGTCAAAGCAGACATAAATCACATTTATAGTTGAGTATTAATTTTACTTCACTAGATGGTAAAATTATACAATAAATAAATGAAATTAAAAAAATTGTGAACACAATACAGATGATAAAAGTAATAAAGATCCTTACATTCCTAGTTTTGTGTGATGAGCTTTCTGAAAGTTAGTATTTTAAAAATGCTAGCACTGTCCTTTAAAATGTTTCCGCATGCCATCAGGTGAATGCCATGAAATAATTTATGTAGGATGTTTTATTATATTGTTGTTACTGTGTATTGTTGTGGACTTTATGGAAATATATTGTGATTCCTCCTTATAAGCACAAACAAGAAATGGTCATCAAAGACAGATATTTTTAAATTTCTGTCTTCACAATTTAAGAAGTACCTCAAAATTCTGCTTTTATATATATTTTTTATGCACCATTGAGAACCTCTGATCCACTATGAACATTTAGCTACTATTGTAGGAATCCACTACAGTATATGATATAGGTGGCTGCATAGATGGGATTGTGTTAACTATAAATTTCATTGTTGTCATGCTCAGTTACACAATAACATTAACCACATGTTCATTTTATGTTAAAATTATATTTCAATTTGTACAATGTCTGTTTAGTAAAGTCGTGGCTGACTCCATTGAGGATGAAGCTAAGAATAACATCACCATCTTTACGAGAATTCTGGACAGGCTTCTGGATGGCTATGACAATCGTCTTAGGCCTGGATTAGGAGGTAACAAAGACGTCAATTTTCCTTGTTTTAAAATTCCATTTGAATGAAAATTATGGTGATTGACTTCATCAATGCATTCCATTTTTAAAAATAAAATGCAGTATAGATCTTTGCTTGTCCATTTTTTTTTTTTATGCAACACTATCAGATGATGATGGTAAGGACAAAGACCAAGTAAAAGCTACTTTGGAGAAAGGTACCTAACCAAGGGTTATTAACTCCAGTTCTTGAGATCAGCACACAGGATTGATTTTCAGGATGTCCACATAACTGAAATATTAATCATATATATTAATCATATATATATTATATTCACAGACTTGGTGATAGAACAGGGGACATTTTCTGATTTATTTATTCATGGTTACTCTGACAACCAAATTTGTTGGCAGCTATTGAAGGCCGGAGCTGAGAACCTCTGAATTCAAAAGTTTGTTTATAAACCTATAGGAGGTGTGAAAACAATTGTAGGAAATACTGTAAGTAGAATGCTAATGTATAATACAATTTCATTTGAATAATTGTTATAAATAGCAATTTTGATGTACAGGAGCTTCAAAATGGACCATGCAGTACTCATACTGTTTTGATATGTCACAAAGAACAGAATGTTAAACATGGGCTGTACATTATGATTTTGGTATATTGCATCTCATACTCAATGACTCAAGAAATGGCCATGTATGTAGGGGTAGCATATGACAGGGTAAACTTATTTTTGAATATTAAATGTTTACATATTTTATAGTAAATGAATAGAAAAAAAAATGTACATTCTGGGTACTTTCTTGCATAGTCCTGTATAACCCCCCTTTTAGAGCAAGAAATCTTTCTTTTGACAAGAATTTCCAGGTAGTTAGGTGAATTGCTTAAGGTCAGCAGGCAAGAATGCATCTTAGAAGTAATAGGCTGCTAGTATGAAGCTGGATAATGTATCCTTTTGCCATTTGTTCCATTAATCTCCAGCTTTGGATCTGAAGTGCAGTGCACTGAAAACCTACTGTTGAAAACAGCCAAAATACATTTTGTCATAGGCTTATTGCTTTATGAATATTTTCTATAAAAAATGTCTGTAAAAGGTAGGTATACATTTTGGATTGTAGAGATTAATTTTATTTAAATAGATTACGCTTAGCAGTTCAATTTTCTACTGTTTTCACTAATATTTTTTCCTGGAAATTTATTAACAGACTTGCTCTTAAGGAGGGCAATGTTTGAACATGATTAGCCATATTAAAATGTATTAACAACATGGCTAGGTGAAGCTATTTGAAAATTGTCCACCTTAATCTGGGAGGAATTTGGGGAGTTATTAAACAGCTGGAAAGGAAAAATACATACAGGGATTTAATTTTGAAATCCCCCTCATGCAATTTACCATGGATACTTTGCAACCTGATGTAAAGCAGATGCAAAGTCTGCAGGTATTTTTATTCATGTGCTCCCTGCTGGCCCACTTTTTGAAGAGGAAACTCTGCAGGGTGTTTCCTTTTGAAAATTTACTTGCAGATGAAACCATGGACCTGTAGTCTCCCTGGTATATCTCAGAATCACCCCATGTTATTCAGTTCTCCATAGATTTTAGTTTATTTTCATATACAGTAATATCTTTTGAACAGTTATTCACTATAGATGATACCACTGCATTTACATATTTTACTGTAATCCTTTCAAATGTGAATTATATTGGATGTTATTCACAGGATGGATCACTTTCAATACATGCATGTGGTGGCATATACTCACGTATATGGTCACAAGGAGATCTATGCTAGTATTTTATGATCCACTTGTATGATATGTTCATACCTATTTCATGAGATATGCAAATCTCTACCCCACAACATAAGCGCATATGTAGGCTTATGTGCGAATACATGGAAAGCATTGAAAGAATGCACATCAATGCATGGAACACACATACTTTTCCTACCTATTTTAAAAGTTATCTTTGCATATGTTTTCCACATGAAAATAAAGTAGGACTTACTCATGTAAATCATGCACGCCTCAAGGAAATCGCCAGTTTTACCAATTAGTCCACCAGTTCCCCCAGACCTCCCACCCAGCCAATAATACACAATAAACTGTTTGATAGCACTTATCAAGATAATTAGCAGGTGTAAAATTTCACAAATAAGTTGCCAAATGTACACATGTAAGTATCTTTTAAAATGGCATAATATGTTGGCCCCACCCCAGAACACCCTTAGACCACCTCTTTTTTTATGCCCATATATATGTGCACAAAATGTAAAGTAGGTGAATACTTTCCACTTTTATAAAATATGGATTGCACATGGGCAGGCTGCTTATGTGCATATTTGCTCATTTTTATGCATGTAAGTCTTTGAAAATTACCTCCTAAAAGTTTTTTCTTAATTGTTGGGACTTAAACATTTTCTGTAAAAAATTTTTGCTGTTATGGCTGAATAAAAATAAATCATAACCTGACTTTGAAAAAATGCTGCCAAGAGTCCTATGCATCTCGGCAACAACATTTAAACCCTCTCCATACGTCATTTTAAGCCTGTCCTCCACTCTCCGACACATACTACCTTATTAATATAGAAACATAGAAACATAGAAATGACGGCAGAAGAAGACCAACCGGCCCATCCAGTCTGCCCAGCAAGCCTTACACTTATTACAGCATACACAAAACTCATTATCTCTTTTCTGATGTGCAAAGTCTCTCTGCTGATAGCAGCAATAACTGAAATTGGGTGATGTAAATGTTTAGAGCATACTTGCATGTCACTGCAATCTATGGGCACGAAACCAAAAAGTGCATCATTTAAATATGCACTTAGGCCAATCTAATAAACAATAATGGGGGAAAAAGCACCGGCAATGCACAAAGATATGATGTTTTTGGAGAAGAATATAGCAATGGCATAGGTATGTACAAAGCATGGTGTGCTGTGTTCTTAACAGACAAATGTGTATCCAAATCACCCTCATCTCTAAGCACATTCAGTTTTTTATTTTCATGTTTGTCCTCTACCTTCTTGTTAATTGAGAAAGTTCTCCTGCACATGGAAGTGTAGCACACTGCCTCTTCAGATGGCAAACACAGCTTTTGCTTGCTCAGAACATTCAGCAGTGAAGCCCATGTAGTGCTTTCATGGCCGAACAGCTCAAACAGTCTTGAGCACAGCAAAACAAAGACAGTGCAGTGCGGTGGGAAATTGCTTCATCTTCCCTCCATAAAAGCTCCATCTCTGCAGTACCTGCCCTGCAGAACTCCACACTGAGCATGCCCACCGCACCTATAATCATACAGGGGGCTGTGCCTTAATGCATGTCACTTATGCTAGGACCCAGGGAAATTGCACTTTACATCTATCACCCATATTGAGAAAGTGAGCCTTGAGATAGAAAGGTGTATTGAACGCCTTCTTTTTCAGCTCTGTATAGGGACAGTGCATGGCATCAGACATCTCTTCAACCATGGGTTGTAGAAAGGACTAGACACGTCTGGAACCTGAAGAAAGATTGAAATCACTCACTATTGCTGCCACTTTAAAAAAGGATGCTGTTCATTTTGAGAAATGAGCACAGGATGTATTTCACTTCTTCTACACTGCCCTAGTGGTAGTGCTGCATAGTATAAAACTGCATGCAGGGGTCACATGGCACTTGCTCATTGCCTGACCAAGCATTCATATATCCACAGCCTTAGGCAGCCCCACCTTCAGTCACTGGACAATTTTCCCTTCCTGCAACTAGTCATTCTGAACCAGTGTTGGGAACATTATGAGTACTTCTGGAGGGACCCTTTTGTTAGATCTGGTAAGTATTCCTATGTTGTTTTTGGGTTTGTTTTTTTATTGCTGTGTGAAAAGTTTAGTGTTGATATTTGGTGGATTTAATATGTGCTGTGAGTGTGAAGGTGAGCATTAGTAGAAATTATGTAGTTTGCTATCACTTTAGCCAAGATGTTAGCTAAGTGTTGTAATCTTTTGTATTTTTCAGCCGCACCTATATCCTGTAAGCTCCATACTGCTGCTCCAGGGGTTAGAGCAGAGAATCCTCCCTCCCGGCTTCTAGGAGTGGAAGCTTGTTCCTGGGTATCTCAATGAGTCCTGGAGGAGCAAGAAGGGGTACAAAGAACTGGGAGAGCATCTGTAGAGTGCCCTTGGTGACTACCCTGTAAATATTATCCTTTATGAGTGTCAGCATACAGGATGATCGTTCATAATCTGGGACATACCATGTGGCCCCATGTAGCTCTGTGCCACATGGAATGTCCCAGATTATGAACCTCTGTGTTTTGAGCCCTAATGGTAGTGCTCACAGATATATTGTAAACATGCTGTAGAAGGAGTATATTCAGTTCAGTAAGGCCTGGATTCTCTAAGGTTGCAGACCTTAGAGAATCCGGAGGTAATGGGGGGCAGGAGGGCAAAGCGGGGGGGGGGGGGGGGGGGGCGGGCCTGCGAAAGCCGGCAGCCATCGCACCACTGCGGTGCACTGGCCGCCGGCTTTCGCACCGAATAACTACACCATAAAAGGTGTTGAAACTGGTGGCGATAAGGGTCCTTACCTTTTGCCGCTAGCGATGTCACCGCAGCGTCGGCCCTGGTGCCGCCCCGACTCCTCCTGTTCCGGGGCCGACTCCGCCCCGACTCCGCCTCATTCACCCTATCGCACGCAAAAAGGGACTTTTCGCGCGTGAAAGCTTTTGTAATTGGCCCCCTTAGTTTGTTGTGTGGAGCTGAAAGATTGAGAATCTTCAGGAGGAATGGCTGGAGAGACAATGCCAGTCTTCTAGTGATACCCTGAGCTCCTGAGAGGAGCATGAAACCTCTACCTTTGAGAGTTTCCAGTCAGTGAGGACAGTTTGAACTGTGAGTAAAAGGGGATCCTCTCAACACCTACCTATTTCAAGAGAATGTGATGCATTCTGGAACAGAAGGAGACACTGGATAGTGCCTTCTAAGAAAGGGAAACATTCAGTAGAGAATGAGTCAAAAGATTCTTTCCTTGGGCAAGCTGGGCAGAAGCCACATGCTTTAAAATCCCAGAATTTCCAAAGATCCATATTAAATCCATAATAGAAGAAAAGTTTATGGAACAAAGGATTTGTAAACTTTGTGAACTTTGAAATGCAATATTGAAGTGGAGCCTAGAATGCTCAGCACAGATAATTAAATCCTGTGGTCACTCAAATTGTGCCTATGGAGCAGCTTGTAAATATTTTACTTCTAAATACAAGTCAGACTATTTGGAACTTACTAGAGATGTGAATCGGAACCTGAATCGGTTCTGATTCCGGTTCCGATTCGCATCGTGTTTTTTTTTTTTGTCCGGCCCGATCGGGTTTTATTTTATCGTCTGCGCCCGAGCCGATAAACAAAAAAACCACTCTGACCCTTTAAAACGAATCCCTTAGCTTCCCCCACCCTCCCGACCCCCCCAAAAACATTTTACAGTTACCTGGTGGTCCAGTGGTGGTCCCGGGAGCGATCTCCCGCTCTCGGGCCGTCGGCTGCCACTAATAAAAATGGCGCCGATGGCCTTTGCCCTTACCATGTGTCAGGGTATCCGTGCCATTGGCCGGCCCCTGTCACATGGCAGGAGCACTGGATGGCCCGCACCATTTTTAAAGATGGCACCGGCCATCCAGTGCTCCCTCCATGTGACAGGGGCCGGCCAATGGCACGGATACCCTGTCACATGGTAAGGGCAAAGGGCCATTGGCGCCATTTTGATTAGTGGCAGCCGATGGCCTGGGAGCGGGAGATTGCTCCCGGGACCCCCATTGGACCACCAGGTACCTATAAAAAGTTTTTTTTGGGGGGGTCGGGAAGGTGGGGGAAGCTAAGGGATTAGTTTTAAAGGGTCAGGGTGGGTTTAGGGGTTATTTTTGTGTGCCATTTTTCCCGCCCTCCCCCAAAATGTTAAGAGAACTCCGACAAACAATTTTGTGGGGTTTTCCTATCAGTTTCGGGGAGCCCTCAATTTCTGACGATTTTGAAAATATCGTACGATATTTTCAAAATCGTCAGAAGCCCGATTCACATCCCTAGAACTTACAGCTATTGGAGTTGTCTGAACTCATTTGAGATTTTATTTTATTTATTTATTTATTTAAAGAATTTTTATATACCGGGGCACGTAAATAACATCACCTCGGTTCACAGTGTAACATAAAATAGCAACAAGCTTTACAATGAGTATAAATATCGGTTCACAGTATAACATGGCATAGTAACAAGCTTTACAATAGTTTAAAGGCTGAAAGAGATTCATCTATAAGGGAAAGGTAGAGTTAGAATGTGGGATAACTTCATGTTTTTAGATACATAGATTCCTTTAACAATTGAGTATGAAGTCAACAAATTAACTATTAACATGAGAAAAAGAATATAAACAGTAAAAGCTTGGGGGAAGGAAGATGGGTGGCGGAGAGGAGGGGGTGGGCTGAAGGGGAATAGGGATGTAGGAGGGGGGGTGAGAAGGAGGGTAGTTGTGGTAGGAATATTAAGTAGGGATGTGAATCGTGTCCTCGATCGTCTTAACGATCGATTTCGGCTGGGAGGGGGAGGGAATCGTATTGTTGCCGTTTGGGGGGGTAAAATATCGTGAAAAATCGTGAAAAATCGTGAAAAATCTAAAAATCTAAAAATCGCAAAACCGGCACATTAAAACCCCCTAAAACCCACCCCCGACCCTTTAAATTAAATCCCCCACCCTCCCAAACCCCCCCCAAATGACTTAAATAACCTGCGGGTCCAGCGGCGGTCCGGAACGGCAGCGGTCCGGAACGGGCTCCTGCTCCTCAATCTTGTTGTCTTCAGCCGGCGCCATTTTCCAAAATGGCGCCGAAAAATGGCGGCGGCCATAGACGAACACGATTGGACGGCAGGAGGTCCTTCCGGCCCCCCGCTGGACTTTTGGCAAGTCTCGTGGGGGTCAGGAGGCCCCCCACAAGCTGGCCAAAAGTTCCTGGAGGTCCAGCGGGGGTCAGGGAGCGATTTCCCGCCGCGAATCGTTTTCGTACGGAAAATGGCGCCGGCAGGAGATCGACTGCAGGAGGTCGTTCAGCGAGGGTTCCGGCGCCTCGCTGAACAACCTCCTGCAGTCGATCTCCTGCCGGCGCCATTTTCCGTACGGAAAATGGCGCCGGCCATACACGTATGGCCGGTGCCATTTTCCGTACGAAAACGATTCGCGGCGGGAAATCGCTCCCTGACCCCCGCTGGACCTCCAGGAACTTTTGGCCAGCTTGTGGGGGGCCTCCTGACCCCCACGAGACTTGCCAAAAGTCCAGCGGGGGTCCGGAAGGACCTCCTGCCGTCCAATCGTGTTCGTCTATGGCCGCCGCCATTTTTCGGCGCCATTTTGGAAAATGGCGCCGGCTGAAGACAACAAGATTGAGGAGCAGGAGCCCGTTCCGGACCGCTGCCGTTCCGGACCGCCGCTGGACCCGCAGGTTATTTAAGTCATTTGGGGGGGGGTTCGGGAGGGTGGGGGATTTAATTTAAAGGGTCGGGGGTGGGTTTTAGGGGGTTTTAGTGTGCCGGCTCACGATTCTAACGATTTATAACGATAAATCGTTAGAATCTCTATTGTATTGTGTTCCATAACGGTTTAAGACGATATTAAAATTATCGGACGATAATTTTAATCGTCCTAAAACGATTCACATCCCTAATATTAAGACGTGTCAGTCAGACAGGGAGTATGAGTTCGGGTATATACCTTTGGAGGTAGTCAGTCAGTCAGGGTATGCTCGTTTGAAGAGCCATGTTTTAAGATTCTGTTTGAATTTTTTATGGCATGGTTCCTGGCGTAGGTGGGAGGGCATTGAGTAACATACATCAGAGCTGCCATATAAATAGGAATCTTGTTTTCAGGTTTTTAAAAATTTTACTTTAACTCGGAATTTATCAGTGTGAAAATCAGAGGAAAAACTTTTTTTCCACTGATTTTTCTCCCATTTTGGTTTGTTATAATAAACACTGATACATTTCTAGGAAAAATACAAACCCCCCCACCCCTAAACCTGAAAATGAAGGCCCATACACTTAGAGGATTTGCTCACCCTTTCTTTTGAGGACTTCCACTCATCTGTTTGTCCACACTTTAAACCAAGGGAAGGCAACTCTGATCCTAGAGTGCCACAGACAGATCTGATTTTCAGGATGCCCAAAATGGATATGCATGAAATATATTTGCATATAAATGTACCTCATGCATATTCGTTGTGGTATCCTAAAAACCAGACCTGTTTATGGCCTCCCAGACTGGAATTGTCTACCTCTGCCTTAGACTTTCAAGAATTGACCTTCTCAGAAAATAGGTACACTTCCGTATTTTTAAAACTGATTATTTTCTGTAAATACTTTATTCATTTATGGAAATATATGTGGTGCCATTTCTTGAAGGTTTACTTATGTGTGAGCAAGAATGGTGAGCATGACTAGGAGAATATATGTGCATGTGTACAGTGTTGATACATGTAGTATATGCCTGTCAGAGAGGATATAAAGACTAGGTATGAGTAAAAGGAAGGAGCATGTGTAGTAAATGAATGACTGGGTATGTTGGAGGCAGGCTCTGGTAAAGCACTATTAAAAAGATGAGTCCTATGCTCTGCTGCAGAATAAAATGATACTGTCTCTTTAAAAGTGTCTTTGACCACAAAAACTGCAAGCAGTGGTTTTCAGGCAAAAACAAGCTTTGCTACCTTTCCCTCTCATGATAGTTACCAGAGGAAAACAGCATGAGTTGTTTAAGCTAAATTTGACAATTTGGCCATAAGATGAAAATAGTGATGGAAAAAATCACTTCCATGAACTCTAATAGGAGCTGCATATCAGCAGCAGGACAGTCATACATATATTTAATTGTTGAGGGCTTTGGGGGATAAATGATGATGATACATAAGGCCTTATACAACATAGCTCCTCTCAACTTAACGTTTCAAATTCAGCTACATACATCCACGAAACCAACTAGAAGCGCGTATCAGAACAGACTAATCACCCAACCCGCGAAATCCTCTCTGAGGAAACGTGCACTATCTACAGCGGGCCCTTCGCTCTGGAACTCACTTCCTCCAGACCTTTGCCTGGAACCATGCCACGCTACTTTTAAAAAGAAACTTAAGACTTGGTTATTCAAACAAGCATTCCCTTACAGTTAGGAGCAGGAAGAATGACATTACCATGTCTATTTGCACGTTCAAAGCCCCTAGCATATAACTTACCGAGGATATAAAACTTTCGAATTGTACGTCCATTTTTACCATTTTTAGGATACTTTATATAATCATATATACATATATTCATGTTGACAAACATATCACCAGGCTATCTATTTATTAATCTCGCATGTTTATGAGCTGCTTAGTAAGATACTCTAATTTGTCACTTACGTTTAACCTCTCAATTTAAATCGCTATATGAAGCATTAGTTTTCTGTTTTCATGTTTAAGTATTTCACGTTTAGTATTTCATGTTTAAGTATTTGTTACTTAGTTTTTTAACATGTTCAATGTAAACCGCTATATGAAGCGATAATTACCGTTCCTTGTTAAACCGGGGTGATATGTATATTATACAGGAACCTCCGGTATATAAATCCTTTAAATAAATAAATAAATAAATAAATAAATAAATAAATAAAATAAAACTGGCTTAAGTGTGTGAGGTTTGTTGACCAGTTTGTAGGTAGAGCAAAAGGCGTTAATAAAGTGTCTATGGTGATTCTGCCTCTTGTGCATCCTCCATTATTTGTTTATTTATTACTCACATATATAAAACTTTCCCACCAGCAAGGGCTCTGGGTGAAAACATTACATACAAATCATACTATCGATATAAAACAAAAAAACAATGTATAGCCTAAAATAACCTCAAATAAAATAAATATGTATGTGTGTGTGTGTGTGTGTGTGTGTGTGTGTGTTGGGGAATATGTATGTGTGTGTGTGCGTATTGGGGAAATTATCCCTGTTCTTCCTTGTGCAATTGTTCAGAGCAGAAACTAAGCAATGATCCCAACCAGTGCCATGCATCCAGAAACTCTGCCTCAGTGATATTACTCAACTTTGGTAAGGGGACTCCTTGTGGCACTGAGACTCCAGGCAATTGCCCTGCTTGCTCCCTCTAATTCTTAAAACTGGCCCTGATTCTGACTGTGGCAAAACTCATTGGCCTGTCATCTGCAAAATTCCAGTCATGTAACTGTATGAATATATTAATTCCTAACATTTTTCTCATGTTGCAGAAACACTATTTTTTGGATACTTGGTATATTTGTCACTCTCTTCCTCTCCCTAGGATTTTTGTTTCTTTTGCTGACTCTGTATTGGTGTTTGTTTTATGTATTTGTTTTTATGCTTTTAATTACTATATTCCTCTATTGTAATATATGTACTGATATTGCACTTTGAGAAGGATTTATTTTCTGAAATAGAAGAATATAAGCTTTTCAAATAATAAATAAAATCTAACTAAATAAAGATTGCATTTCTAAGAAGTTTACAGAATAGAAAACATTGAGGGTAACTTTCAAACAGCTGTGCACAGTATCATATATGTGTGTATATGGTCACATGCAGTTTTGCTATAGTATTTGAGCACTCATGAGTAAGATATATGCATGTTTTATAAAATACGCATATCTCTCCCCTGCAACATATACATGTTTGTAGGCTTATGTGTGAATACATGAAATGCATTGAAACCATGTATCTCAATGCATTAAACTTGTGTACTTTTCCTGCCTAATTTAAAAATATACACACATATATTTTATGCACAAAATAAAAGTTGGACTTACGTAAGTCCTGATTTACACATGTAAGTTGACCAATTTTAAAATATGGATGTGCAAATGAAATTGGTTTGCCAATTAGTCCACTAGTTCGCTCAGTACTTTTCCAGGTCATGACAACCTTTCTGGTTCTTCACCTTCCACCTTGTCAGTATCACACAATAAACTCATTTAATACCACTTATGCCAAATAATTAGCATGTATAAAAATATGCAAGTAAGATGAAAAATGTACACGTGCAAGCATCTTTTAAACTTGCAACTTACTGTGTGAAAGTGTTGGTCTCATCCTGAAACGGGCCTAGACTGCACCTTTTTTACGCAAGTATATGTGCACTTGAAAGTGAAAATATGCATGTATTTTTTATTTTTATGAAATGTGAAGCACACACGTAGAGGCTGCATAACATGTATACAATTATATTTATGTGTGTAACTTTTGAAAATTCACCTTTCTATGACCAGAGCCCACTGGAGTGATTAGGGGAAAAGTCAGAGAGCAAATAGACTGCAGAAGAGGAGAAAAAAGGAGAGCAGTTACAGGAGAGGAAAAAACAGCAATCAGTGTAAATTTGTGTTGCATCTTGTACTGTGCTTGTATATGGATACCCCTTGTCCATTTTTCATGTCTATAGGTATTGTTACATCAGTAGACCCTTGAGCCAAAGCAGAGTTAGTACCACCCACAGGGCAGGGCCCTGAAGGTTTCCACTGTCGGCAGGCGGAGGTAGGAAGATAAAGAACCTTAACAGGAACTTCACCACCACCAGTCCTTGTTCCCCGCAGGTTGAGTCCTTGGGTTCCAGGAAGGCTGGACTTAGACACAAGTCTCTGAGAAGCGTGATATCCGAAGAAGGAGCAAGCTAAGAGGAGGTCCAGGCAGGCCGATGTCAGGGCAGGCAGGAGAACAAGTGAAGTCGAGAAGACGAACTGTGATCAGGGCAGGCAGCAGAACAAGCAAAGTCGAGCGGAAATCTGAGGTCAGCTAGAAGAAAGTCCAGGAAGAAGATGAATCAAGGCAAGCCAAGGTCCAAAGCAGAGAATCAGTCCTGGGAGGAGGGAACCAAAGACAGGGGACCAGGAACACCAGGAGAAGACCAGAAGATGACTGTAGGAACCAGGAACACAGGGACCAAAGACACAGGAGCCAGGAACACAGGAACCAAGGATGCAGGAACTCATCCAGCTATTCGCAAGAGAGGACACTTGTTGCAGAGACTTTAGAGTCTGTTTCAGGCTGGCTTAAAAAGAGCACCTGAATGATGTCAGTGGGAGGAGCATCATAGAGAGTTCCCGCTGTGGGCCCTTCGAGAATCGGGCACTGCACACGTACCTAGAGACATTCACTCAGCTGAGCGGTGTCCCTTGCATGGCATAGACAACATTGTGTGGTGGCTTGCCAGACATCTTGCTGGTGACTCCCGGTGTAGGGGGTAGGAACAACCGACAGCAGGGGCAGCCCGTGGTTGGCTGCATGTAAAAGTACCCCCCCCCCCTTCTAGACCCCCTCCCATGGGGTTTTCTGGTATGAGATGTGAGGAATGATCTCCCAGGAGATCAAGCATTCCCATTTCTTATTTCATTGCCAGACGTCCAGTATCTCTCGGATTTGATAGATCTGGTCTTCCTCAGAAGATATTCCTTGTGGTTCCTGAAGTTTTCAGGTTTGCCATAATAGTACCAGGAGTTTAAGGAGAAAGAAGTGAAATATGTTTTGAATCTTCAGTGAGGTGGGAAGGCATAGTTGATAAGTCACGGGTCCTATTTGAAGGATAATCGAAAAAGGGTTGATGTATCAAGGTGAAAGTTTCATAGAAGGTACCCTTAGTCGGATGTGGTGGGTACTTAACCAGAACATGTCTTCTGGTTTAAACTGTGGGGCTGGTCATCGGTGGTTATCTTTTGTTTTTTTCGCTCTTTGGGTGGCCCTTTGGATCATTACCTCTGCTCGGAACCATAGTTCTTGAAGTTCCTGTGCAGTTAACTGGGCCGCTGGGGAAGAGACAGTCAGAGGTAATGGAAGTGGAAGTGGGGGAGTAGGTTGTCTCCCATATATGATCAAGAATGGAGAGGATCCTATAGCAGTGTTGGTATGTGAGTTATGGGAGAATTCCGTCCAAGGGAGAAGGGTAGCCCAGTTATCCTAATGTTCATTAATGAAAGCCTGTAGGAACGTCTTAAGTATACAGTAAGCCAGTAAGTATACAGTAGGCCATTAGCTTGCAGGTGATAGGCTATGGTGAAGTCTAGTTTGATGTTAAACTTGTGGTAGAGAGAGTTCCAGTATTTAGCCGTGAACTGGATGCCTCGATCTGAGATGATGTGCTGTGGTAAGCCATGTAAATAACTTTGCTAATTCTGATGTGGAGGGAAGACCTGGAAGGGCAATGAAGAGAGCCATCTTGGAGAATCAATAACGTTCCAGATAACGCAGCAGACACTTGAAAGGGGAAGGTCCACCACATAGTGGACAGGTGTGTCCAGGGTTCCTTGGGAGCTGGCAGAGGCCGTAACAGCCCCCAAGGTCATCCTACCATAGGTTTTGTTGGGCACAAGTAGGACATGAATCCACATAGGCCTTGACATCCCTCTACATCTGGGGCTACCAATAGTACTGCTGGAGCAATGAGAGTGTCCGAGCTTGGCTGGGATGACCTGCAGCTTGAGAGTCGTGGGACCATTCTAGCCCCTTCTGCCGGTGTTGGCTGGGGACCACCATCTTCTCTGGAGGGGTGGTCTGAGAAGCAGCCAACAGGATTCGTGCCAGGATGATGGTATAGCTGGGGGATCAGGTGTGTCTACCACATCAAAGAACCATGAGAGGGCACTGCCTGGGTATTTTTGGTTGCCAGCCTGTATCTTACCATGGCTGAAAAACAAGGCCCACCGGGCTTGATGGGCATTCAGTCATTGGGCATGTTGGAGGTGCTCCAGGTTCTTATGTTTAGTGTAGACAGTGATGCAATGTTGCGTTCCCTCCAACCACTGACGCTATTCCTTAAATGCCATTTTTATGCAAGTAACTCCTTATCCCCATAGCCATAGTTACGTTCAGCAGGAAAAAATGTCTGGGAGAAGAAGGAACAAGGACGAAGGACTCACATGCTTGAGTGTTGACTTAACACAGCTCCTACTGCTGTGGAGGAAGCATCATCCTCAAGAATGAAGGGACATGTAAGATCTGGATTGCGAACACATGGTCCCTGGAGGAAAGCCTATTTTAGCTTGAGAAAAGCATCAACTGCTTCTGGAGGCCATACCTTGGGTTTTGCCCCCTTTTTAGTGAGGGCCGTGAGAAGTGCGACTATTTAGGAATAAAATGCCTGTAGAAATTTGTGAATCCCAGTAATCTCTGTAGGGAGTGAAGACCAGAGGGTTGGCGCTAGTTCTGGATGCAATCTACCTTCTCAGGTTCCATGCAGAAACTGGTGCCTGAGATAATACACCCAAAGAAGGGAAGGGACTCTTTCTCAAAGATGCACTTCTCTAACTTTGCATAGAGCTTACTGTCCCTTAGTCATTGGAGGACTTGTCGGACATCGTGATTATGGGATTGCAGGTCCTTGGAAAAAAATGAGGATGTCATGGAGATATATCACCATGTAGATGTCCCTGAAGGTCTTCGTTCATCATATTCTGGAATACTGCAGGAGCATTACACAAACCGAAGGGCATGACTAGAGAGATTCATAATGGTTGTCCTGTATGTTAAATGCAGTTTTACACTTGTCACCTGGTTTGATCCGGATAAGGTTGTACTCTCCCCGGAGATACAACTTTGTAAATATTCTGACTCCCTGCAAACGGTCAAGTAATTCTGAAATGAGCGACAAGGGGTAGCAATCCTTCTTGGTTATGGCATTGAACCTCGATACTGAAATGTGCCATCCTTCTTGGCCATGAAGAAAAATCCTGCTCCTGCTGGGGAAGTGGAGAGTCGAATAAATCATCTTTCAAGGTTTTCCCAAATATCCTGGGACATAGCCTTAGCCTCTTGGAGAGATAGGGGATATACCCTTCCTCACAGTGGTGTAGGGCCTGGGATTAGGTTGCTGGTGCAGTTGAAGGGATGATGTTCCAGTAGTATCATAGCTTTCCTCTTGGAGAAGATGTCTGCATATTCAGCATGCTGTGGTCCAGAGAAGTCATAGCAAGAGGAGTGATTGATGGGCGTCAGCCTTGGATGAGACAAGAGGTACGACATTGAGGGCTCCAACATTTTTTTATTGATTCTATTTGTTATAAATTCAACATTTATCCGTCCCTATTTTACATCTTCTTTCTTTTGCCCCTCCTCCCTATCCCCTTTTTCGTGTAAATCCCAATCAATCTTTTCCCCTTGTTTTTCGTTTTTATCATTTAAGGCACATTTAATCAAATTCGCTATAAGAATTGTCACTAATGATCTCTAAAGGTTCAAATGTTTAATTTGTTACTAGTATTCTATGTAATGCTCGTAAGCACTATTATATTGTTCCATGTTCTTTGTTCCATATAATGCTATTTGGCAAGTTGAATGTAATGCTCGTAAGCACTATTATATTGTTCCATGTTCTTTGTTCCATGTAATGCTACTTGGCAAGTTGAATTGTTTTACTGTAAACCGGTTTGATTTGCATCCAATGCAAGA
The DNA here is from genome assembly GCF_901001135.1 of Rhinatrema bivittatum. Classification (NCBI taxonomy): domain Eukaryota; kingdom Metazoa; phylum Chordata; class Amphibia; order Gymnophiona; family Rhinatrematidae; genus Rhinatrema; species Rhinatrema bivittatum. The sequence continues at coordinate 149,276,814 of NC_042615.1, forward strand.
AGATCGGTATATAAAAAACCATAAATAAATAAATAAACTGGTCAACTGTAGAGTTCCCCAGTTGAAATTGGAGGAATGGCATTGCAACCAGGGTAGTCCTAGGTCAATAGGATGTACTGCCTTCTCAATGATGTGAAAGGCGACCTCCTCCACATACAAGATGCTGGAGACCAATGGAGTGGTAGTCATCGTGATCTGACCTGGGAGGTGTTCTCCAGAAGTAGATGAAATAACTAGGAGAGTACCTGGAAATCGTCAGTAGCTTCAAGTGGTCCATCAGGACTTTCATGATGAAATTCCCACCAGTGCCAGAATCTACCAGGGCGAGGGAGGAGAACTCCTGCTTGCCCACAGTGATAGCCACTGGGAGTATAAATTGGGGAGCAGGGTTAGTAAAGTCTAGGGTCATCTCCCCACTGGCTCCTATGCTCGTCAATTTCCCTGCTTCACTGGACATTGTGCAAGATGGTGCCCTTTACCGGCACAATAAAAACATACCCCCTGGGTGCGATGACAGTGCTTCTCTGGTGTGAAGCAACTCTGCCCAAGTTGCATGGGCTCCTTCCAGCTAGATCTATGAGGGTATCAAGTGATTCCAGTAGCTCCTCGTCTTATTTGGGATGGCCCTTCCAAGAAAATGCTCCGCAGACTATCTTCACGCTAGTTTAATTTGGTGGCTTGAGTATGGGCCCCCTGTCGAAGGTGCAGGAGATCAGATCCTATGGTAGCCAAGTGGCCAGGTTCATCGAACACCTGCTTAAAGGTTTTAATGAACTTCTGCAAGTCCTGGAATAGAGCATCTCCTTGTTCCCAAAGGGGGGATGCCCAAGCCAAGACCTTCCTGTGAGAGAGGAGATGATGAATGTGGTCTTGATGGCATCGCTGGAGAACTTTGTTGGCTGGAGGGTGAAATGCTTAAAGCACTGGTTTAGGAACCTGCAGCATTGCTTGGGGTCTCCTGCATACCTATGGGGAGTCATATGGTTGGTGTGACTGACACAAGTGTTGGCGTTGCAGAGGTTGGAGAGTTGGTCAAGGCCATAGAGACATCAAGGCGGGCACTGAGGCATTCAATAGAGCTGGCCAGCACTTCCAGAAACTGCTGTTGCTACTGGATCTTCTGATCCAGCCCTGGAATGGCCTGGAGGCCAGAATGATCCGCCGGGTCCATGGCATCTGCAAACTGTTATGTCGGTGGACCCTTGAGTCAAAGTGGAGTTAGCGCCACCCACAGGGCAGGGCCATGAAGGTTCCCACTGTCAGCAGGTGGAGCTAGGAAGATACAGAGGCTTAACAGGAACTTTGCCACTACCAGTCCTCATTCTCAGCAGGTTGAGCCCTTGGGTACCAGGACCAGCTGGACTTAGGCACAATCCTCTGAGAAGTTTGGTATCTGAAGAAGGAGCAAGCTAAGAGGAGGTCTAGGCAGGCCAAGCTCAGGGCAGCGCAGGCAGCAGAATAAACAAAGTTGAGAAGATGAACCGTGATCAGGGCAGGCAGCAGAACAAGCAAAGTTGAGTGGAGATCCAAGGTCAGCCAGAAGTCAGTCCAGGAAAAAGACTAATCAAGGCATGCAGAGGTCCAAAGCAGAGAATCAGTCCTGGGAGCAGGAAGCCGAAGACAGGGGAGCAGAAACACCAGGAGAAGACCAGAAGAAGACTGCAGGAACCAGGAACACAGGAACCAAAGATGCAGGAGCCAGGAACACAGGAAATAAGGACACAGGAACTCAACCAGCTATTGCAGATACCGCACGAGCGCCTGTCTAGGGACATCCACTCAGTTGAGTGGCATCCCCCACATGGCATGGACAGCATTGCACAGCATCTTGCCACGTCTTGGTCCAGATAGACATCTTGCTGGCAACTCCCTATATTGGAGGTAGGCATAACAGGTGTGAGGGCAATTAAGTGAGTGAGTATGCATTTCTACCCATTAGTCTTCAAAATCAATCAGGGTCTTGAAAGAGTAGAGTGAAGAGATGTGATTGGTGAGAGAATGGTGCATGGGAGGGAACAAGTGACTGTACATGTAGATGGACATTAAAGAAATGTGGGAGGTGATAGTGTGGGTAAGTCTAATGGGGAGGAGAGAGAGAGATGGTAGTGCCAGGAGGAGTGAAGGCTTAAAGGAAAGAGGTAACAGTGGAGTGGGAAGAGGTAGTTTTGGGGCAGAGACAGAGCATTCAGCTACAAGGAACGTATGTAGCCCAGGTCACCCATTCAAATCTAGATGGAAGAATACTAGACGGCAATAATAGGAGAAGGCAAAGGGAGGAGATATCGAAAACGCAAGGATATCTAAAAACAAATGCTTCCTATATCTGCTGAGGAGGTAGAAAATACAGAGGAAGAGGATAGCGCAGAGGAGATGGCGGAGGAACAGGAGCAACAGGCTGGATAAAGCAGGATGGAAACAAGCTCATGAACACACCAGTCGATGCTTCAATTACATAAGAAGAAAACAACCACATTTTGGAACTGACGCTGCAAAACTCCTTTGTGTTCTTTGGGAGAGACTCCACATGAAAATTCATTGCAGTAAAATAATGCATTTGTAAAAGAATAGCATCAGATTTCAAAAGCCTTGGAGTCAACTTGGATTCCCAACTTGTCACAATTTAAATATGCACTGGATTCCCAGCCTGCAGCATTGTTGGGCTCTTCAGAAGAACAGCTTTCAATCTCTAGTGCATTTGTTTGTGAGATTCCTAGTGATAAGGATCTTCAAGTATAAAAAACTAAGTACAGTTGAAGTAATTCATTCATTAATATGCAGGACTATCTATGAATGATGATTTTGACCTTTTGAAAAATTTACATATTATTTTAATTGCAAAAAAAAACATTCTTAAAAAAAAGGATAAGGTGACCAGTGTTCTGTGACCAATGATTAGACATTTTCTAGCACAAATTAAGACCGTGAGTCATAGGATCAGTTTTATGCAGTCCTGTGCAAGTTTATAAGGGTCACATATCCATATTTATAAATACCTTCTTTGCATTAGTGTGAATGCCTAGATTGTCCATACAAGAATGGGACTTTTAATTATTTAAAATTGCATCCTAAGCATAACATGCTATTTATTGTATGCACTAACTCCTAACCTTTATCAGACATACATTTATTTACATACACTTCTATGGTACTTTTAGAGGTCGATTTTAAAAGCATTGTTTTTGCAAAAATGGCCACATTCAGGCATATGTGGGCTGCGCGCAAGCAGCATGGATTTTAAAAGCCATGATTCATGTGTGCATATGTGCATGAGCATGCCAAAAATAAGGGGTGGGGCATGGGTGTTCTGGGGCAGGGCCAACTATTACACGCATAACTCGTATTTTAAACCTGGACACGGCAGCGTGTGGCAGCTGGTTAACTGCATAACTTTACTGCTGCTCCAGATGAGAAACAAGTCTGCAGATCCCGCATTTTAGGCCATATAGGACAAGGTGAAGGTTCTGGGTCAAGTGGAGGCATGCATAATGAAGAACCAGAGGGGTCTAGAAGACTTCAGGATTGACTGGGCAAATTGATGTACTAATAGGAAAAACTGGGGATGTCCCTCACACGAGCTTGTTTTAAACTCCACTTGCATATGTGCGTTATAGCTGGCAAAGTCCAATGAAAGATACTGTGAAGTAGGTTTGCTCAAGAAACCTCTTAAAATTAGCATACTTACATGCAGTAAATGTATTTTAAATATTGTGTGTGCATGATTTAAAATTCTAGCATACGTCTGCTCATGTGCATATGGGTGCATGTGCATTTGTTTTAAAATTAACCTGTTAGTGCATATGTGCTATTGTTTACTGGGGCAAGTGTAACATGCATGCTAGGATCCTAGTGCATAACATCTCTTCTGAATGTGCACTAAACAGTCTTAGCGTGCACACTTAATAATTAGTACATAGGCCCTTTTTTGCTTCCAATTCATTGTTAGTAGCACAAAAATCTTGTTAGCAGGCCATCACACAAAAATAAAAATAGAAGCATTATGTTCTCAGGAAATTTTGGTATCTTTTCTTTTTAGGCTATAGAAATAGTGAATGTATTGTATGAAAGAAATATATCATAAGATTATGATAAGGATTGAAGTAATAATAACTGCACATAGGTTGCTACATTCTGAAAAGATAGAAAATATCTTGGTTATTGAAGATAGGTGGGATTTTCAAACAGCTAGTGTAGTTGCAAAGTTGGCTGGCAATTTTTTTAACTTGCTTGTTTTCAAAGGGAAACTACCCTCATTGTTTCTCTTTGAAAATTAACAAGTGCAAAGTCTGCATGCTAAAAGCGGCCACATACATCTGCTATTTAGACAGAAGGTTTTGTGTCAGAGGCAGAGCAGTCAAGCTAGAGGGATATAGGAAGAGGCTCATTTGGCCAAGGTCATGCTCATTCGACACTGGACAGAAGAATGCACAGCAGGTGGAAGAAGGCATGGGAGAAGTCAAAAGGAGGAGACATAAAAAAGTCAAGGATTACTAAAAGCAAACGCTTCCTATATCTGTTGAGGTAGAGGATAGAGAGGAAGAGGATAGGGCAGAGGACCTGGTGGAAGAACAGGAACAGCAGGCTAGAAACAAGCTCATGAACCTGCCAGTCAATTCTTGACTTATACAAGAGCATAAGAAGAACATCTTTGGAAATCAAATGTCCATGTGCTATTTTCCTTCCTTGAACTAATCATGCCCACAGGAACATCAGCTTTTTAAAATTTCCTGTGGCTACAAGTAAATGCACCATGGAACACATATTGCATCTGAAGAGGGCAATTGTCAGTTGGACTGTTTTACCTGAGTAAATATTTATTTACCCCAGTAAGTGTCTTTTGAAAATTGTTCTTCCCTTGTTTAAATTTTAAGGAAAACAATTTAAACAGAATTTAAATTAAAAAAATTGGGGGTAACCATGTAAAAATTGTATTTGATAATGTCTTTTCTTTAATGATAGTGAAAAATCAAGCATTTTAATTTGTCTTACTATGGTTATTAAACATAGGACAAAGCTTTTGTTTTTTTTTTCACATACAGTCAAACTAAAGCCACTTATGAGAAATGTAAGGAAAGAGAGATGAGAGACCAGACGGGAGGGAGGGAAAAATGGATGACAGTTATCAACAATGTGAAACAGCATACATTATATTCACAGAAGCAATCATCTATTTATCTATCCTCTCTTATGAAGCATAGCAGGAGTGATGTAAGATTTCATTATTATATATTTGGAATAACTGTATGATTTATGATTATTGATGCTTAGAGTGAGGTTTGGAAGATTTCCCAAAGTGAATGACAATAAAACTTTTATTAACTGTCAACATGGTTTGATTATGGTACTTATGTTTTATGATTCTCCACTTCTGTACTAAGTGACAGGCATTAGAAAAATGATTATGGGCTCTGTTTTAAAACATGAGAAAAAAAATCAGTGTTCAAGCAATTGAGTGTATTGAGTCAAGCTTTCTCTGTCAAATTGTGTCAAACTTGGCTAATTCAAGGGCACAGTCCTTTCACGTCTGGGTACAGCTAACTTTTATATGGGGAGCTAGAATACTGTTTCCAGTTCTGAGGACTGTACCTCCAGAAGGATATAGATAGGATATAGATAGGCTGAAGTTGGTGCAGGATCTGCACCAAAAGTTGTATGAGGTGAGACAGAAAGACTTAATTATGTATACCTTAAAGGAACATAAGAAAATAAGAACATAAGAACATGACATTCTGGGTCAGACCAAGGGTCCATCAAGCCCAGCATCCTGTTTCCAACAGTGGCCAATCCAGGCCATGAGAACCTGACAAGTACCCCAAAACTAAGTCTATTCCATGTTACTGTTGCTAGTAATAGCAGTGGCTATTTTCTAAGTCAACTTAATTAATAGCAGGTAATGGACTTCTCCTCCAAGAACTTATCCAATCCTTTTTTAAACACATCTATACTAACTGCACTAACCAAATCCTCTGGCCACAAATTCCAGAGTTTAATTGTGCGTTGAGTAAAAAAGAACTTTCTCCGATTAGTTTTAAATGTGCCACATGCTAATTTCATGGAGTGCCCCCTAGCCTTTCTATTATCCCAAAGAGTAAATAACCGATTCACATCTACCCTTTCTAGACCTCTCATGATTTTAAACATCTCTATCATATCCCCCCTCAGCCGTCTCTTCTCCAGGCTGAAAAGTCCTAACCTCTTTAGTCTTTCCTCATAGGGGAGCTGTTCCATTCCCCTTATCATTTTGGTAGCCCTTCTCTGTACCTTCTCCATCGCAATTATATCTTTTTAGAGATGTGGCGACCAGAATTGAACACAGTATTCAAGGTGCGGTTTCACCATGAAGCGATACAGAGGCATTATGTAATTTTCCGTTTTATTCACCATTCCCTTTCTAATAATTCCCAACATTCTGTTTGCTTTTTTGAATGCCGCAGCACACTGAACCAACAATTTCAATGTGTTATCCATTATGACACCTAGATCTCTTTCTTGGGTTGTAGCACCTAATATGGAACCTAACATTGTGTAACTATAACATGGGTTATTTTTCCCTATATGCATCACCTTACACTTGTCCACATTAAATTTCATCTGCCATTTTGATGCCCAATTTTCCAGTCTCACAAGGTCTTCCTGCAATTTATCACAATCATCTTGTGATTTAACTACTCTGAACAATTTTGTATCATCTGCAAATTTGATTATCTCACTCATCGTATTTCTTTCCAGATCATTTATAAATATATTGAAAAGTAAGGGTCCCAATACAGATCCCCGAGGCACTCCAATGCCCACTCCCTTCCACTGAGAAGAGGAAAGACAGCATAGATATGATGGAGACATTCAAATACCTCATAAATATACTGTAAACCAGGTACAAGAAGCAAACCTTTTTCAGAGGAAAGAATGCTCTAGATTAAGAACTCACAGTACAAGGCTCCAGGGGGGTAGTCTCAGGAACAATATGAGAAAAATAGTTTTTTTACTGAAAGGGTGCTGAATGTATGGAACGAATTAACAAATGAGATGATGGGAACAATGGTAATTAATTAAAAAAATGCATGAGATAAACACAGAAGATCCCTAGTGGCAAGAAATTGAGGGGAAACCGGAGATCTGCTGGGGTCTGTGATACATCAGTGGGAATGAAACTGGGCAAACTAGATAGGTTTGATGGTCTTTTTCTGCTGCCATATCTATGAAAGTAATAGGAACAGAATTGAGAGGCTGCACCATTGCAAACAACCCACCTTTTACACCTTCAAGAGAAGAGACAAGGGACTAGGTGATAAGGAATACTGCAGTCCATGGATTAGATTAGTATCCACAAGTGACAACTCCCCAAACCAACTTGTTCGGTGCCAGTAGGTGGTGGTGGTGGTGGCTGGGTACTGTCCAGCAAAGCCTCAGAGATCTAGAAGGCTGGATGTTTGGACAACAGCTTCAAAGGTTTTTGTAGCTGTCTATATTATTTCATAGCTTGGTGGTGGTGGTGGTGGTGGTTGATGGGGGTGCTGTTGAGTTTTGGGTTAAGTTTGGGATCTTGCATGGCAAGGAAGTTGTTATATTTAGGGAAGAGGGTGAATCCCTGGGCTGAGATGAGCAATCTCTTCCCCCACAGGGTGGAGCCTTGTGAGCCTCACCATCAGCAGGCGTAGTCTCAGTGGCGTGGCACACAGCTAAAGAAAGAGACTTTATTGTATGGAAAAAGAAAATAATGTCTACAGTATTAGCAATATGGAAGTACAATCCTGGGCAATGGGAATTACCCAGAATGAGACACAGTGGAGAAGATCTGGTAGTGGCCCTTGAAGCGGGGTATGCTGTGGATCTCCTCTAGCGAGATTAGGCACCTCAGGATACATATCCGGTAGTGACCCATGGAGCGGGGTATGCCGAGGAAGTCTGTACAGTTGATGTTGGTAGTGATGCCAAACCTGGAAGTGGTTCTGTGCAGATGGTGAGCAGGAATACTGTAGAGCAGGAAGGATGAAATGCTCTCACTGAAGAAAGGCGGTAGTGGCCCGAAGAACGGGGTACACCGTGTAGGGTCCTCAGTGTAGTACAGAAATGAGGATGTCTGTAGAGGTACTCACAATGGATGGTTCCTGGAGCAGGGTAAGATCTGAGAAGCAGATCCAGTAGCAGACAGGCAAGAAGGTCCTCTGAGGAGCGGATAGCCAAGAACGCAGGGGAGCCCCCAAGGAGCGGGTACTCAGAGCATCCAATTGCCAAATCTGAAACAGGAACAGGAAGTCCTTGAATGGGCAGAGTACAGCAAGACGGAACTCCTTGCTAACTCGATGAAGGCAAGGGCTGGTTCGATTATATATGCTAGTGGGTTGACGTCATCGGGTGGGGACACCCCCAAGGTTCCCGCCATGACGTATTCAAATAAGGCCCTTGCGCCTGCGTGCTTTAGGTAACTCCGGGTCCATGATGGCGACCGGTAGCACTCCCACTGTTCCAGGAACACTGGAGAGGTCGGCGTGAGCTGGCAGACACCGCCATTCTTCCTAGACTTGATGGAGCAGGGATAAAAGAGGTGAGCATGAGAGGTCGTAGCCATCTGCGACTGACAGGTGTAATAGAAGTGTCCATAAAATATTTCATTTTGGTTCATTCATTCATTCAGGTTTGTATGGCTCAGGACCCAAAATATTATTTATTTATTCATGTCATTCAGTCATTCATTTTCCATTCAAGTCATTGGAGGAAGTAATGTATGCAATTTAGGGCTCTAAAATTGGAGCTTTCTATCCAAGTTTAGTGAAACTTGTAGGCAGACTCCAGCAGCAGAGGGAAAAGCATTTGTTTATACTAATGTAACCCCTAGGCTAAGGTCCTCACCGAGGAGTCCAAGGGCACACTTCAATTTTGAGTTCTAAAGATATCCACTTCTCCCATACCTTCTATAATCCCACTATGTTCCAGGATTCCCAATGAGAGCTGGAGAGGAGTGGGAGATTTCTCTCCAAGGCCTTGAGCATTGTTATTACAGTCTTTAATATTAACAGTAAAAATCACTCTGGACTCAGGATACAGTTCCAATATAACTTTACTGATAGTTGATTGTAAAGTGAAATGAATGACAATGTGCAAGCCCTTATTCGAAACAGTCCATTACATAATCCTTTTCCAATAAATCTGTGACTCTGATGGTTTAATCTGATCTTTTCTTTTCACATCCCATCCTAGTTTCAGTGGCAGTTTGGAGCTTCCTCTCTGATGGTGGACACAATACTTTCATTAGTCCTGATGGCATAATTCAAACAATTCAAAGTCTCATTTTTCATACCTTGATTCAGACATCTTAAATAGACTTGTTATGTCTTAATCAGCCTCCTCTCAGAATATCTTGATGATATGTTAGATGGGTGCCATGATTCTCCTCACTTCCTACTTCTCTCCTCCTCCCAGGAATGAATGAAAATGTACTCCTTTGCATGACCTTTGAAGGGTCACTGGATCTCTCTAGGTGAGGAGTCCTCTGGAAAAACTCCTTTTCCGATGATGGTAGCTAAATTCCTCTGGGAAAGGGAATCCAGGTAGTAATCAAAATAAGGCATAAAATCTAACATAAAGAAGGATGAATGAAACTTCCTTCAACCAAGCTTCACATAATGTGAAAAGCAATAGGAAAGAGGAGTACTCTTCTCTACGAAAACCAGACCTTAAACCATAAAGCCCAGAAGTCTTCTTTTCCTAAAAAGGAAAATGGGAGCAAGCACAGCAAAAGTTGCACTAAAAATCCACTCTGCCACATGGGGAAGCTGTAAATTATTAGGCAGAGATGGCCAACTCTGGTCCTTGAGGGCCACAAACAGGCCAGGTTTTCAGGATATCCACAATGAATATGCATGAGATACATTTGCATTCAATGGAGGCAGTGCATGCAGATCTCTCTCGTGCATATTCATTGTGGATATCCTGGAAACCAGGCCTGTTTGTGGCTCATGAGGACTGGAGTTGGCCACCCCTGTACTAGGGATAGTTTTTCTTTACCACTCTGATAATATAGTCTTCTTAGTAGAGCGCCAGTAGGGCTCTCTACACTAACCTCCTGTTAAACAAATCAAGTGTTTATAGATTTGGAAAATTCTGGCTGCTTTCCCTGTTTTAATTTGAATTAAGTGTTTTTCAAAAATCCTTTACTTTTCTCTCTGTTCTAATTTTAAATAAGTGCTTTAGAAAATATATTGCTGCATTCATATAGAATCTGTTTTAGGAAAACTAAGGGGTGTGTTCTTACCTGGGCACTGTTAATAAAGAAAAAAAAAAGCCTTTCCCTCCTGGGGGAAGGGAAAGTGGTCCTTTACCAATGCAAGCAAGCTTGGGGAGCACATTATGGTGTGCTGTGTTTTCACAGAAAGGCAGATCCCTACAGACAGCCAAGCTTTGCTTTTCTACTCAACATTTAATCATTTCTGCTTTCCTTTTGAAATCACATTCCTTAGTCACATTTCTTCATTTCTGCTTGCTTTTTTAAATAGTGCTGCTAATCTCAAAATGTCTTGCTTCCTGATACTAACCTCCAGCTAAACAAAGATTGGGAAGTTTGTGGCTTATTTCCCTATTTTATCTTTGAAAAAGGAGCTTTGGGGTTGTGCCTAACCAATTTTTCTGGGTCATTCATCAAAATGCTTTATGATGTTAACGAACACCATAATAATGCTAGAGCAAATGCAGATTTTTGGAAGGGGTGGGATCAGGGAGTAGTTTGGATAGGGTTTAGGAAATGGGCAATATCACACTGTGCAATAGCATAATGCATGCTATTTTTAGAATTTCATTTATATCTCTATAGAAGGGACGTCTAATAGCTCGAGGTAAACTATTGGTGGTGGTTTAGGATTTAGGGGCCAGTTTCTCATGTAGAGTGAGACGTACAAACAGCACAGAACACCTTGTTGAAGATTTGACGTCATTTAGAGTGAGGAAATGTCACAAAGATGAAATTTTGTGCTATCTTACCTCACCCTAGCTTGATGGTACCCTGTTGTAGAGTCCATCAAGCTAGGGTGAGAGAACATAGTACAAATGGCTTCTTTCTGAGACTTTCCTCACTCCAAAAGATGTTAAATATTCACCAAGGTGTATTGTGCTGTTCCTCTCTCTCTCTCTCTCTCTCTCTCTCTCTCAAAATAGGAATTACTGAGGATCTTGCTCCTTAAATTCTCTCCCACAGAGCCAGAATTCTTTGTAACTGTTAGTTAAAGGTATATTTTAAAAATTTGTTTGAAATAAAATATTATCTAACATGTTTATCATTCATCATAACTCTAGTGCCTCAGTCCTAAGGCAGACCATCTGGAGGCTTAACTCCCATCTGTGTCCAGTTCTTTGCATTCACATTGGAATTGTCTCATTTAAAGAGGAATTAGCTGCAATTAAAAGAGCTCCCCTCTCACTGTAAAACATTAAGAAAATCTGCTCCCACTCCCATAGAGATTTAAGAAACCCATAAATAAATGGATTATAGTGTCGAGTATGGCTAGGGACCTTTATTTTAGGTTTTTATTATTATTTATTTTTCCTGGGAATTTATCAGGGTTTATTATCACAAGAAGACAAACAGGCGAAAGTTGAAAAAATTGACTCATTATTTTTCTGGGTAAATATCAGAGTTTATTTTGATGGTCAGAAGCCAGGACAATAAAACAATATTAAACAGATTCTCCTACCCATCTACTTAGCAGCATCCCCATCGCTGTCCCTATCCCCCGCCTAACATGTCCCTTTCTCCCCACCTCCAGCCAAGAATCTCCCTCCCTCTGTGCCCCGTACATTACAGTAGCATTCATACTTACTGGTGGTGTCTCCAGACTTTTCATCTTTCCTTCAGCAGTATGCTTGATGCTTCCATGAGCTGCAGCATTGTGCAGGGCTAGGAAGCCTTCTGGGAATTGCTTCTGGTGGACAGTAGGGATGTGAATCGTTTTTGAACGATTAAAATTATCGTCAGATAATTTTAAAATCGTCCAAAATCATTAGAGTGCACGATACAATACAAATGCCCCCGATTTATCGTCAGGGGCATTTGTATTGTATCGTTAAATAGGGCACGGGAATTATTTGGGGGAGGGCGGGAAAACCAGCACACCAAAACAACCCTTAAACCCACCCCGACCCTTTAAAACCAATTCCTTACCCTCCCCCACCCTCCCGAATCCCCCAAAAATGTTAAATTACCTGGTGGTCCAGTGGGGGGGGGGGGGGGCAGGCACGATCTCCCGCTCTCGGGCCATCGGCGCCATTTTGGCTGCCACTAATTAAAATGGTGCCGATGGCCCGATAAAAAAAAAAACCACCCGACCCTTTAAATCGACCCCCCCCCTTAACCTCCCCCAGCCTTCAGACCCTTTTTTTTTAGGGAGGCACCACCCTCCCGACCCCCCCAAAACCTTTTAAAATTACCTGGTGGTCCAGGGGGGCCTCGGGGGGCCTCGGGGAGAGATCCAGGGGGGCCTCAGGGAGAGGAGAGATCCAGGGGGGCCTTGGGGAGAGATTTCCTGTTCCCAGGCATCATCTGTTCTAAAAAAAAAAATGGCGCTGATGCCCCGTTGCCCTTACCATGTGACAGGGTATCCGTGCCATTGGCCGGCCCCTGTCACATGGTAGGAGCACTGGATGGCCATCAGATGCCAAAAAAAAATTATTTTGAGATGTTGAGACTCAAAATCGCCATCCGATGCCAATACTCAAAATGGCGCCGATCGCCTTTGTCCTCATTATGTGTGACATAGTGAGGGCAAAGGCGATCGGCGCCATTTTGAGTATTGGCATTGGACGGCCGGCGTGCACGAGGTCGCTCCTGGACCCCCGCTGGACTTTTGGCAAGTCTTGTGGGGGTCAGGAGGCCCCCCCAAGCTGGCCAAAAGTCCCTGTGGGTCCAACGCGGGTCCCGGAGCGACCTGCCATCCGATGCCAGGACTCAAAATGGCGCCAATAGCCTTTGCCCATACTATGTCACAGGGGCTACCGGTGCCATTGGTCAGCCCCTGTCATATGGTAGGAGCACAAGATGGCACCGGTGACCATGTGACAGGGACTGACCAATGGCACCGGTAGCCCCTGTGACACAGGCTATCGGCGTCATGATGAAACCGGCAAACGTGGGTGTGAGAATGCAGGGATGGCTTTTGGACTCGCCGCTGGACCAGCAGGGAGTTTTGGTAAGTCTTGGAGGGGTCAGGAGGGTGGGGGGGTTTACATTTTTATTTAGGAGGCCGAATAAAGCAGAAATCTGTTTAATACGTGGAGAGTCGCGATGCGTTTCGCCTCCCCACGTATTTAACAGATAGGACAAAATAAGTTGCGGATTACAAATACGTGGAAAACGGATGCACACCTCTACAGTTTATGTCTGCATATAAAGTTCAATATATCCTGTGGTGATGAACTCTTTCAAATCCATCTTGTGGTGGCTTGCAATGCACTGCACATATCAGAAACAACTATATCTTTGGAATCTCCATGTTGTAAAGCTCGCTCCAGTTTCAAGCATGTTCCAGAATTTTGTTTGATGTACTAATCTGCCAAACTGTGAATATTATAGAGGAAGCCAAACACAGAACTAATTTGATGCATCTGTGTGAATCTTTCTTCAACTGATTATAATGCTGTGTCAAAGATTGGAAAATAAATGTTCACTTTGAATTTTTCCTCAGCACTTTGAATAGGCTTATCATTGGCTTTTTATGTGAACTGCTTCTTCTTTCTCTTAATATGGACTGGATCTGGTTCAAAACAAGCTAGTTTCTCCAACTGCTCAGCAAGATGACATGCATTGCATCTGCCAGTGTTTTAGCAAACCCTTCATCCTTCCTGCAGTCTAAAATACATTTCTTGGTTCCACTCAGTTGCTCACTGGCATTGTGTATGTCGGATTCCTTCATTTGAAGATGTTTGCTAGTCATGTTAATGTCAAAAAGGAGGTTATGCCACAAAACAAAAGAAACCACAAATTTGAAGCTCGAAATACTTGCCAGATGATTCTCTTAGGGTAGTGTCATTAGTAATTTCAATAAGTGCATCATAGATATAACCTAGTTGATAGCAACAAAGTTTCAGTGCATGAATTTGACTTCCCCATCTTGTTTCACTCAATGCTTGGCCCTGATGGTAACTTTGTTTTAACAAGTCAGCCTTGGTCATTAACTTTTTGTTATGTAGTTTTCTTTCTTTGGCAGTGGGGCTGATAGTTTCCAATAGTACTATATGTTGTGTCACTATTTTTTATTTTTATTTAGGGTTGTTGTTATGTTGGAATATCAGCTATACATCTTTCTATTGCTTCCCATGCTTCCATTCCAGTCCTGATTGGAAGAGGTAAAGATATTCCAAATTATAATGTTCATGGAAGAAGAGAGCTACACCTTCCCTCTTTAGCTCAACTCCTTCGTGTTCAGCCTACACATGTGTTTTCTAGGGGTGTGCATTCGTTTTCGCCGTATTGGCGATCCGCAACGTATATTACACTATTCATAATATTCGTGGGGAAGCGAAACGTATTGCCCCACGAATACACTAATCTTCCCGGCCACCTAAATAAAAATTTAAACAAACCCTCCTGAACCACCCCCAAGACTTACCAAAACTCCCTGGTGGTCCAACAGGGGGGTCTGGGAGCCATCCCCTGCACTCACACCCTCGGTGCCGGTTTCATCATGGCACCGATAGCCTTTGTCACAGGGGCTACCGGTGCCATTGGTCAGCCCCTGTCACATGGTCATCAGCGCCATCTTGTGCTCCTACCATGTGACAGGGGCTGACCAATGGCACCGGTAGCCCCTGTGACATAGTATGGGCAAAGGCTATCGGCACCATTTTGAGTACTGGCATCGGACGGCTGGAGTGCAGGAGGTCGCTCTGGGACCCCTGTTGGACCCCCAGGGACTTTTGGCCAGCTTAGGGGGTCCTCTTGACCCCACAAGACTTGCCAAAGGTCCAGCGGGGGTCTGGGGGTGTGAGAGTGCAGGGGATGGCTCCCAGACCCCCTGATGGACCACCAGGGAGTTTTGGTAAGTCTTGGGGGGGTCAGGCGGGGGGGGGGGGGTGTAGTTAATTTTAATTTTAGCTGGGACACGAATAGAAATTGCCGTATTACCGCATTGGGGCGCCATACAGCCGAATGTAACATATCTGCTCCCCGACGAATCCGAATCACGAATGCAACGTATAGCGTCCCTCTGCACATCCCTAGTGTTTTCCTGGAAGAATGTTTCTGCTCAATTTGTGTTTCATTATATCAATACCCAGTTGGTAAGATAGAAAATGTATATTATTTTCACTCATATTCTTGATCATCAGCCCAACCTTTTTTTGTATAACTGAAAGCTAACTTGCTATGCTCACTTCCATAAACCCAAAGAAACAAAAAACAATGGGGGGGGGAGGGGTTTGCCTTAATATTTAAGGATTCCCTTGATGTGACTCTGCTACCAGAAGTCCCAGTTGATGGATGTGAAAACCTTATTGTTAAATCTGGTTCTTGAGTTTATTTTTGTTATTTGGGGTGTGCATTTGGTCCCTATGTATTGGCAATCTGCAATGGATGTGGCCATATTTGTTGTATTCATGGGGAAGTGAAACGTTTCGCGATTCCCCACGAATACACAAATCTTCGCCGAATTATTCGGCTGCCTAAAGAAACCAATTTAAACAAACCCCCCACCCTCCTGACCCTCCCCCCAAGACTTACCAAAACTCCCTGGTGGTCCAGCGGGGGGTCCAGGAGCCATCCCCTGCACTCACACCCTCGATGCTTGTTTCAAAATGGTGCCGATAGCCCCTGTGACAGAGTATGGGCAAAGGCTATTGGCGCCATTTTGATTACTGGCAGCCGATGGTCTGAGTGCAGGAGGTCGCTCCTGGACCCCCGCTGGAACACCAGGGACTTTTGGCAAGTCTTGGGGGACTCTCCTGACCCCCACAAGACTTGCCAAAAGTCCATCAGGGGTCCAGGAGTGACCTCCTGCACTCCGGCCGTCGGATGCCAGTACTCAGAATGGTGCTGATCGCCTTTGCCCTCACTATGTCACGGGGCCCGACCGTCGGCGCCATTTTGAATACTGGCATCTGATCACTTTTGCCCTCACTCCATCACAGGAGCCAACTGTCGGCACCATTTTGAATACTGGCAGGGAATCACCTTTGCCCTCACTATGTCACAGGGGCTGATGGTCCTTTGCCCCTGTGACATAGTAAGTGCAAAGGCGATCAGCGCCATTTTGAGTATTGGCATCCGATGGCTGGAGTGCAGGAGGTCGCTCCTGGACCCCCGCTGGACTTTTGTCAAGTCTTGTGGGGGTCAGGAGGGTCCCCCAAGACTTTCCAAAAGTCCCTGGTGGTGCAGTGGGGGTCCGGGAGCGACCTCCTGCACTCGGACCGTCGGCTGCCAGTAATAAAAATGGTGCTGATAGCCTTTGCCCATACTATGTCACAGGTGCTACCGGTGCCATTGGTCAGCCCCTGTCACATGGTAGGAGCACAAGATGGTGCTGATGGCCACGTGACAGGGGCTGACCAATGGCCCCGGTAGCCCCTGTGACATAGTAGGTCAAAGGCTATTGGCGCCATTTTGAAACCAGCACCGAGGGTGTGAGTGCAGGGGATGGCTCCCGGACCCCCCGCTGGACCACCAGGGAGTTTTGGTAAGTCTTGGGGGGGTCAGGAGGGTGGGGGTGGGGGGGGGGGTTGTAGTTAATTTAATTTTAGTGGGGGAATGAATCAAAATGGACTTATTAACGGATCGGAGCGCCATACGGCCAAATGCAATGTATCCGCCCCCGACGAATCCGAATCCCGACTGCAACATATGGCGTCCCTTTGCACATCCCTATTTGTTATATTGCACTCCAGGCTCTCACAGCAGTAATCCCACTCTTATTGCAGAATTAATCTCCCTGCTTTATCTCAAATACATGGACTTGATTGTTCTTGGGTCTTTCAATATCCATGAAGGGAATTTCTCTAAACCTTGATTTGATGATTTTATTTTCTCTCCTGACCTCATTAGATATGCATCAGCTTTAACCATCCCTACTCATCATACTGGGCACATACTAGATCTGATATGGGTCTGTGAAATTTGGGCAGCTCATGGTATTGTGATAGGAACTTATGTAACACGAGTTTTATAGTCTGATCAATATATGTTCTCTTTCTCAATTTGTATCAATAGTCTAACTTGGCTCCCAGTTGAATAGAACTCTTTTAAACAGTTTCATGGGCAAGTTGATTTGGATAAGTTTGTTTCTGAATGGGCTATATTAGCTCTTCAGATTGATCTAGAGAATAATAATGTTAATTAGGCTGTATGTTACTTAAATAACACCCTGACTACTATTCTTGATAGAGTAGCCCCTTTGAAAGACTCTAAATCTATCCTTCTGAGACATTGAGTTCCATGGTGTATATATATATAATTTGATAAAACAAATTATGCTACAAGCTGAGCGACAGTGGCATTCTCAGATGGCAGCTTCCTCCAAGGCTTACTATAAGTCAGCTCAAGCTAGGTTTCATTTGCTTTTTGATTCCTGTAAGCATACTTTTTACACTGCCTGCTTACCGCCCACTCAATTGCAGTGGTGTACCAAGGGGGGTGGCGAGGTACCATACTGTGTAGGGGGTGCCTGCAGCAAGGGATCTCATCCTGCCAGCCAAGAAAAGACCCTCAGCCACCGAGGGATCCCATTCTGCCCAGCAGCAGAGGTGAAGGTGGTCCATGGCCAGCCCAGCACTACTGGGTGTTCACATCTAGTGCCCATTTCAAGTTATAAAATGACCAAGTCCTTGGGCGCAGGCTGATGCATACATGCCAATGTGTGCTCGATGCCGTGCTCAGTCCAGAGACCAGGTCCTGATGCCTGGGCCTTGGCCAGATTCGACGAAGGACCAGGCACAGATGCCGGGTCCTGATGCCTCGGTCTCGGCCTAGGCCTGATCCTGGGTCGAGGCCTGATGCCTAGGCTCGGTCTGGAGGCCAGGTCCCAACACTGGGGTCTTGGCTAAGAACCAGGCCTGATGCCAGGGCCTGGATCGAAGTCTGGGTCCCAGTACCTGGGCCTCAGCCCAGGCCCAGGCCTATCACCTGATGCTGGTCCAGAGGCCAGGTTCTGACACCTGGACAACAGCCTAGACTGGAACCTGGGCCCTGGGCCAATGCCTGGGCTCATTCTGGAGACTGGGTCCTGATGCCTGGGCCCGGTCTGAAGGCTGGGTCCCGATGCCTGGGCCCAAGCTCAGGCCTAGGTTGAAGCTTAGGCATCAGGATGTGACCTTCAGGCCAGGTGCAGGCATTGGGCCTCAGTCTGGTCATGGGAGCCAGCCTGGTCATGGCTTCAGATTTACAACATATCAGGTATGTAATTTTTGGAAGGTCTTGGCCAAGGCCCCAGCATTGGCCCCAGCATTGGCCCAGTCATAGACTGAGAATTCAGTGTCACACTAGGATGTAAGTGGCATCCCCTGCTTTTGGCCTTGGTCTATGCTATAGGAGAAGGCCCCGGCTTTGCATAGGCCAAGGTGCCGGCATCACTCCTGGGCATAGGCTATGGCCACTGGTTTGGGCCTCGGCCTATCTTCTAGGCCAAGCCCCAGCCTCAGGCCTAGGCATAGGCCCAACCAGAAGTTTTAACCAAATTAAACAAATAAGATTTGTTTAATTTGGGGGGGGGGGCGGGGGGGAGGGGCTCAATTCATTTTTGGGCCTCCAAATGAAACAAATTGTCCCTTATTTATTACATTTTGCAAATTCAGTTAAAACAAATGTACATCCCTATTAATTATTGAGTGTCTTTGTCATTTTGAAATATTTAATTGCTGTTTGGAAAATTTTTTAAATTGTTGTATGAGCTCTTAATTATTGAATGTTATTCTATTCCTTAGCTCATTGGAAATATTATTTTTATTAGTATGGCTTTACTAATAGTATTAATTTATATTCCTTGATTTTATTGTTTGATGAATGATTTATGAGGACCGGTGACATTTGTTTCTCTGTTGCTATATTGCATACAGAGTCTGGCTTGTTGCAGTTTCCAGTTCAGTTTCTGTCTACATGTTTCTATTTATACTTCATGATCTCTTTATTCTGTATTTGGTGAGGGGGGGTTGTGTTCTGCATGGACAATGTTCCTTGTAAAGGCTTTGCCTATATATATCCTTGTTTAAGTTATCTGTAAACCGGCACGATGTGCAAACGGTTGCCGGTATATAAAATTAAATAAATAAATAAAAAAAAATAAATGGACGACTGCGGTGGGGTATGCTGCTAGTTTGTAATTTCTGTGCAGGGATTTATAGCAGCCCATTTTTTTTGTTATTCCCACAGGATTTGTATTGATGTGTTAAAGTCTGCTGTAATATTTACAGTGTTGTCTTTTCATAGATAGGATTGTTCCTGTTTGACTGCTGGCAATTGGTACTATTTTAGTATGGGAAGTTTATTATATCATTATTGTCATTTAGTTTACTCAAGACTTTCTGAGGGCCAAACCCACCTCCAACAGGTTTACTGTTTGGCACCACAAGAGTGCTTGCATTTCTGTACAACAAAATATTGCTAGCTACAGGGCAGGTGGCACCATTTTTACATACTGGTTGATGGATGACTCCTGCCCAGTTTTGGCATTGAGGTTCTGGGGATGTGTCAATTTTAAAAGTTTAGATCGCCGGAGAGAAAATGGCTTTTTTTGGTGGGGAAGAGGGCCTACAATAGCATGCAAGACTGACAGTTTTTACTGTGTTTTGGTTACTGGGAAAAATAATATTCTGTGTAAAATAAAAAAAAAAAAAGGGAATGAGGAGGGGACAGCACAGTAATTGTTAACACAGGGCAGCAAAAATGCTAGCACTGGCCCTGCTCATGGCTGTCAGGGACTCCTGCCCAGCAGCAGAAGTGGAGGGTAAGTGACTGAAAGGGAAGGAAAGAGATGAGTTAAACGTAGGAGGTGAGTGACTGAGGGGAGGGAATGTGAGTGGGAGTGAGTGACTGGGATGGAAGGGAGATGAGAGTAAGGGAAGGGGGGGTTGAGTGACAGGAGGAAAGGGAAGAGAGGTGAGAGAGTGAGACTGAAGGGGAAGGGGAAATGAGGAAGTGGAAGAGAGGAGTAAGAAGATAGGATGTGTGTGTGACAGAGAAAGGAGAAAGTTTGTGAATTTCCTCTTCCCCTGATCCTTCCCTCATCTCCACTATTCCATGACAATCTCAGGGTGACCGAAAATCAAAAGTTCCAAGATATGGAGAGGGAGAAGTTTTTTATCCTTATTAGTTTCATTGTATAGAAATATTAAACTGATCTTTTGGAAATGTTTTAACATTTTTTATTTTATCCTTAATGTTCTTATTCATTAGGTGCTCTGTCTGTCATCTGCTTCATAATACTGATTTTATTAGTATGTTTTACTATAAGGATTGATTTATATTTATTGATTGTATTCTATGAGGAATGATGTTTCTGTTTTTGCATTATTGCACTGGCTGGGAGGTCAGGGAGGGGGGAGGATTCTCAGGAGCAAGAGTGCTGGGGACTGGGAAGGGAGAGGGAGCATTTGGAATTGGATTTTCAGAAAGTGTATGACAAAGTCCCTCATGAGAGGCTTGTAAGAAAACTAAAACATCATGGAATAGGAGGTGGTGTCCTTCTGTGGAGGGCAAACTAGTTAAAAGAAGAGATGTGCATTCTTTTATCACAAATCAGGCAATTTCAACAAAATTGCCTAATTTGTCCTGGTTCGGGGGACCCCCGGGTGGGAGAGGCACATTTATAAAAAAAAACCAAAAAAACACCCCAACCCTTCAATTGTACTTTATTATAACTCCCCCCCTCACTATCCCGATCCCTCCCCAAGACTTACTAAAAGCCCTGGTGGTCCAGCAGGGTCCCGCGAGCGATGTCTCCCCGTCGGGCCTGCCAGGAATCAAACTGGCATTGGTGGCCCTTTGCCCTTACCATGTGGCAGGGGCTACCGGTGCCATCTTTCGGCCTCTGTCACATGGAAGGAGCAATGGATGGCCAGTGCCATTTTCTAAGATGGCGCCGGCCGTCCATTGCACCTGTCACATTGCTCCTGACACATCGTAAGGGCAAAGGGCACCAGTGCCATTTTGATTCGTGGTAGGCCCGACAGCCTGAGAGGGAGACATCGCTCGCGGGACCCCGCTGGACCACCAGGGCTTTTAGTAAGTCTTGGGGAGGGATCGGGATGGTGGGGGGTTGTAATAAAGTAAAATTGAAGGGTTGTGGTGGTTTTCTTCTGATTCGGGGCTTTTTTTCGATTCATTTTTCGGGTTTGTTTTTCCCGATTCATACCGCCGAAAAACGACCCGTGGGAAAACGAAATTTTCCCACGAAGCGCCCGAACCGAAACCCGACCCGACATGGAAAACGAAGCTCATCTCTAAAAAGAAGGGACATAAATTGTCAATTTTCTTAGTGGAAAAAGGTAAACACGAGGGCCTCAGGAATCTGTACTTGGACCAGAGCTTTTTAATATATTTTTTAATGATTTGGAAAGGGGTTAGACAATTGAGGTGATCAAATCTGCAGATGACACAAAATTATTCAGAATAGTTAAATCACAAGCGGATTGTGATAAATTGCAGGAGGACCTTGCAAGACTGGAAGAGAGGGTATCCAAATGGCAGATGAAATTTAATGTGGACACATGCAAGGTGTTGCATATAGGGAAAAATAACCCTTGCTGTAGTTAAACAATATTAAGTTCCATATTAGGAGTTACCACCAGGAAAAAGTTCTAGTTGTCATAGTGGATAATACATTGAAATTGTCGGCCCAGTGTGCTGTGGCAGTCAAAAAAGCAATTATTATAGGAATTATTAGGAAGGGAATGGTGAATTAAATGGAGAATGTCATAATGTCTCTGTATCGCTGCATGGTAAGACCACACCTTGAATACTGTATGTAATTCTGGTTGCCACATTTCAAAAAAGATATACTGTAGTTTTATTGGAGAAGGTACATAGAAGGGCTACCAAAATGATAAAGGGGATGTAATGGGTCCCCTATGAGGAAAGGCTAAATAAGTTAGGGCTTTTTAGCTTGGAGAAGAGACAGCTGAGGGGGGATATGATAGAGGTCTATAAAATCATAAAAGGACTGGAACCGGTAAATATGAATTGTTTATTTATTCTTTCAGATAATACAAGTACTGGGGGGCATTCCATGACATTAGCAAGTTACACATTTAAAACAAATCAGAGAAAATTATTTTTCACTCAACGTACAATTAAGCTCTGGAATTCATTGCCAGAGGATGTGGTTAAAGAAGTCAGTGTAGCTGGGTTTAAAAAAAGTTTAGATAAGTTCCTGGGGGATAAGTCCATAAACTGTTGTTAATCATGTTGACTTGGGGAATAGCCACTGCTTATTACCAGCATCAATAACATGGGATTTGTTTAATGTTTGAGTTCTTGCTGGGTACTTGTAACCTGGATTGGCCACTTTTGGAAATGGGATATTGGGATTAATGGACTCTCGATCTGACCCAGTAAAGCAACTTCTTATGTTCTTATGACTGTGAGGGACTGGGAAGGGAGACAGAGCAGCAAGACTGCTGGGGGCTAGGAGAGTAGGATTTCTATTTTTTCTGTTTTTCTGAGATTGGAAGTGGGAAGAATTAGATTTTCTCTGTGCATTTTTGGGAAATATGCATCTAAATAGTACTATTTATTTTTACAGTACAGGGAAAATTTAGAAATTTTGGAAGAATTTAGAAATTGTACATCACAGTCCTTGGCTCTTGATCTCATTCTTTATCAGAGGCTGTTTTTGTTTGCTTGCAGTACCACAGAGGGAGAAAAGAAGGAAAGAATTTTGGCAGCCTACCTTCAGCTAGAAGCTTTAGCCTCATAGGTAGCTAACAGTAGTCTGTCAGTTCATTTCTTTTCTGGGGTTTGTATTAGTGTGTAGGGATATGAATTGGTACCGGACTCGTTTCCGGTATCGGGTTCGTAGTAAAACCGCGGGAAATCTTCGTTCGCGGTTCTGAACGCTTTTTTTTCGGCTGTCCAGAGCCAAAAAAAAACCCCACCCAGACCCTTTAAATCTCATTATTTAGAATCCCCCACCCTCCCGACCCCCCAAAAACTTTTCTAAAGTACATGGTGGTCCAGCGGGGGTCCTGGGAGTGATCTCCCGCTCTCGGGCCGTCGGCTGCCAGTAAACAAAATGATGCTGATGGCCCTTTGCCCTTACCATGTGACAGGGGCTATCGGTGCCATTGGCCGGCCCCTGTCACATGGAGGGAGCACTGGATGGCCGGCGCCATCTTTAAAAATGGCACGGGCTTAGAACTTAACGCCTGCCATGGCAGAATAAATCCATCTTATCCGGAAGAACTGTGAAACTTGCAAACAATCCAGATTTTAAGCCAGATAACCCAGTCCCTGTAATGGATCCACTTTTGAGGGGACTCTGTTCCACTAAGGCCTCTCAATAGGGACCCTGGTCCAGCGGCTCCACTTGATAGTTTCTTATCATTCAGGAACTTCATTAATGCACTAAAAATTGCTTCTGATGTTCTGGTCTCAACCAACATCATGCCAAGAAAAGTAGTAGCAACTTTGCACATCCTTGAACTGTAGAAATGTACCATGATCCATAGTTATTTCTCGGTTGTTATATAGGTACTTTCTCAATGATAAGTGAGTATAGTACATACTAGAGATGTGAATCGTGTGATCGATCGTCTTTACGATCGATTTTGGCTAGGGGGGGGGAGGGAATCGGATCGTCGTGATTTTGTGATTTTGTTTTTTTAAATATCGTGTAAATCGAAAATCGGGGGAGGGCAATTTACTATTTTTGACGATAAATCGGGGGAATTCCTATTATATATCGCCTCTAAATTTTTGACGATTTAAAATATATCGGACGATATTTTAAATCGTCAAAAAACGATTCACATCCCTAGTACATACTGGTTTGCAAACTGGTTGATGGACAGAAGACAATGTGTGATGGTAAATGGAACTTACTCTGAAGTGATAGAGGTGTTAAGAGGAGTGCCACAAGGATTGGTGTTGGGACCGGTCCTGTTCATTATCTTTGCGAGCGACATGGCGGACGGGATAGAAGGTAAGGTTTGTCTTTTTGCGGATGACACTAAGATCTGCAACAGAGTGGACACGCCGGAAGGAGTGTAGAGAATGGCACGGGATTTAAGGAAGCTGGAAGAGTGGTCAAAGAAATGGCAGCTGAGATTCAATGCCAAGAAGTGCAGAGTCATGCATATGGGGGTGTGGAAATCCAAAAGAACTGTATTCGATGGGGGGTGAAGGGCTGATGTACACAGAGCAGGAGAGAGACCTTGGGGTGATAGTGTCTAATGATTTGAAGTCGGAAAAACAATGTGACAAGGCGATAGCTAAAGCCAGAGAGGCTGCATAGAAAGAGGAATATCAAGTAAGAAAAGGGAAGAGATTATCCCCTTGTACAGATCATAAGAACATAAGAAGATAAGAAAATGCCATACTGGGTCAGACCAAGGGTCCATCAAGCCCAGCATCCTGTTTCCAACAGTGGCCAATCCAGGCCATAAGAACCTGGCAAGTACCCTAAAACTAAGGGGTAGATTTTAAAATCTCTGTGCGCGTAAATCCGGGAGGATTTACGCGCGCAGGGCACTCACGCGCCAGCATGCCTATTTTGCATAGGCCGCTGGCGCGCGCAAAGCCCTGGGATGCGCGTAAGTCCCGGGGCTTCGTAAAAGGGGCGGGAGGGGACGTGTCCGGGGGCGTGTCCAGGGGCAGGGTGCGGTACAGGGCGGGTCCGGGGGCGTGGTGACGGTTCGGGGCGGACTGGGAGGGCGGTCCCGAGTCCCCCGGCATTGCGGCCTGTGCCGGGGGATGCCGGGGTGGTGCACGCAAGTTATGCCTGCTTCAAGCAGGCGTAACTTGCCCAACAAAGGAAGGGGGGGGGGATTTAGGTAGGGCTGGGGGAGGGGTAGATAGGGGAAGGGAGGGGAAGGTGGGGGGACGCGGAAGGAAAGTTCCCTCCGAGGCAGGCTGCGCAGCTTGGCGCACACAGGCTGCCGATTTTGTGCAGCCTTGCGCACGCAGACCCCGGATTTTATAAGATACGCGCGGCTACACGCGTATCTTATAAAATCTGGTGTACTTTTGTTCGCGCGCGCGTATGTTTTGAAGATCTACCTCAGCGTCTATTCCATGTTACCATTGCTAATGGCAGTGGCTATTCTCTAAGGGGCGGATTTTCAGAGCCCTGCTCGCGTAAATCCGCCCAAAACCGGGCGGATTTACGCGAGCAGGGCCCTGCGCGCCGGGAAGCCTATTTTACATAGGCCTCCCGGCGCGCGCAGAGCCCCGGGACTCGCGTAAGTCCCGGGGTTCTCGGAGGGGGGCGTGTCGGGGGCGTGTCGGGGGGCGGGCCCGGTCGTCGCGGCGTTCCGGGGGCGTGTCGGCAGCGTTTTGGGGGCGGGTACGGGGGCGTGGCTACGGCCCGGGGGCGTGGCCGCGCCCTCCGTACCCGCCCCCAGGTCGCGGCCCGGCGCGCAGCGGGCCCGCTGGCGCGCGGGGATTTACGTCTCCCTCCGGGAGGCGTAAATCCCCCGACAAAGGTAAGGGGGGGTGTGTAGACAGGGCCGGGTGGGTGGGTTAGGTAGGGGAAGGGAGGGTAAGGTGAGGGGAGGGCAAAGGAAAGTTCCCTCCGAGGCCGCTCCGATTTCGGAGCGGCCTTGGAGGGAACGGGGGGAGGCAGCGCGGCTCTTCGCGCGCAGGCTATACAAAATCGATAGCCTTGCGCGCGCCGATCCAGGATTTTAGTGGATACGCGCGGCTCCGCGCGTATCTACTAAAATCCAGCATACTTTTGCTTGAGTCTGATGCGCAAGCAAAAGTAGGCTGATCGCGCTTCTTTTAAAATCTACCCCTAAGTGAACTTAATAGCAGGTAATGGACTTCTCCTCCAAGAACTTATCCAATCCTTTTTTAAACACAGCTATACTAACTGCACTAACCAGATCCTCTGGCAACAAATTCCAGAGTTTAATTGTGCATTGAGTAAAAAACAACTTTCTCATATTTGTTTTAAATGTGCCCCATGCTAACTTCATGGGGTGCCCCCTAGTCTTTCTACTATCCAAAAGAGTAAATAACTGATTCACATCTACCCGTTCTAGACCTCTCATAATTTTAAACACCTCTATCATATCCCCCCTCAGCCATCTCTTCTCCAAGCTGAAAAGTCCTAACCTCTTTAGTCTTTCCTCATAGGGGAGCTGTTCCATTCCCCTTGGTGAGGCCTCACTTGGAGTAATGTGCTCAGTGCTGGAGACCATATTTCAGAAGGGACAGAAGCAGGATGGAGGCGGTCCAGAGAAGGGTGACCAAAAAGGTGGATGGTCTTCATCGAATGACTTATGAAAAGAGATTGAAAAATCTAAATATGTACACCCTGGAGGAAAGGAGGAGCAGAGGTGATATGATACAGACCTTCAGATACTTGAAAGGTTTTAATGATCCAAAGACAATGACAAACCTTTTCCTTTGGAAAAAAAAATCAGCAGAACCAGGGGTCACGATTTGAAGCTCCAGGGAGGAAAACTCAGAACCAATGTCAGGAAGTATTTCTTCACGGAGAGGGAGGTGGATGCCTGGAACATCCTTCCGGAGGAAGTGGTGAAGATTAAAACTGTGAAGGATTTCAAAGGGGTGTGGTATAAACACTGTGGATCCATAAAGTCTAGAGGATGTGAAAGAGGCATGGGGGTGGCTTGCGGGAATGACAGCAACTACCTGGAGATTAATTTCCTTATTCAATAAACATACACACGGTTAATGCGACTCCAACATTGCTCTATGCTTCAACGGCAAGAGGAAATGTGGAAAAAAGGATTTGTATTTACAAAAAAGTGGGGGAGTAGTTTGCCTGTTGCAGTGGTTACTTCCCCAAACCAAATAAGCCTGATACTTCACTTTCAATGCATATCCAGCATAGCTCTCTGCTTCAATGGCAGGGGGGGTGAAGAAAATAGGATGTATATTCAGACAACAACCAACAAGGACAGAATTACATAGTCTGGGTAAACAAATAAGCATGGGTGTAGCTTGCCTGTTACGGTGGTTACTACCCTGAATCAATTAAGCCTGGTACTTCTCTTGGAATACTTAATCAGCGCAGCTCACTGCTTCAACGGAAGGGGGAATGAAGAAAATAGGATCTATATTCAGACAGCAACCAACAAGGACTGAATTACACAGGCTGGGTAAACAAATAAGCATGGGAGTAGCTTGCTTATTGTGTCAGTTACTACCCTTAATCGATTAAGCAAGATACTTCACTTAGATGCAGCTCCAGCACTGCTCTCTAGGGATGTGAATCATTTTTCTGATGGATGAAAATATCATACGATATTTTCTCATCTGTCAGGTATCGAGGGGTCCCCGAAAGCAATAGGGAAAGCCCACAAAATTTTTATGGGGTTTTCTTATCATTTTGGGGGTGGGGGGGGTGGGAAGAAAGGGCACAGAGAAAAACAAACCTACCCTGACCCTTTAAATCGAATTATTTAGAATCCCCCACCCTCCCGATCCCCAAAAATGTTTTCTAAAGTACCTGGTGATCCAGCGGGGGTCCCAGGAGCAATCTCCCACTCTCGAGCCATCGGCTGCCTCTAATTAAAATGGCACCGATTGCCCTTTGCCCTTACCATGTGACAGGGGCTATCGGTGCCATTGGCCGGCCCCTATCACATGGTAAGAGCAATGGATGGCCTGCGCCATTTTTTCAGATGGCACACCAGCCGTCCATTGCTCCTACCATGTGACAGGGGCCGGCCAGTGGGCACCGATAGCCCCTGTCACATGGTAAGGGCCATCTGCCGCCATTTTGTTACTGGTAGCCGACGGCCCAAGAGTGGTAGATTGCTCCTGGGACCCCCGCTGGATCACCAGGTACTTTAGAAAGATTTTGGGGGGGTCGGGAGGGTGGGGGATTCTAAATAATTATATTTAAAGGGTCAGGTGTGGTTTTTTTTTTCTTCGGCTTGGGACAGCTGAACAAAAGCGCTCAGAACCGCGGAAAAGTAAGGTTTCCCTTGGTGGTACTATGAACATGATACCAGAAATGAGTCCGGTACCAATTCTCATCTCTACTGCTCTTTACATCAATAGTGGGGGTGGAAGGTAAATAGAACCAAAAAGTTAATAATAAAGGCCCAAGAGTATGAGAAAAAAGTATGAGAAAAAAATAAGTGTGAAAGCTTGCTGGGCAGACTGAATGGGCCTTTTGGTTTTCTTCTGACGTCATTTCTATGTTTCTTTATGTTTCTATATTTAATTCCTACATTAAATCTTTCTGTATCAATGGACTGAGAACATGCTTAATCAAAGAGGTGCATTTTGTACGATGGACCGTCAGGTCTTTTCCGGATATATTCCTAGCTAATTCCCCCATGTGATCTACTGTTAATATATTTGAATGGCATGTAATGTGCACAGCTAATTTAAGCTCAGAAGTTTTAATGCTATTATCAATTACTTTATGATGACAACCCATATCAAAAACATTTTGCATGCTAGAAAACAGTGCTGTCGGTTGAGCTGTGAGATGTCAAGACTGTCCTATGAGGGCAAACTTTGCATCGGCAGTATTTGCAGCATGCTTTTACAGCTTCGCCTGGAACTTATATGATCCATTCTTTAAATGCATCTTCTGTCTCCCATGCTTCACAATAATGCTGCTCATATTTTGTCCATTTACCCATAAAAGGTACACTCAACTAAAATAATAAATAGGGTGAAATAAGGACAGCTTAGATTTATTTTGAAACTGTCAAAAATGATACACTCATAAGTACTATGATAGTTACATGAATCACAGCAGCTATTACCTGTCAGTTTTCAGTTTTCATCCAACACCTCCAAATGCTTCTTGTATTTTGAACATTTACCTGAAACAATAAAACAAAACTATAAATAGATAGAGTTAAATAAAAGTTTAGAGATGTATTTAAAACTGTCCAAAATTATACATTTCCATTTAAAGAAATTAATCTAGAATTCATGCAGTACATTACTTCAATAAGATTAATTCAGGCAGGTCTTTAATTATTCTTCATTGCTATTATTTCTTTGATTTGCATTTCTGTTTTACATTAATTTCGTAGTTCTAATCAACACAGAGAAGCACATGCACATATACTCGCCGACCCCCTCTCCCCCTCCTTCTGCCCAGCAGATTCTTCTCCTGCCTCAAAATGGTGCTTGTAAGGGATTTTCTTTTTTTTTTTTTTGTAACGGTGAGACTAAAGAAAGAAGGGTGCAGAATAAAGGGGAAAAAAAAAACCCCAGAAGGCACAACCTTGTTCTTACCATTTTCTCATCTGTGCTGATGCCGTGTAGTCACCGTCTGTCCCCTGTTCACGGCGTGCAGAAGCTTGTGTCACATCAGGAAAAATACTTCCTGCTTTAAGGTTATATGCCCTGCCCACCCTGCTCCCCTTCCGGCAAGATGCCCTAGAAGACACACAAGTAGAAAACAGTAGCCAAAAATCCCACAGCTGAAAAAAATGCAAAAATTATCTGCAGCTGCTCATTGAAAAGTAACCCAATTGAGCCTGAAAACCGCCTATCTGGCAACACTGCAAATGAGCCTTCAGGTCCGCTTCTGCTAGAAACAGTATGGGGGCTGTGAAAGTTGAAAGCTAGATGGCTCACAGTCAGGACTGGCACATTGTATTAGGCGAACTAGGCAGTCGCCTTGAGTGCTGACCCTTAGGGGGCACTGAAGAGCAGCCATGTGAGGCCACGAGCGGAGCCTATCCCGCTTGTGGAAGAGATTCGGCGGGCTGCAAGCAGTATCCATCCTACTCACGGTCCAAAGAAGCATACACACGGTGGGCTTGAATGCAGTAGGAGCCGGAGACAAGACTGGGGGGGGGGGGGGCAGTGTAAAGGGGGGAGGGTGCTGCGCAATGGGGGGGGGGGGGGGACCCAACCAGGGGGGAGCAAGCACATAAGAACATAAGAACATAAGAAAATGCCATACTGGGTCAGACCAAGGGTCCATCAAGCCCAGCATCCTGTTTCCAACAGTGGCCAATCCAGGCCATAAGAACCTGGCAAGTACCCTAAAACTAAGGGGCTGTTCCATTCCCCTTATCATTTTGGTAGCCCTTCTCTGTATCTTCTCCATCGCAATTATATCTTTTTTGAGATGCGGCAACCAGAATTGTACACAGTATTCAAGGTGCAGTCTCACCATGGAGCGCTACAGAGGCATTATGACATTTTCCATTTTATTCACCATTCCCTTTCTAATAATTCCCAACATTCTCTTTGCTTTTTTGAATGCTGCAGCAGACTGAACCGACTTTAATTACCCCAATATTGACTGGGTAAACTTATCATCGGGACAAGCTGGAGAGATAACGTTCCTGGATGGAATAAATGAGTTTTATGGAGCAATTGGTTCAGGAACCTACGAGAGAGGGAACAATTTTAGATCTAATTCTCAGTGGAGTACAGGACTTGGTGAGAGAGGTAACGGTGGTGGGGCCGCTTGGCAATAGTGATCATAATATTATCAAATTTGAATTAATGACTGGAAGAGGAACAGTATGCAAATCCACGGCTCTCGTGCTAAACTTTCAAAAGGGAAACTTTGATAAAATGAGAAAAATTGCTAGAAAAAAACTGAAAGGAGCAGCTACAAAAGTAAAAAATGTCCAAGAGGCGTGGTCATTGTTAAAAAATACCATTCTAGAAGCACAGTCTAGATGTATTCCACACATTAAGAAAGGTGGAAAGAAGGCAAAACGATTACTGGCATGGTTAAAAGGGGAGGTGAAAGAAGCTATTTTAGCCAAAAGATCTTCATTCAAAAATTGGAAGAAGGAACCAACAGAAGAAAATGGGATAAAGCATAAACGTTGGCAAGTTAAATGTAAGACATTGATAAGACAGGCTAAGAGAGAATTTGAAAAGAAGTTGGCTGTAGAGGCAAAAACTCACAGTAAAACCTTTTTAAAATATATCTGAAGCAGAAAGCCTGTGAGGGAGTCAGTTGGACCGTTAGATGATCGAGGAGTTAAAGGGGCACAGAGAAGATAAGGCCATCGCGGAAAGATTAAATGATTTCTTTGCTTCGGTGTTTACTGAAGAGGATGTTGGGGAGGTACCCGTAATGGACAAGGTTTTCATGGGTAATGATTCAGATGGACTGAATCAAATCACAGTGAACCTAGAAGATGTGGTAGACCTTATTGACAATCTGAAGAGTAGTAAATCACCTGGACCAGATGGTATACACCCCAGAGTTCTGAAGGAACTAAAAAATGAAATTTCATACCTATTAGTAAAAATTTGTAACCTATCATTAAAATCATCCATTGTAGCTGAAGACTGGAGGATAGCAAATGTAACTCCAATATTTAAAAAGGGCTCCAGGTGCGATCCGGGAAACTACAGACCGGTTAGCCTGACTTCAGTTTAATGGAACAAAGTCAGCATGGCTTTACCCAAGGCAAGTCTTGCCTCACAAATCTGCTTCACTTTTTTTGAAGGGGTTAATAAACATGTGGATAAAGGTGAACCGGTAGATGTAGTATACTTGGATTTTCAGAAGGCGTTTGACAAAGTTCCTTGTGAGAGGCTTCTAGGAAAAGTAAAAAGTCATGGGATAGGTGGCGATGTCCTTTCGTGGATTGCAAACTGGCTAAAAGACAGGAAACAGAGAGTAGGATTAAATGGACAATTTTCTCAGTGGAACGGAGTGGGCAGTGGAGTGCCTCAGGGATCTGTATTGGAACCCTTACTTTTCAATATATTTATAAATGATCTGGAAAGAAATACGACGAGTGAGATAAGCACATTTTCAGATGATACAAAATTGTTCAGAGTAGTTAAATCATAAGCAGATTGTGATAAATTGCAGGAAGACCTTGTGAGACTGGAAAATTGGGCATCCAAATGGCAGATGAAATTTAATGTGGATAAGTGCAAGGTGATGCATATAGGGAAAAATAACCCATGCTATAGTTATATAATGTTAGGTTCCATATTAGGTGCTACAACCCAAGAAAGAGATCTAGGCGTCATAGTGGATAACACATTGAAATAGTCGGTTCAGTGTGCTGCGGCAGTCAAAAAAGCAAACAGAATGTTGGGAATTATTAGAAAGGGAATGGTGAATAAAACGGAAAATGTTATAATGCCTCTGTATCGCTCCATGGTGAGACTGCACCTTGAATACTGTGTACAATTCTGGTTGCCGCATCTCAAAAAAGATATAATTGCGATGGAGAAGGTACAGAGAAGGGCTACCAAAATGATAAGGGGAATGGAACAACTCCCCTATGAGGAAAGACTAAAGAGGTTAGGACTTTTCAGCTTGGAGAAGAGACGACTGAGGGGGGATATGATAGAGGTGTTTAAAATCATGAGAGGTCTAGAACGGGTAAATGTGAATCAGTTATTTACTCTTTCGGATAATGGAAAGACTAGGGGGCACTCCATGAAGTTAGCATGTGGCACATTTAAAACTAATCGGAGAAAGTTCTTTTTTACTCAATGCACAATTAAACTCTGGAATTTGTTGCCAGAGGATGTGGTTAGTGCAGTTAGTATAGCTGTGTTTAAAAAAGGATTGGATAAGTTCTTGGAGGAGAAGTCCATTACTTGCTATTAATTAAGTTGACTTAGAAAATAACCATTGCTATTACTAGCAATGGTAACATGGAATAGACTTAGTTTTTGGGTACTTGCCAGGTTCTTATGGCCTGGATTGGCCACTGTTGGAAACAGGATGCTGGGCTTGATGGACCCTTGGTCTGACCCAGTATGGCATGTTCTTATGTTCTTATGAAATTTAATGTGAACAAGTACAAGGTGATGCATATAGGGAAAAATAAGGAGAGACTTGGGTAAGGCCACTACTTTTCCATGGGTGTTAGTAACATGGGATCTATCTACTGTTTGGAATCCTGCCAAGTACTTGTGACCTGGATTGGCCATTGTTGGAAAGAGGATACTGGGTTTGATGGACCCTAGGCCTGTCCCATTATAGTAATTATTGTCTTATGTTTTGCTTTTTGTTGTTTTTTTTTAAATTAAAATGTGCTTTTAGTTTTTTGGAAATTGAATGAATAAATGTTTGATTAAGGATTTCATCTTGGATGGTTCAAAATAAGCATATTATGTTGAAATATATCTTTGAAAAGACTTCTATTATCGACATTTGGTTTCCTGGAGAGGGTTATATGCAACAACTGTTGCAGAAGTGCGCCCTTGGACTGAGGAGGAGTTGGTGCAACTTGCAGGAAGAATTCCTGCAGGTCCCCACCATCGGCAGATGGAACTAGCTGAAACAGATGCCGAACTAGACCTTCACCAATACTAGGGATGTGAATTGTTTATCTGATGATTTAAAATATCGGACGATATTTTCAATCTCTTCAGATATCGGGGGGTCCCTGATAGCGATAGGAAACCCCACGATTAATTCCATGGGTTCTCTTCTCATTATGGGGGGGGGGGGGGGGGGGCAAGAAGAAAAACTTACAAAAACACATCCTGACCCTTTAAAATTAGTTCTTTAGTATCCCCCCCACCATCCTGACCCCCCCCCCCCAAAGTTTTATGTACCTGGTGGTCCAATGAGGGTCCCGGGAGCGTTCTCCCGCTCTCGGGCCATCGGCTGCCAGTAAACAAAATGGCGCCGATGGCCCTTTGCCCTTAGCATGTGACATGGTATCTGTGCCATTCGCTGGCCCCTGTCACATGGTAGGAGCAATGGACGGCTGGCGCCATCTTTAAAAATGGCGCGGGCTATCCAGTGCTCCTACCATGTGATAGGGGTGTGCATTCGGATTGACCGCATTAGTAAAACGCAACTCATATTTTTTTTTTACTTAAAAAATTGATTCGACATAAACGATCGGATTTCCCACATATCGAACATAGATATGTTCGATATGTGGGAAATCGCGATTGTTGAGCCAAAATAAAAATATAAACCCCCTCACCCTCCTTAATCCCCCCCCCCCGACTTACCACAACTCCCTGGTGATGGAGCGAGGAGTGAGGACGCCATTTCTGCAATCCTTGGCGAGAAGCATGTGACGTCGGCGGCACGTCGAGTGACGCCGGCGTCACGTGATTCCCGGCTCGTTCGCGCCGGACGGCTCGTTCGGCCCCAAAAGAACTTTTGGCCAGCTTGAGGGGGTCAGGAGGCCCCCCCAAGCTGGCCAAAAGTTCTTTTTGGGCCGAACAAGCCGTCCGGCGCGAACTTGCCGGGAATCACGTGACGTCGCGTCTGAGTGACGCGGCGCCACGTGATTCCCGGCGAGTTCGCGCCGGACGGCTCGTTCGGCCCAAAAATAACTTTTGGCCAGCTTGGGGGGTCAGGAGGCCCCCCCAAGCTGGCCAAAAGTTCTTTTTGGGCCGAACGAGCCGTCTGGCGCGAACGAGCCGGGAATCACGTGACGCCGCGTCACTCGACGTGCCACCGACGTCACATGCTTCTCGCCAAGGATTGCAGAATGACGTCCTCACTCCTCGCTCGATCACCAGGGAGTTGTGGTAAGTCTGGGGGGGGGATTAAGGAGGGTGAGGGGGTTTTAAATTTTTTTTTTGCACATATGTACATATACCCAACTCATTGGATTTTTTTTATGTCCATATTGGCCGCAAGTGGGACCCCCTTTCGGACATAAAAAATATGAACATAAAATTTTGCTCTGCACATCCCTAGGGGCCGGCCAATGGCACAGATACCCTGTCACATACTAAGGGCACAAGGCCATCGGCACCATTTTGTTTACTGGCAGCCGATGGCCCGAGAGCGGGAGAATGCTCCCGGGACTCCCACTGGACCACCAGGTACTTAAAACTATTTTTGGGGGGGTTTGAAGGGGTCCGGAGATTGGGGGAATACTAAAGAACTAATTTTAAAGGGTCAGGCTGTGTTTTGGGGTTATCGGCTTGGCGCTGCTGATAAAAAAATAAACGATTAGACCGCGTGAAAAATAATTTCCCAATAGTCCACGAATCCGAAACCGGAACCGATTCCAGTTCCGATTCACATCTCTAACCAATACCAGTCTTTGTTCCCCTTAGGTTGAGCCCCCAGGTGCCAGGGCCAGCTAGACTTAGGCATGGGCTTCTGTGGAGGTGAAGATCTGTGTCATAGAAGATGTTGCAAGCCAGCATGGAAAAGCAGTGTAGACAGGACAGGCAGTGGTCAGGCCAGGTGGGGGACAAAGCAGGCTGTGCTCAGAGGCAGGCAAAGTTCTCTCAGAGTGGTAGTTCAGGTAGTGGTCAGGGCTGGCAGAGTTCAGTCAATAGCGATACATAGGCAGTGGTCAGTGGCAGATAGAGATCAAGTAGCGTCAAGGTCCAATCTGAGGTCAAACCAGAAGTCCAATCCACGATCAAAGCTAGAAGTCCGAACCGAGGTCAAGGCCAAATGATCAATCCGAAGACAAGGAACGAGGGGAGGATGAGGGCCCACAGGGGCAGGACGAGGCACTGAAGACAGTTGAGGAGGACTGACTAGGAAGACAAGAATTCAAGATGAAGCAGAAAGCCAACAGAACCAGGACAAGACATAGGAGCACACAACAGGAATCAGGAACCAGGAACAGAAGTCAAAAACCAGGAATGTAGAGGCAATGCACTTCTCCAAGGAGATCTATTGCCGAGGCACTGGAGAGGCATTCCAGGCAGCCTTTTATAGTGAGGGGATGATTATGTCATCAAAGTGTGCCTTTCTCTGATTTCCAGTGTTGGCCCTTTAAATTTGGTAAGAATCGGGGTGTGCGCGCCCTAAGGGAGCGGGGGTCATGTTGGTGGTGTGCCGTAGTGCCACAGCGCAGCCTGCTGCCATGTTAGAGGACCAGCGTCAGGATTGCAGGGGGAAGAGAGGCCTGCAGGTTGCCGCAGTCAGCCATGCTTACCTTTAGGGTCTCCCCCCCATGTCTGGCAATGTTGGAGCTTGGTCAGGGCCAGAGGTGAGTGCTGAAGCTTGCAAGAGGAGCCCACGAGCCACCAAGTGCAACAATAACAAAACAAAAAATTGTATATCTTTAAACACTAGGGGTAAATTCTCCTCCAGTGGTTATGGCATACAGGGGGCAAATATTGGCCGAATAGGACAAGAAGATGTTCAACCATTATTTGGTTTGTTTTTGAACTCTCAAAATTTTATACAAACAGCCTAATAAAATGTTATTTGGACTCTGCAAGAGGCAAAGCATGATAATGGAAAGTATATTTCAAGGGGTGGTGAACTCTGGTCCTCAAGAACCTGGTATTCAAGATGTCCTTATTGAATACGCAAGGGAGATTTGCATGCATTGCCTCCATTGTATGCAAATCTATCTCATGCGTTTTCATTATGGATAAGCTAAAATCCAGATCTGCGTATAATTCATAAGGACTGGAGTTGACCAGCCCTGGCATAGGCAGACTCCTGTCTACAAATAGTAGTGTTTCCCCCTCCTGGACCTCTGCATACATATCAGCTTCTACATAGGCCAGGAGCTCTCCTCTATAGGCCATTAGATGTGTATACACTAAATCATAAAGTTTAACTCCTGCCTCTAAACAGGTGTTAACTTTTTATCTGCTCAGTTAGGAGGATGAATTGGCGATTGCAGATGGAGGTGAGGTGTGGCTGCTTCAAAAGGAGGAGTTATAGGAGATCTGCTGTACAGGCCAGAAGTGATAGGGAGGAATGGAAATGGCAACAGAGGAGAGACACCAAAATGCACTTCAAAAATAATTCTGCATTTATTTACTTGGAGTGTGTAGTCCTTTGAGAATGGTTTAAAAGCATCAACAACATATGTTATGTCATTTATGTCATGTTCAAAGAATTAATTTTTTAATTTTGTGCTTTTCTAGTTTTAGTTAATATCAAATGGTTTTAATATTTGTGAAATGGATTTAACATGCGCTAAAATCTGAAAATAGCATTAAATAAGATAAAATGAAAGCAAAGAAATCCCCAAAATAAAAAACATAAAATTTTTTGCCATGCACACTGCTATTTTTTACTTAATGCCCATTATTCTGAGTCACAGATTCACAGAAGACAATGTATTTCTCACATTGTTGCACACATAAATTTATAGAACATATTGCTGTCTTGAATGAAAACAAAGGGTGATCCTACAAATTCTTTGCCATTGCCATGATTGTGCGTAAACATTTCATTGCATGTGTTCTCTGTCCTGTGTGGTCTCAGGTGGTTCTTACAGTTTTCAAGACATATCTCAGTAGAAACAGTAGAAGCTATCAAGAATGTACAGGGAGGGATGGACAAGAGGCAGGCTTTTTCCACCAAAGCTCAGCAACCTTTCTATCTCTCACACTCTTGCTTCTGCTTAGTGTAGCTGCAACAGATGTGGAGAAAGGGGTCAGATTGGCTGTGGTGGATGGGGTGGACAGTGATGATGTTGATCCTCTGGAAACTGATAGCTGGTGAATGGTAGTGGTCATTTTTATCATTGCTGTAATTTTTCTCCCCAATGACCAGAGCAGGTCTTCAGAGACTTCAGCATGACATTTGTCTGGGCATCTATACTTTCTTCAGTTTTAACATTTCTTGAAATTCAGTGGGTTTGAATCAATACACAGCTCTTTCTTTACAGTTTTGAAGCCCTCATTGATTGTGTCATCATGCTGTTGCTGCCTCATTACATCAAGAAGATCGTAGAAAGAAAGTGCTTAGATGATGTTGCCTTCCTAAATTAGTACTGTCAGAGCCTGATAGGCATCATTGGGACTGATCTGATGTGGCTGACCCAGGCAACACCTGAACCCATTCCATCTCCTTCCTCACTCTCCAGGCTGGATATCACCTGAGAGTTTGTGTTGAGATTTGCGGTGTTCATAGCACAGTCTGCTGGATGAAGCCATCACCTGATTACATTAATTTATCTCCCTCTTGGAAGCTCTGGGAATCAATTGGGATATATCCTATGCAATTCAGAGTTCAAGGTGTTCTCAGCCAAGCCATTGGTCCTGAAAAAGATACAGAGATGAATATATTATACTGTTGTAACACATGCCTCTCTTTTGCTTCCATTTGAAAAATAAGACTCCCTTACTGCAAGCCCTTGTCCTGAAACTCCCCTGCTCTGCAATCTGTATTTGGCCCTCAAACCAGTCCAAATTTCCTTTACCAGTCCAAATTTCCTTTACCAGTCCAAAGTTCCTTTACCAGCTAAGCTTGTAACCTTATAGGTCTTCTGTAGATAGATTGGGATATATAGGACAAGGGAATGTTACAGGACTCTTGCCTAATGTTCGTACTTCTTATTCTTCCCAAACAACTCACCAGCTTGTCCCCGATGTATTGTCAATGATGTATCCATAACTTTGGGAGGCTCATGATGACATATGGACCCAATGTTTCAGTGATGCATTGCTTCAGAAGTGTGAAGTGAATGGAATATCTTAGCTACCTTTTATTGGAGGCCATGTTTAATGGCCTGAGAACAATGCTTCATTTGTGCTATTGTATTGGGATTGATTCCAAGGCTGTTGACCTTTGATGTAATTTATTTCCAAATGTACTGTTTTACTGCCAGGGATTTCATTGTGGAGTTTCTGCCAAACAGCTTGCTAACATCTCTAGGAAAATCTTCAGAATGTGCTCATTTTCTAGGGATGTGCATTCATTTGTAATGAATGCATAAAGTGCAACAAATGAGGCCATTTTTGGTTCATATGTATGATACAAACTGAAAATAGGCCTCAGACAAATATACACAAACATCTTGCATATTTGCATTTGTTTGTGTTAAATAAAAATGGCCTGTGTTGTGACCAGGCCTCAGCCTGACACTGGGACCTAACCTGAGGCTAGGTCCTAGTCACTAAGACTGAGGCCTAAGCCTGGGTCAGACATTAAGGCCTGGCTGAAGCCGGGTGCCATTGCCAAGGCTCGGCCTGAACTTAGGCCCAAAACTGGATTCTGGTCACCTAGGACTGAAGCCTAGGCCCTGCCAAGACTGGGTCCCTTTGCCAAGACTGGGGCCAGGGCCTAGGCCTACGCCCAATGCTGGGGACCGGCCTGAGGCTGGGTTCCAGTTACTGAGACATAGGCATAGGCCTGGGTCTGATTCTGGGGCCTGGCTGAAGCTGGATCTTAGTCACTGATACCTGGGCCGAGGACCTAGGCCTATGGCTGAGGAGAGGCTAGGTCCCAGTTGCCCAGGCCCACACCCAAACACCTGGGCCTGATGTAAACCATTTGGATTTTATGTCAGACTTGCCGTATATTAAAAATAATAAAACCTAATAACATTCAAGAAAATGTACTTAACATGTTCAGTTTAATAAACACACACTACTTATGTGGCTTTCATATTCCTATGTTGCTCAGTTGGGTAAACTGCTGAGACACTCAACATTTTTTTTTCTTTTTTTAATTCTTTATTTATCATCATTTCAATTAATACAAAGAAATTTTGCATAGAAACACAAGAGATGTAAGATATTGTTCTTTACATGAAATTCTCTAAATTAAATTTGTTATAAAAAGAAACATGACAAAAAATCTTTCAATCTCTAAACTTCGTAGGAAACTTGGGAGGAACAGAAATAAAGGAGAACATAAGAACAATTAGCAAGTAAGGCTGGTTACACATCAGGTATATTTATAGGATCCTGCTCTATAGGATGCAGGTCATGCTCTTGTGCCTCTAGGAAGGCCTGAAGTTGTTCCGGACTGAAGAATACATATTTCCCTAAGAGTTTTACAATGCACCTACAGGGGTACCGTAAAACATAGGTTCCCCCTAATGCTAAAACTTTAGGGCGCAAAGAAATACATTTTTTCCTTCGCATTTGCGTTGGTTTTGCCAGATCTGGAAAGACACGAACCTGACCTCCCAAAAAAGAAGCATTCAGATTTTTGAAATAATTCTTCATTATTAATCCAACATCATTTTCTGAATAGAAAGTCACAAACAGGGCAGACCTCTCTATTATTTCCACAGTTGATGTCTCTAGGAAATTGGATAGATTTTCCATATCTGTCCCTAATCCAGGCAATATTGAAGTACTCCTTTGTCTTAGGAAGAATATTTTTTTAACAGAGAGAACATTATCAGGAGGTATCTTTAGAGTCTCTATAACAAACTTTTTAAAAGTCTGCAAAGGCAACTCTCCCATGACCTTAGGAAAATTTAAGAGCCTTAAGTTTAAGTGTCTTAAGAAATTCTCTACCAACTCCAATCTTCTCAAAGACAATAGTCTCTCATTTACTGTAACTGCACTTAAATCTTGTAATTTTTTCACGTCAGCGGTTACCTTTGTTAAGACTTTTGCTTGATTTGTCTGGTCAGTTTCAATCTTGTTTATTCTTTTGGAAACCTCCAGTTTGTAGGCCTGTCCATCGAGCTTCACAGCATTTCCTGCTACCAAATCCCAAAGGGCATCGAGCGTAACAATCGCCGGTTTTGTAATTCTCTGTGGGGTAAACGGAGCAGTCAGCTCAGATGTCCCCTCTCCGCTGGCTTCACTCTCCACCACTCTCACAATCTCAGCAGAAGCAGGAGCACAAACTGCCCCCCCCCCACCCGCTATAACGACTCTGGGCTTGCCTCCCAACTGAGCATGCCCGGAGGAAGTTTCCAACGGCGTCTCAGCAGGCACAGAGTCTAACAGTAGAGCTGCTTGAACCGGCGTTTTAGGGTCCGGAGGCGTCAGAGATAGTTCCCCGGGTGAGTATAGGGTTCCTTTCTCTTCCTCACCAATGAGGGTCGACGTCCTCGTTCCTGGAGTCGTGGTAGCATATTGATATATCAGCCGTTGCCCCTCAAGGTTCTCCATAATGGGAGGAAAAATCCGGATTTTCCCCTTCCTCTTATGTGGCATTGATTTTTCGAAGAGGAAAAAGAATCGCTGGAAACTGTGAGGACAGGGGCTTTGGAGCAAATCAATGTGCGTCCGCTCCCGCGGCCATCTTGGTTCCTCCGACACTCAACATTTTTTGTGTTTAACTTATATCTAATTAAATACCAATAAAGTCCTTAATGTGAATGTACAAAAAAACTAGGGGTGTGTATTGATTTTCGACGTATTGTGAATCTGCAACATATATGCCATATTCGTTGTATTCGTGGGGGTTCTGAAACGTATGGCGAACCCCCACAAATACAATAGATCACCAACGAATAGGCCTCCCACCCTCCTGACCCCCCCAAGACTTGCCAAAAGTACCTGGTGGTCCAACAGTGTTCCTGGGGCGATCTCCTGCACTCGGGCTATCGACTGCCGGTATTCAAAATGGCACTGATAGCATTTGACCTTAGTATGTCACAGGGGCTATAGGCGCCATTTTGAATACTGGCAGCTGACGACCCGCGTGTAGAAGGGCCCGCGTGCAGGAGCGATCTGCACGCATGTCATCGGCTGCCAGTATTCAAAATGCGCCAATAGTCTTTGTCCTTACTATGTCACAGGGGCTATCGGCGCCATTGGTTGGTTGCTCCTACTATGTGACAGGGGCCGACCAATGGCACCGGTAGCCCCTGTGACATTGTAAGGGCAAAGGCTATCGGCACAATTTGGAATACTGGCAGCCGACGACCCGAGTGCAGGAGATTGCTCCGGGACCCTCGCTGGACCACCAGGGACTTTTGGTAAGTCAGGAGTCCCCCCCCCAAGACTTGCCAAAAGTCCCTGGTGGTCCAGCGGGGGTCCTAGAGTGATCTCTTGCATGCGGGTCGCTGGCTGCCAGTATTCAAAATGGCGCCAATGGTCTTTGCCCTTACTTTGTCACAGGGGCTATCGGCGCCATTTTGAATACCGGCAGCCGACAGCCCAAGTGCAGGAGATTACTACAAGAACCCAGCTGGACCACCAGGTACTTTTGGCAAGTCTTGGGGAGGTCAGGAGGATGGGGGTTGTAGATAAATAACTTTAAAGGGTTGTGATGGGGTTTTTTGGGGAGAACGAATGTATTTTTGACATATGAACGGATTGGGATCCCCCGAGAACGGATGCAACAGATTTGGGCCCCTACGAATCCGAATCCCGAATGGGATGAATCCCTCCCTGCTGCACATCCCTACAAAAAACGATCCAACCAAATAACATTCACAGAATACTTACAAAACTTACTCCAGTATCAGGCAAACCTTTTTTTAATCTTTATCTAAGAGGATTCTCATATTAAATAGCACAAAGTAATTTGTATCTCAAGATGTTTTCAGTACAGTCTTGCTAGTTTTGTAATCATAGCTCCTCAAAATCACTACATATTTTTATAAATTATGTTTGCATGTAAAATCACAAAGACAATCAATTCCCTTATTTGTAGTTTTAATACACAGCCTAGTAAACACCCTAACACTGCACCATGTTTCAAGAAAGAATCTCTGCTTCATTGGGTCTCATTCCACCATTGCCATTGTGACTTCTGGGACCTTGTTCTCTGCAGTCTTTTAAAACAGAGAGCATAGTCATCAAATGCTTACCAAAACAACAGCTAATAATAAACACCCAAAGTGAAGAAGCTAAATATAATTGGTCACAATGTTATTCAAAAATATTGAAAAAAACCCAGTATAATTAAGATCAACAGGAAATACAGTCTGCAAATTTAAGATCTATTTTTGTTCTATACAATCTACAATCTTCAAATGTTCTCCTCCTTCATTTGAGTACCACCTGATCTAAAACAGATCAACAGATTTCACAAGATGAAAGTGTTCAACTAATGCACCTTCTATTCATTGAGATCGAACACAGTTTTTATGTTCTGCCTATCTCACATGAACCATATGTTTAGTTCCCCCAGTACATTATTCTCAAGGACATTCTATAAGATAAATAACATGTGTAGCTTTGCAGTTGTTGAATTGCAACACATTAATGAGCATTCCATATCTGATGGCAAACAAATGACTCTTCATAAAGGATTGACACATCCCACATTGACACAAGGAAAATGACCATTGAGACTAATTTTCCTTGTAATAGGTACCACATTTGAAAATGTCAAGCATTCTATCAAATTATTTCCCCTAGAAAAGGCAAATCAGAGTGTGTCCGAAAGAACTTTATGCATCCTCAAAGCTCCCTAATGTTTCTTAATAATATGGCAAACATGATAACGTGGAATGTTGTAACACACATATTATCCAAGAATCAGTCTTTTGAGTGGTGTACTGTAAAAGAAGATCACAATTGGCATATTTTGCTTGTGCATACACTTGTTTGGCACAATGAAATGGATACCCCTTTTCTAAAAGTTGCTGACACATTTCCTTAACTTCACTTTTATTGGTGCGCAAACATCTTAAATGAAGAAATTGACTAATTGATTAACCCTTCTGTAGTTTAGTTGGATGAAAGCTATCATATCCGAGTAAACTGTTTCTTTCAGTAACGTTCCAAAAAAATAGATGATAAAATTGATCCCTCATATATGTTTATTTTAATATCCAAAAAGGACACTTTATTAGGATGGCAATTCATTGTAAACTTCAAATGAGTATCCAAACCATTAAGCCAATGCTGAAATTCCAAAAGCATTAATAATGTTTGCTTCCACATAACAAAAATATCATCTATGTAATGCTTCCAGCATTTAA
The DNA here is from genome assembly GCF_901001135.1 of Rhinatrema bivittatum. NCBI lineage: Eukaryota > Metazoa > Chordata > Amphibia > Gymnophiona > Rhinatrematidae > Rhinatrema > Rhinatrema bivittatum. Next base: position 149,320,413 of record NC_042615.1, read on the forward strand.
TCTGAGACATGCAAGTATTGGATTACAAACATTTTTCTTCAAAAGAAATAATATAAATTTGCAATATCCACTACTTAACATACGCAACAATGTAACCTTGTATCTGTAGAAAAAAATTCACCTTTAAACCCAAAACAATTATTGAAAATTGCTATCTGAGCTATCTCATATGCATACTTAGTGGGAATTTAAACCAGAGTGCTAAGATGTGTCAGTGTGTCACAGATGATTTGCAATGCTTGAGCCTGAGGAATACTGGTGTACAGTGACTCAACATTACTTAAAACTTCACATTGTTCCAAAAAACAGTGTATCAGACATGCCTTTAATATAGAATTTTTTTTATTTATTTATACTTTATTAACTTTTTCAAAATGAACATCAAAGTATTACACTTTGTACAGAAACATGGCATCATAATCGCAATAATTATACAAAGAAATATTTAAATCAGCAAATCTCGCTTTTTGTTACCTTTTAGACCACTATCACATTGGGGGGTGGAAGAAACAGTAGGAGTATATAGGTAATTATCTCAAATTCTAAAACAAATAAAGGCTACCCTATAATACCACGAATAACAAATAATGAGTATTCCTTAATCCTCTAGCATCAACTGGACTCTTTTTGATTGTATAAAGTCCTTCAACTGTTCTGGTTGGAAAAAAATATAACTATCTCGGTTATACTTCACTGCACACTTGCAGGGGAATCTCAGGAAAAATGACGCTCCCAATGCCAATGTTTCCTGCTTCAATGCCAAAAAACTTTTTCTTTTAATCTGTGGAATTTTTGTTAAATCCGGATATATTCTCAATTTTGCACCCATAAACAATGATTCCATCTTTTTGAAATATGCTCTCATTACATCTGTAAGATTTTTCTCATTGTAGAATGTTATCAAAAAAGTACTTCTTTCAGTTATTTCAAATCCCGAAGATTCTAGAAACTCCGTCAAATTGGCAAAGTCTCTTGGGGTTTCTTGTACATTCTGTCTATGCTTGCTTGGCAAAAAGTATACTTTGTCTAGGGGTGGGGTTTCTTGAGATGGAAATTCCAAAATTTCAGTGAAATATCTTTTAATTGTACCACGAGGAAATTCCCCCACCATCCTAGGAAAATTCAGTATACGTAAATTTAGATGTCTTAACGCATATTCAATCATTTCTATTTTTCTATTGATGTTACCACAATCTTAAATTATCACATTTTTCACAGATTTCACTTGCTTGATCTCATTTTCCACTTTTTCAAATTTCCCAGTTACCGCCTGCTTTTGTGTTTCAAAATTTTTATTCAACAAATCCATTTGTTGAGACAAGTTGTTAATTTTATCAGAACAGTCTCCACATGATTTTGCTATGGCAGAAGTTAGGTGCCAGAGAGCGTCTAAAGTCACCACCTCAGGCTTTTCCAAGCCTATCAGTACTCCGGTGGAAGGAACAGGAGTTCTTGCAGGCCTACCTTCACTACTTCCTGCCTGCACTTCTCCACCGACCCGATTGCACTCACCGGGCTGAGCCGCCTCCGTCTCTTGGAGGCTGGTGGCTAGAGGGTCCTGCGACACAGCTCCCTCCTCCTGCGAGCGATTGATCTCCCCTTCGGAGTCCGTCCTCGAGCGCGGGGTCAAAGTCCCTCTATGCTCCGGTGGTGACCTCTCATCAGGTGGGGATAGTGCTATTTCGTCCATGGTTAGCTCCGCTCCTCCTACTGCGGGTCCAACAGCCGGAACACTATTCCCCTGTGGTGTGGGTATTTGGGCGCACTGTAAGATGGTTCTTTGCCCAGGAGGTAGGGTGGTCACAGAGGGGTAGTTCCTCACCCTACCCTTTCTTTTTGGCGGCATTACAAAGCAGGAAAAACAAATTTACCAAGAAATTCTCACGGAGCAAACTAACAGTGCTGCCGATCAGGGCGCCATCTTGACTCCACCCCCCTTTAATATAAAATTTAACCTTGATGATAAACAGATTAAAAATTTAGCAATAAAAATAGACAGGGATGGTAACTTTCAAAGCGGTGCATGAACGCACATGTGCGTGCATTTGTCGGTCTGTGCCCTGGGACGCAGCCATTTTATAACATATGCACGTATATGCGCTCATGTTATAAAATAGCCTAACAGAGCACATAAGGGCATGCAATTTGAAGCCTGTGTGAGCAAATGGCACTTCTTCCACACAAGTGGGGGGATTTTAAAAGGCACGCTTGGCATTGCCATTGGTGGTTTTCTCAGTTCGTTCCCCATTCACCCAGTTAAGGGATAGGACTTCCAAACTCCCCTAGTTTAATAACCTCCCTTCCCCCCATTAGTCCTGACTTTTAAAACCCTGCTGATCTGCCTAGATTTTTTTTGTTTAAACTTACACGTCATCTGTAGCAGAAGTAAAGTTACACGGCAGGGGACCCTGGCACGTACCAGTGCGTGCAAGTATTTATGCGCAAATTTTAGGTTACAATCGTGGAATGCCCATGCCCTGATCATGTCCACGCCCACCCCTTTTTAAAATCTTTTCATTTGTGCACACAGCGGCAAGTACGCGCGTATCCAGGCTGCTTTTAAAATCCACTCTGCGTGCCAGCAGGACATATTCGTGCATCCCCTAATTGAAGTGCATGACAGGCTTTAAAATTCACCTTAGTGGTTCTAAGACTCTTCCCTAGCAAATACGATAGGTCATCATAGAGATTTCAATAAAGCAGGAAGAGACATTTTTCATAAAGAAATAAATTAAAGGGCTCAGGTTATGAGGTTAGAGGGAGGATAGCTCAAAGGAAATACAGGTATTTCTTTACCAGGATGGTAGATACCTGAAATAGCCAACCAGTAGAGGTGGTAGTAATCTAAACTGTGATAGAATGTTAGCACTCGGGATAGGTATAGGGAACTAGGCTAACAGTGGTGGGTGGAGAGCATAGTTAAAAAATGGCAGGGCCTGGAATATTAGACTCCTTTACAAACCTAAATGCTCACTCACATGGAACAGAAGAGGGCAGGAAGGAAAAAAGATGAGGCCAACTTGCACAGAATGGTGATACAGCTGCCTGATGTTCCCAGGAAGAGGAGGTGAAGTCAATCAACATGAAACGGCAAACAAGTCTTTGAAATATATTCTTACATATAATTGGTGGGCGGTGGGCGGCGTTGCATTTCATACCATTTGCTGCAGACTGACTTGGGTGATATTTGCAGTTAAGAAGAAGAAGAAGAAGTGATGTTCTGGAAGCAATCAAATTTGAATGATTATCAGCTGGGAGAAATTCTTAGAGCAGGGGCAACTGGACAGACTGGCTGGGCAAAATGATCTAACATTTATTATTAGTAATAAATAGGAGGAAACTTTTCAGAATAGACCCTTTGGGGTCGGATTTATCAAAGACTTGCTCCAGCTCAAATATCGCTCCTGCTTCCCCTGCCCAGTTCACTTCCCACCTCCCCCCTCTTACCCTAGCTCCGTCCCTTCAAAAATTATATAAGGCTTAATGTTATCATATACCAGTTAAAATTGTTATCAAGTTATAATGTTTCAATGTTACAATGTATTAATAATAAGACACCTTAGTCTTACTATTACACTAGTTATAATGTAAACCGATGTGATACACTCCAATGAATGTCGGTATATAACAACAAATAAATAAAAAAATAAAATATCAATATTCCTATTACAAATATTGGGATGGAGGGCAGCCCTGTGGCTCGGGCTGTAGTGCTGCACACCAACCAGATTTTCCATCTCTCTGGGTTGAGTGGGCTTCAGCACCCTGTGGCTGTTGCGCTGGGGCTGGAAAGGAAGGACGATGGCTGCTGTTAATTTGGCAGCATTTTCAGGCCAGCGAACAGAGGCGGTACTACTTAAGCCATTGGGCTGGCAGAGGGTTTCCTAGTCATTCAGGCTACATAGGGAGGTTAAAAGGTTAAGTCAGGATAAGGGAAGAGAAGGAAGAAGACAAAGTGTATTAGGATGTTTTCATTGATAAATCTGAAGTAATGTATGTAAACATGAATAATCTTCTAGACTAAAAGTAGAGCAAATGTTTGATCAATCTACCCCTTCTTGTTTTGCCAGATATATGCAGATCTACTGTAGTAATCATGCTGCAGAACTGAATTTTGCATTGAATGTATTAGATTTAAGCTATGAGATGCAATCAATTGCTGCTTTAGACAGTCAAGCAAGTGAAAAACAATGACAAATGATGATTGTGTTTTCAGATGCACTATTTAGCAATATGGGGAAACTGGTTGAAAATGTTATGTGTTATATTTAAATCAAATCAATCTGTTTATTCATGTCCTCACATTTGTGATGTAAACTACCTAGCATTATGACTCATCACTCATTTACAATAGCAGTTTCACAGCTGTGCTTCTCTGCATTATGGCTCTACTATGAGACTTGCAACCATAAACATTTTTTGCATTAAAATAATCCCACAGTACTATTATTACATTCTAATGTGGGGGAATTGGAGACAGCTTTGATGTATAGGATCTTCTTTATTTCTAATGCTCCGTTTTCAAACTCTTTTATCCAAAGAGATCGTTGCCTGGCTAGAATGATTTTATTGTGCACCATATTTCTCAGTCTGAAAAGCTTTTGTATTCAATAGCGTGCCAAAGATATTAGACATATCATGTTGTAATCTATTCCGCTCCCTTCTATTGGGTAAGAATAAGAAATCTGAACAAAACTCTATTAATTTGGGAAGAACAATTTTCAGAGCAATATAGCTGGGTAAATAGGCATTTGTCTGGGTAGAATTCCCAGGATGAACATTGTCTTCAGTGCAGTAAAAAGAGGTGTTCATGTGAGTGTGTTTAGGGATACAAAAGTAGCCCCAGACCTTCTATGTTTGGGGGTTATTCAGAATTCCCCCAAGATGTTTAAGAAATATTATTTTCTGGGCTGAGGTCCTCTTTAGGAGTCCATAGGCATACAGTTAATCTTGGGTCTTAAGCTATCTTCATTTCTTATACCTTTCCCTAGTCCCAAATTTTTCAGATTCCCTGTAAGGGGCGGTGGGGGAGAATGCTCTCCTAGGCTCTAGGCATCTATAACAGATAGTAATAATCACTAGGGATGTGAATCATTTTTTGACGATTTAAAATATCGTCCGATATATTTTAAATTGTCAAAAATCATTAGAGGCGATATTTAATAGGAATTCCCACGATTTATCATAAAAAATCGTAAATCGGGGGAAGGGGGAGGGCGGGAAAACCGGTATACTAAAACATCCCTAAAACCCACCCGACCCTTTAAAATAAATCCCCCACCCTCCCGAACCCCCCCAAAATGTCTTAAATTACCTGGGGTCCAGTGGGGGGGGGGGGGTGTCCCGTTGTGATCTTCCACTCTAGGGCCACGGGTGCATTGATGAAAATGGCGCTGGCGCCATTTTGGTTCCTGTCCCCCGACGTCACGAGCGTAGGAGATCACCCCCGGACCCCCGCTGGACCCCCAGGGACTTTTGGCCAGCTTGGGGGGGCCTCCTGACCCCCACAAGACTTGCCAAAAGTCCAGCGGGGGTCCGGGAATGACCTCCTGCACTCGAATCATGTTGCCGTAATGAAAAATGGCGCTGGCCTTAAGGCCGGCGCCATTTTGCAGTACAGCCATATGGCCATATGGCTGTACTGCAAAATATGGCGATATTGCCATACTGCAAAATATTGCCGTACTGCAAAATGGCGCCGGCCATATGGCCATATTGCTGTACTGCAAAATGGCACCGGCCGTACGGCCGGTGCCATTTTTCATTACGGCAACACGATTCGAGTGCAGGAGGTCGTTCCCGGACCCCCGCTGGACTTTTGGCAAGTCTTGTGAGGGTCTGGCGGCCCCCCCAAGCTGGCCAAAAGTCCCTGGGGGTCCAGCGGGGGTCCAGGAGCGATCTCCTACGCTCATGACGTCGGGGGACAGGAACCAAAATAGCGCCGGCGCCATTTCCATCAACGCACCTGTGGCCCGAGAGTGGAAGATCACAACGGAACCCCCCCACTGGACCCCAGGTAATTTAAGACATTTTGGGGGGGTTCGGGAGGGTGGAGGATTTATTTTAAAGGGTCGGGGTGGGTTTTAGGGATGTTTTAGTGTGCCGGTTTTCCCGCCCTCCCCGATTTACGATTTACACGATATTTAAAAAAACAAAACCGCGACGATCCGATTCCCTCCCCCCCCAGCTGAAATCGATCGTTAAGACGATCGATCACACGATTCACATCTCTAGTGTCCATGCCTCCTGCAAGTTTTTAACCTTGTGTATTGCTCCATTCAGTTTTTTTCTAACAAATTTCCTCATTTTATCATAGTCCTCCTTTTTATAGTTAAATGCTACTGCAGTTCTTTTCCTTAGTATTCGTTAGAGATGTGAATCGTGTGATCGATCGTCTTAACGATTGATTTCGGCTGGGGAGGGGGGAAGAAATCGGATCGTCGCAGTTTTGTTTTTTTAAATATCGTGTAAATCGTAAATCGGGAGAGGGCGGGAAAACCGGCACACTAAAACAACCCTAAAACCCACCCCGACCCTTTAAAATAAATCCCCCACCCTCCCGAACCCCCCCAAAATGTCTTAAATTACCTGGGTTCCAGTGGGGGGTCCCGGTGTGATCTTCCACTCTCAGGCACACTAAAACAACCCTAAAACCCACCCCGACCCTTTAAAATAAATCCCCCACCCTCCCGAACCCCCTCAAAATGTCTTAAATTACCTGGGGTCCAGTGGGGGGGGTCCCGGTGTGATGTTCCACTCGGGCCATGGGTGCATTGATAGAAATGGCGCCGGCGCTACCTTTGCCCTGTCATATGACAGGGCAAAGGTAGCGCCGGCACCATTTTGGTTCCTGTCCCCCGACGTCACGAGCATAGGAGATCGCTCCCGGACCCCCGCTGGACCCCCAGGGACTTTTGGCCAGCTTTGGGGGGCTTCCTGACCCCCACAAGACTTGTCAAAGTCCAGCGGGGGTCTGGGAACGACCTCCTGCACTCGAATCGTGTTGCCGTAATGCAAAATGGCCATACGGCCGGCGCCATTTTGCAATACTCATTGCAAAATGGCGCCACCCGTATGGCCATATTGCCGTATTGCAAAATGGCGCCGGCCATATGGCCGTATGGCCGGCGCCATTTTGCATTACGGCAACACGATTCGAGTGCAGGAGGTCGTTCCCGGACCCCCGCTGGACTTTTGGCCAAGCTGGCCAAAAGTCCCTGGGGGTCCAGCGGGGGTCCGGGAGCGATCTCCTACGCTTGTGATGTCGGGGGACAGGAACCAAAATGGCGCCGGCGATACCTTTGCCCTGTCATATGTCAGGGCAAAGGTATCGCCGGCGCCATTTCTATCAACGCACCCGTGGCCCGAGAGTGGAACATCACACCGGGACCCCCTTACTGGACCCCAGGTAATTTAAGACATTTTGGGGGGGTTCGGGAGGGTGGGGGATTTATTTTAAAGGGTCGGGGTGGGTTTAGGGTTGTTTTAGTGTGCCGGTTTTCCCGCACTCCCCCTTCCCCTCCCCCTTCCCCCGATTTACGATTTTTGACGATAAATCGGGGGAATTCCTATTATATATCGCCTCTAACGATTTTTGACGATTTAAAATATATCGGACGATATTTTAAATCGTCAAAAAACGATTCACATCCCTAGTATTCGCCCTTGGGTGATTATGTCAAATTGTATTACATTACGATCACTGTTGCCAAGTGTATCCACTGCCTTTATCTCTCTTGCATCAATTCCTGCATTCCACTAGAACTACATCTAACATAGCTCCCCTCTCATTGATTCCATGATGAACTGCTGCATGAAGCAGTTATTGATGGCATCTAGGAACTTTATCTCCTCTGCATGCCCTGATGTGACATTTACCCAATCAAAAGTTGGGTAATTGAATTCTTATTATTGTGTTGCCCATTTTACTAGCCAGTCTAATCTCTGTTAGCATTTTGCAGTCTAATTCCTCATCCTGGCCAGGCAGTATTAGGCTTCTCTATTCGTCTGGCTCCGATAGTTCCTTCCTTAAAGAGCCTACTCTGGTTCTGGAGATTGTTAGTTGAAGTCCTGGCATGCCTGTTAAAGTAGGGAAAAAAATCCCAATCTATTTGATATTGAAGGCTCATAGCACCAGAAGTCCAGTACTGGTTGCAATTTAGCTTCAAGGGAAAGGAAAAACTACCAAGCAAAAAAAAAAAAAATCTCCTCATACACAGTGGAAAAGCTTCAATATTGTGAAATTTATAATAGCAATATAGGTGGGCCCTTTTAGACCATGTTCTTCACAGTCAGTTTTCAGAATAGAATTAGGGATGTGCATTCGTTTAGAACGAATTAGGCAATTTCAACAAAATGTCACAAAATGGAAAATGTTCATTCCTACTAGGGATGTGCACAGTTTTTTTTTTTTGGTTCGTTTTCAGGTTCAGGGTGAACCATTTTGGTCCACTCCCCAAACCCGGAAAATGTTTTTGTTTTGTTTTTGGAAACGGACCGAAAAAAAAAAAACCCAACCCTTCAAATTTACTTAATTACAACCCCCCCCCCCCCACACACACACATCCCAATCCCCCCCAGACTTACTGAAAGTCCTGGTAGTCCAGCGGGGGTCCCAGGAGTGATCTTCCGCTCTCAGACCGTTGGGCCTGCCAGGAATCAAAATGGCACTGGTGGCCCTTTGCCCTTACTATGTGATAGGGGCTACCGGTGCCATTGGTCAGCCCCTGTCACATGGTAGGAGCAATGTACAACCGGCGCCATCTTAGAAAATGGCACGGGCCATCCATAGCTCCTTCCATGTAACAGGGGCTGACCAATGGCACCGGTAGCCCCTGTCACATGGTAAGGGCAAAGCGCCACCAGCACCATTTTGATTAGTGGCAGCCAACTGCCCAAGAGGGAGAGATTGCTCCTGGGACCCCACTGGACCACCAGGGCTTTTAGTAAGTCTTGGAGGGGGGGATCAGGATGGTGGTGGTGGTGGGGGGTTTGTAATTATGTAAGTTTGAAGGGTTGGGGCGGGGTTCAGTCCATTTCCAAAAAAGAAACGAAAAAAGTTTCCAGGTTCGGGGAGTGGACCAAAATGGTCCACCCGAACCCGAAAATGAACAAAAAAAAAAATTGTGCACATCCCTAGTAGGAATGAACATTTTCCATTTTGTGACATTTTGTATTAGTGTGTGCTATTTCGTTTTGTGCTCACTAAACAGAATAGCATTGATTAATACAAAATAAGATGCAGTCTTCTGTTTCAGGGTCTCTATTTAATTTCAATGCATGCTATTTCATTTTAGTGCACACTAAAATGAAGTAATAGCATGCAGTGAAATGAAATAGTGTGCACTTCAGCTAAATGAAATGAAACAAAAAAAATTGAAATTAATACAATTATCGAAACACAGTGAAATTTTTCTGCCTGCTCACCCCTAGTTTTCTAAGGGAAAAATAGCTAGTAAAATGTTTGTATATTAAAGTATCCTGTTACTATGCACCTGCTTTTTGGGCAGACATCAGAAGGGGGGGGGAATACTTCACCTTCTTTAGAAAGTGGAATAAATGAGCTATTTTCTTCCCCCACTCTAAAAACAATGGGCCGGATTTTCAAAAGGCTACGCAGGTAAATCCTGAGGATTTACCTGCGTAACCAGTCTTACGCGCGCTGGGCCTATTTTCAAAAGGCCTGGTGATGAGCGTAAAGTCCCGGGACACGTGTAAGTCCCGGGGCTTGCAAAAAGGGGTGGGGGGTAGGGGAGGGCGGAGGGGGGGCAGGGTCAGAGGCTGAAGTAAGTTTTACACAAAAAAAAAAGGGCGGGGGAGGTAGGGGAAGGGAAGGTGGGGTTGGGGGGTAGGGAACAGGGGAAGGCAGTGCGGCTCGGCGCAGGGTTGGCACGTGCAAGGTGCACAATTGTGCACCCCCTTGCGCACGCTGACCCCCGATTTTATAACATGCGCCTGTGCCTGCACGCACATGTTATAAAATTGGGAGTACATGTCTGTGCGCCGGGTAGCACACACACATGTCCGCCTGTGCGTTCCTCTTAAAATCTACCCCAATCTGAGTAAAAGTGCTCATCCTGCATAAGCTCACCTGTACTTTCAGCTGAGCTGAGGAAGGCAATTTTCAGAGATACTGATTTATCTGGGTAAGTCACCACTTACTGAGCAAGTGGCTTTGAAACCCATCCTCCACATAGATAAGTTGTTTTGTCTAGCAACAGTAACATGGAATAGACTTAGTTTTTGGGTACTTGCCAGGTTCTTATGGCCTGGATTGGCCTCTGTTGGAAACAGGATGCTGGGCTTGATGGACCCTTGGTCTGACCCAGTATGGCATGTTCTTATCTTCTTATGTTCTTATCAAGTATTTTTGATAATAGAAGGTTTCATCTTTGGAATAATTTGAGGGGAGTGCTTGGCAACAGTGTTTGGAACAAAAAAGTCTGGGGGTACTTTCTGTGACTGAAAATTGCTGAAGCCAAGGGTGTGTTTTTATTTCTCACAGGAGCATGCAGTAAAACTGAACCTCACTAGAAGCATTCCTTTCTTTTGATGATCTTTCCCAACTCTTTCCAGTGATTGCCCTATTATTTCGTGAATGGTAAATCAGATTTTAGCTAGCAAACCTGCATGCTTTCACCACAAATGGTTGAACAGGGGGGGTGGGTTAGGTAGGGGAAGGGAGGGGAAGGGAGGGGAAGGGGAGGGGAGGGCGAAAGAAAGTTCCCTCTGTATCTTCCCTTGAGTTTTGCTAATAGCTTTTTCCAAAATATTTTGTTTTCTTGGGTCAGCCTGCCTACTTAGCAGTAGTGATGAATGTGTAGAAGACTCAATTTTAATTCCTGGGCCAAGGTTCTGCTCAGGCTGGCAAAGAAGGGAGATGCTGTGTAAGGAGTGTTTACAGCACCAGAGTGAGAGGAGGGAGGGAGGAAGTGTTTCAGTCACTACACAGTGGCAACACCTTCTGGCCAGATGCAGGGTGCATGCATTCTGGGTTCTGGAGCGATGTGTGGTCTATAGCAGGGAAAGGCATCTTCGATCTTCGAGTGCCACAAACAGGTCTGGTTTTCAGGATATCCACAATGATAATGCATGAGATATATTTGCATACAGTGGAGGCAGTGCATACAAATACATCTCATGAATATTCATTATGGGGTAGATTTTTAAAAAAAGCGCGATCCCGTACTTTTGTTGGCTCACCAGATGCAAACAAAAGTACGCTGGATTTTATAAGATACGCGCGTAGCCGCGTGTATCTTATAAAATCCTGGATCGGCGCGCGCAAGGCTGCCGATTTTGGGCAGCCGGCGCGTGCCGAGCCGCGCAGCCTGACTCCGTTCCCTCCGAGGCCGCTCCAAAATCGGAGTGGCCTCAGAGGGAACTTTCTTTCGCCCTCCCCTCACCTTCCCCTCCCTTCCCCTACCTAACCCACCCTCCCGGCCCTATCTAAACCCGCCCCCTACCTTTATCCATGGATTTACGCCTCCCGGAGGGAGACGTAAATCCACGCACGCCAGCGGGCTGCTGGCACGCCGAGACCCGACCCGGGGGCAGTTCCGGAGGGTGCGGCCACGCCCCCGGAATGCCCCGGGCCGAAACCACGCCCAGGGCCCGCCCCCGAAATGCCGCATCCCGCCCCCAAAACGCCGTGTCGTTCGGCCCCGCCCCCAACACGCCCCCTAAAAAAAACCCCGGGACTTACGCGCGTCCCGGGGCTCTGCGTTCGCCAGCGGCCTATGCAAAATAGGCGCGCCGGTGCGCAAGGCCCTGCTCGTGTAAATCCGGGCAGATTTACGCGAGGAGAGCTTTTAAAATCTGCCCGTATGGGCATCCTGAAAACCAGACCTGTTTGTGGCACTCAAAGACCCCTGATCTGACCAAGCCACTGACCAAGGACATCATTGTAATGGTCGGGCTAAGTAGGCGGTTATAAAAAAGGGAAGAAACCCTGGGCTGTTGTACATGAAGTGGAGGAGTTAGTAGCCTAGTGGGTAAAGCAGCAAGCTATGCACTAGAAAAACAAATGTTCAATCCTGCTGATGTTCCTTGTGACCTTGGGCATATCACTTCCCTTCTGATGTCTTGGGTATAAACTTAGATTCATCAAGCCACAATGTTTCATCGCAGGGGGATGTTACCCTGAAAAAATGTTGCACAGTATGTTGGTTTGTCTAGCGGTAAAATGCTATGGGACAATACAATTCTGCATCGGCCCTTTAAGCACAATAGCTGCCCCAATCTCACAGGACCACCATTGCCTTAAAGGGGTGATGCCTGAAAAAGGAAAAATGTCTGTGTGGGGGATCAAAGCTGACACTCTGCTCACCCCAGGGCTGCCTTTTGAGGTGGCCCTGACCACAAAAGGTAAAACCACACAGGAAATTTTTCAATCCCCGGAGCACACAAATACTGGGAGTTACACACTTGGGAATGGGGGAAGGGGGAGGCATTTGGGGTTCCCTATACATCCAAAGATTTGATTTGACCACTTTGAGTGGCAGCCCCAGAGTGAGCAGGGTATCAGCTTTGACCCCTACTCAACTTTTTCATTGTTGGTGCGGGTCTTTTTTTTTTTTTAACAGCCTGGCCCTTTAAATCTAACGCGGGACCCTTGGGACCTGTGTTAGGGTCCTGAGGCTCCCGCATTAGATTACTGTTTTCCAAGGAGGTGTTGTTAACTTATCAGAGCTGACAACTTTCTAAGTTGGTTGCGATAAGTTATTAACATCAAATTGCCCATTAATGAGTTTCTTTACATGGATTTGCAAAATAGTTCAATGCAATAGGGAGGGAATCTGGGCAGGGCCATGCAAATTATCACATATATCGTGCGATAAACAACATATATTGTACAATATACGCTGTTTAATGTGCATTAGAGCCCTATCATAGCTTAGGTCCATCTTCCAATTATATTGTAAGCTCTCTGGGGATAGGGAAATACCTACAGTATTTAAATGTAATTTGCTTTGAAGTGTCAGAAAGCAGAATATAAATTATAAATGTTCATTGCTCCTTAGTCAAATAGAAGTCAATTTGACTGAGCTTGAAGCCCAATGGAACAGGAAGAAACTGCAGAACTAAAAACTAAACTCGCATTGGCAGATTGAACTGTGAATTAGGTGACTCTGTCCAGTGAACACTTAACCAGCTGCTGATTCATGACAAAAATAAGAAAGAAAAAAAAGAAAAAAAAAGAAATAAAACTCTAAACATATCTAAGACTTTTATCTATTTGGAGCAGTAAGGCTTTTTTTTTCAAATCTCTGTAATTTTCATTGCAACCTTTGGCAAAAAAAATTATTATAGAGTATAGTATAATAGGGGCTGCAGAGTAAAGATGGCCGGCGCCATCTTTAAAGATGGCGCCGGCCATCCAGTGCTCCTACCATGTGACAGGGGCCGGCCAATGGCACGGATACCCTGTCACATGGTAAGGGCAAAGGGGCATCGGCGCCATTTTTTTTTTTAGAACAGCTGATGCCTGGGAACGGGAAATCTGTCCCCGAGGCCCCCCTGGATCTCTCCTCTCCCCGAGGCCCCCCTGGATCTCTCCCCAAGGCACCCCCAGGCCCCCCTGGACCACCAGGTAATTTTAAAAGGTTTTGGGGGGGTCGGGAGGGTGGGGTCGATTTAAAGGGTCGGGTGGGTTTTTTTTTTTTAGTGGTGCGGGCCTCCCTAAAAAAAAAGGGTCGGGAGGGTGGGGGAGGCTAAGGGGGGGCAATTTAAAGGGTCGGGTGGGTTTTTTTTTTTATCGGGCCATCGGCGCCATTTTAATTAGTGGCAGCCAAAATGGCGCTGATGGCCCGAGAGCGGGAGATCGCGCCGGGACCCCCCCCCCCCCACTGGACCACCAGGTAATTTAACATTTTGGGGGTGTTCGGGAGGGTGGGGGAAGGTAAGGAATTGGTTTTAAAGGGTTGGGGTGGGTTTAGGGGTTGCTTTGGTGTGCTGGTTTTCCCGCCCTCCCCCAAATAATTCCCGTGCCTTATTTAACGATATAATACAAATGCCCCTGATAAATCGGGAGCATTTGTATTGTATCGTGCACTCTAACGATTTAGGACGATTTTAAAATTATCTGACGATAATTTTAATCGTTCAAAAATGATTCATATCCCTAATATTCAAAGGCAGACTTATCTGGGTAAGGCCCACTGAATATCCAGATAAAACTATAACTTTAACCAGACAACTTATCTACTCATTGGCTTTCTGGATATTGGTTCAATGTTGTCAAGTATGTTATAGAGCAGGGATGCTCAAACTGGTCCCTGGGCCCCCCACTCCCCCCTGCAAGCCAGTTGGGTTTTCAGGATACCCCTAATGAATATGCATGAGAAATATTTGCAAAGGAACTGTTGTATACAAGTAAATCTCATGCATATGCAGTAAACAGATGAAATGTCACCCCCTTCGGTTGAACTGGATTTTTAAAAATATATGATCAATAAAATTAATGGGACACAAAATTCCTTTTAACAATACATAGACTATTATGGGTATGATACAAAATGGGAGAAAAGTCGTAGTAAATCTGCTCTGTATACTATTTTTAATACTTCATTTAAATTTCTCCTATGATTTGTTTAAGAGACATCAGAGGCTAATTTGTACTGAGCATAGAGTACATGTCGCTTAATTAATTTAATGTTAGCCACGAGTATGTTTGCCGATTCAGAAAGGAATCTAATTCCCACATCTCATTAATTATAAACGTTTCTGCAAAGTTCATACTGAAACTTGCTTAGAATTTGGAAATACTGTGAGCAATAGCAATCTAGTTTATTTTCTAACTTTTGGTGTCACAGTATAGATGGTAAAACCATCAGCTCTTGCAGTGCCCCAAATATTAATACTAGATCAAAAAACTGGTGCAAATATATATATATATATTTTACAAATTTACTTTTTTATATTCATATATTTAATTTCAAAATACAAGAGCTAAAGTACTGAACATGTGCAGGTAAATTTTCATAAGGATTTACATGTTTAAATGTAATTACTATCGTACCAATATCCAAAAGCCATTTACTTGTGTAAAGTGCACTTACACAACCAAATCCTATGGAAAATTCAATGGCATATATTGTAGAAATTTTCAAAAGCCTACTTACTCGAGTAAAAGTCATTTACTCGTGTAAAGCTCAGTTTTAAACATATAAATGTTTTTTAAAATCAGTCCCTATGAATATACATTATAATATATCTCATTTTGATACATTACTGCATACATAACACCATTGCAACAAAACCCTTTTCATAGTTCTTAAAAGAAAAAATGGCAAAGAGGAAAAGGAAAAACCTCAGACAGCAAAAACAAAATTATAAAACTATGCAGTTCTCAGCCTAGAGAGCTGCCATGACAGGAAAAGAAAACCCTTTTCTTTAATCAAACATTCTATTTATTTTACTTCCGTTTTTACCAGTGCTGCAAGGTTTGTTGCAATCTTCAAGGCATGATGAGATTTAATCAGTATTAAAAATGTCCAAGAATTCTCTAAAAACCACACACATTTTTGAAAGCTTAAGTTCGACTCAGACAGCAAATGCAGTACTGATCTTTGGAAACAAAATGCCAACATGGCCATGCTTTGCTGCCATGAATGCTGCTTCAGGGCTTCCTTTCAAACATTAACTTTCAGTGAATTCTACCTGCTTAAGCTTCAGCTGTGTGATAGGTACCACATTTTAGGATCTGTACTGCACAGTCTCTTTAATTTAATTTAATGTCTTTTGTATTGTTTCTTTATCCTGTTACCAACCCCCCACTCTCTTTCCCCCTATATCATATTATTCTGCTGCATTCTGTCATCTTCACCGTTGTCATCGCTCCACCTCCTGTCTATTTTACAGATGTAATCCTCTCTGTAATCCTGTCTACCTCGTGGAAGTAACCCTCTTTGTAATCCTGAACTTTGCTCCTTGTACTGTTGTAGGGGAGTGAGTAAAAATCACTTAAAAAAATAACGGGCGGATTTTCAAAGCCCTGCTCGCGTAAATCCGCCCGGATTTACGCAAGCAGGGCCTTGCGCGCCGGCGCGCCTATTTTCCATAGGCCGCCGGCGCGCGCAGAACCCCGGGACGCGCGTAGGTCCCGGGGTTTTCGGAAGGGGGCGTGTTGGGGGCGGGGCCGAACGACGTGGCGTTTTGGGGCGGGGCACGGCGTTTCAGGGGCGGGCCCGGGGGCGTGGTTTCAGGCCGGGGCATTCCGGGGGCGTGGCTGCACCCTCCGGAACTGCCCCCAGGTCCGGTATCGGCGCGCCAGCAGCCCGCTGGCGCGCGTGGATTTACGTCTCCCTCCGGGAAAAGTAAATCCATGGATAAAGGTGGGGGGGGGGGTTTAGATAGGGCCGGGGGGGGTTGGGTTAGGTAGAGGAAGGGAGGGGAAGGTGAGGGGAGGGCGAAAGAGCGTTCCCTCTGAGGCCGCTCCGATTTCGGAGCGGCCTCGGAGGGAACGCATGGCTGCCCAAAATCGGCAGCCTTGCGTGCGCCGATCCAGGATTTTAGAAGATACGCGCGTATCTTATAAAATCCAGCGTACTTTTGTTTGCGCCTGCTGCGCAAACAAAAGTACTTGCGCTATTTTGCACCTTCTCTGTCTGCTGCACAAAAGTACATGCGCTATTTTGCACCTTCTCTGTCTGCTGCACAAATAGCAGGTGAAAGCTACATGGATGCTTCTAACATGTATTGTGGGTTCCCACGGCCGGGTCCTCACCTCTCCTGCTGCCTGTCTTCTGCTGGTCGTGGCGTTCCCCGCTCGCCTCCGTGCTGTAGATGGACCTTCCCGCAGCGTTCTCCCCACGAGGGGAGCAGCTTCCTTAGAAATAAAAGGTGAGACAGGTTAGGGCCCTTCAGCGCAGAAAAGCGACGACTGAGGAGGGATATGATAGAGGTTTATCAGATCATGAGTAGGGTAGAACAGATAAATAGGAGACAGTTGTTTACCCTTTCAAATAATACTAAAACAAGAGAAAACTCCATGAAACTAAGAAGCAGAAGATTTAAAACAAATCATAGAAATTATTTTTTTCACTCAGTGCACCTTCAAGCTATGGAATCTGTTCTCAGAGGTTGTGGTCAAGATGATTAGCATAGCAGAATTTTAATAAAGATTTAATGAAGTTCATGGAGGAAAAGTGCTTAAACAGTTATCAGCAAGGTAGACTTGGAAAAGCCATGGCTTATCCTTGGGGGATAAAAAACAAGAAATAGATCTCCTTTTTATGACGGCCACTGTTGAAGAGATGATAAGAACATAAGAAAATGCCATACTGGGTCAGACCAAGGGTCCATCAAGCCCAGCATCCTGTTTCCAACAGTGGCCAATCCAGGCCATAAGAACCTGGCAAGTACCCCAAAACTAAGTCTATTCCATGTTACCATTGCTAATGGCAGTGGCTATTCTCTAAGGGCCGGATTTTAAATGATGATGGGCTTGAGGCACTTTGGTCTGACCCAGCATTGCATATCTATGTTCTTTTTTTAAACAATTAGGCCCCGAGTACCCTCAATTTGAGGGGTATAGCAGCTGATGCTTCAGAATGACCTTTTAGACCTCAAGCAGAATTGACGGCAGAATTTTCATTTCTCAAGGGCGTCAGTGATTTTTTTTCCCCTATTCAGTTTATTTAAAATGAAAAATTGCATTACAAACCACATAGGGAAAAAAACAGAAAACAAAGTAAAAAAAAAAAAAATCAGATCCTGGCACCTTGCTGCCAAAAAAATAAAAACAGGCATTCTGAATATGGCCCCTATCCCGGGCTTATGGCCAGCATCCAGACCTCCCCTTCTCCCTCTCTCTCAATTATTCTATCTGCTTATTTGTCACGAGTCAAGAGTGATATCCAGTTGCTCCTTCTCCACTGGTGCTGTTTTTCATGTCATCAGTCTCAGGATGGCCAATAAAAATTGGAAATTTTGCCATACTTGTATGGCGCTGACTGACAAAAGGCACCAGCACTATTTTTTTGTACAGCAAAATTTCAAAATGGTGTCTGCTTTGTATCTGCCGTTGCTATTATGAAAAACAGCAATGGGAGGGCAGGGCACCTTGGAATTGCTCCTGCCCTATGAAGATTCAGCAAATGAGATAAGAGACAGGAGAGAGCGGTTAAGTCCTAGGAGGAATTTTTTTTTAAATGTAGAATCCTCTTTTTTTTTTTTTGATCAATGAATGGAATGAAAATTAATGAAATTTTGTTCAGTATTCTTTTAATTTGTTTTCGATATGAAATTATACAGAAAATTTTGCTTCAAATGAAAACACATTGCTGTTTATTTTTGTAAGGGTTATATGTATTATAATATCTTGCGGGATAAAACATATCACTCTGAGTACTATGTACTTATCACACCTATTGGGATTGTTAATGATTTAATGAGAAATATCAAACATGTAAATCCTCATGCAAATTAGGAATAATTGTCATTAGGCATTGTCACATGTTAAAACATGTGAAAAACTAATATTTAGTCACCACACAGGGATGGTAACTTTTAAACAGATACGCAGATGCACATGGTCGTGCATTCATCAGCCTACATCCAGGGACGAGGCTGTTTTATAACATATGCGCGTATATGTGTGCATGTTATAAAATAGGCTGAATGTGCGCACACGTGTGTGCAATTTTAAGTGGACGCGCGCCTATGAGCACAAATGTTGCTTCTACCGCATAAGTGGGGGGATTTTAATAGACACATGCACTAATGCTATTACCAGTTTCTCCAGTTCACTCCCTGTTCAGCCAAGTAAGGGATAGGACTTCCAAACTCTCCTAGTTTAAAAGTCTCCCTTCTCCCGAGTTAGCCCTGACCCTTAAAACCCCACTGATCTAACTATTTAGCTTTATTTTATTACTTACACGTCTTCCATAGCAGAAGTAAAGTTGTGCAGCACGGGACCCTGGCACGCTCCTGTGCACGTTATTATTTAGGTGCTGATTTGAAGTTGAAAGCCAGGAATGCCCATACCCTGCCCAGATGATGCCCATGCCCCGCCCATTTTTGGAAATTTTCATTTGTGCATACAGCGGGAGATACGCACATACTCAGGTGGATTTTAAAATCTGCTCAGCGTGTACCAGCCCAGCCCAACATATTCACGAAATCTCCTGGTTTGGGTGCTCATCGGGCTTTTAAAATTTACCTTAAATCAAGACTTACAACAACCGAGCTAGAGGCAAACTAATTACTCACCAGCTGTCCAGTTGGCCAAGGGATGTTATAGGGCCCTTTAGGATCCTTCAGTGACTTGCTAGAAAATGTTTGACTACCTAATATCTGATGTGCCAAAGGCATGCCAGTTTCTCTTGCTCAGGTGATGGTCTCTTAGCCTATGACTGTCTTAAACCCTCTTTTTTTCTCCCAAGCTTGGTTATCTATGTCTACTAAGGTGCATTGTGCGGAATGTTGA
Source organism: Rhinatrema bivittatum (assembly GCF_901001135.1). Classification (NCBI taxonomy): domain Eukaryota; kingdom Metazoa; phylum Chordata; class Amphibia; order Gymnophiona; family Rhinatrematidae; genus Rhinatrema; species Rhinatrema bivittatum. The sequence continues at coordinate 149,339,842 of NC_042615.1, forward strand.
TGCCAGCTGCCAATAAAATCACAGTAGAGCAGGACCATATTTAACTTGCTACTGTTCAACAGGTTTTGAGTTTCCATTTACTGATTAGAAGCCTGTTGTCACACAACTGTTACATAATCAGAATTTATAACTTTTCTATCATCACTTCCTGTGACTATTAAGAGGTCAATTTTAAAAGCATTACTTATGTAAAAATGCCCAGTAAAAGTGTATGTAGGCCGTGAATGAACAACATGGATTTAAAAAGCCACAAAGTACATATGTGTATATATACTTGTGCGCACATCAAAAATAAGAGGGTGGAAAAGGGGTGGGGAATGGGCGGGGCATTGTCATTCCAGGGTGGTGCCAACAGTTACCCGTGTAACTCCGTATTTTAAAACTGGAGACCACGTTATTTGCATAACTTTACTGCTGCTCCAGATGGGGAACAAGTCTGTAGATCTTGAGATTTAGAGCTTATAGGACAGGTGAGAGGGCTAGGCCTACAGGGGACATACAGGATGAAGAACCAAAGGTATCTTGAAGGTCTCAATATTAACTGGGCAAAATGGTGGACTAATTGAAATAATTGGGTTTTCCCTCAAGTAAACATGTTTTAAAATCCACCTACATATGTGTTTAAAAGCTAGCAAAGTCCTAGGAAAGATAAGTGAAGCTGTATAAAGCCGATTCCTGAAAATAAAACTGGTAGAATCGACGATTGGGACAACTATCGTCCAATATCCAATTTGTCTTTTCTATCAAAAAGTACTTGAAAAAGCAGTATTAACTTAACTTGTAAATCACTTGGAAGACCAAGATAGCCTCCTCCCAAATCAATTCGGATTTAGGATACCTATATGAAAGCAATACCGCAAGAACTATCACATCTTAAATTAACATTAAACTCTAAAAAGACTGAAAACATTTAGTTAAGTAGAAACTCATTGATAGCTAAACCACCGACTCTAGACCAGGGTAATTTTCAGATAACTCCCTCAAACCAAGTACGGGACTTCAGAATCCAGCTAGATGAGAACCTTACTATGAAAAAGCACATTAATAAATTAATTAAGACAGGTTATGCCAAGTTGTGTATATTAATCGATTGAAACATTTACTAACTTTTGAAGACTTCCGAACTGTATTGCAAACTCTAATTTTCTCAAACTTAGACTTCTGTAACTTATTATTTCTAGGACTTCCTGCATGTCTCTCAAAACCATTACAAGTAATTCAAAATGCCTCAGCAAGACTTTTATTAGGAACTAGGAAATTCAATCACATTACACCCTCGCTGATTTCACTACACTGGCTGCCAGTACAATCCCAAATCTATTTTAAAGTATTAACGCAATATTCAAAATCATTCACTCGAGTTACACCAGTATGATAGGCATGACATTACAACCATAGGCACCGCAGTGAACACTCAGATCTCAAAATAAAGGACTACTGAATGTCTCTACAATACGGAGCACACACTTGACGCAAGTAAGAAATCATGATTTCTCCACAGCAGGGTCAAAACTTTAGAATTCCCTACCTGAGATATTACAACTGATACCAGAGAGAAAGAAATGTGAGCTACAAACATGGCTTTTCAAAAATGCATACAACCTAACTTAAAACAGCAGAATGTAGAGATTGTCTATAACAAGAACAAGAGAAACTAATTGATACATGAAAAATAAATGTAAAGAAGATTATAAAAGTTCCACGCACGGAACAAAATGTGAAATTTGTTATATTAATTTATTTTCTATACTTCACATCTTTTGCTCTACATCCTTAGTTAATATGTAGCGGAACACTTCATTTGATAGATGTTAATGCCTTTTGATGAATAGATGCTAATGCCTGTTGATGAATATTAACCCAGTAACCCGTCATTCCATGCTGATGTAAAACTATGAATGTTATTTTTGTAAACCGATGTGATCGTTACATGGAATGACAATATATAAAATTTCAAAATAAATAAGCAAATAAATAGATAAATAAAGTGAAGTACATTTTCTCAAGCAATCTCTTAAGATTAGATGCATACTTACGTGCAGGAGGTGTATTTTAAAACATACATGCACAAGTGCATGCACAATTTAAAATTGCAATGTATCTCCACTTGTGCACTGATACTCGCATGTATGGGCACACTCTCACTTTTTTTTTAAATAGCCTGTAAATTATTCCATGGTGTCTTGCAAAAAATGTAGTTGTTTATTATCTTATCTATGATCTTGTTTCTTTTATGTATTTTCTTTAGCATTGACTTTTTCTTTCTCCCTATTGTAGACATTTCTGATGTCCATAATCTTCACTACTTTATGCCCAGAATTGCCTTTCATAAAAGTAACAATTAGGGAAAGCATGCCAAGGCAAGACTTCAGGAATGCTTTCCAATATAGATTTGTAGAAGTGCTATGTGTGAGCGTAGGGTTTGTGATATGTTGTGATCTTCCTCCTTTGAGCTTCTGTGCTGGTGGTTTGATTTTTATTTATTTATTTTATTTAATGAGTTTTATATACCGTCATTCGGAAACGTCAAAAATAACGCCTTCATAACGGTTTACAAAATATAAGGTTACAGGGATGAGGGGGTAAACAGGATTTCAAGATACAAACTGTTGTTAAGCAAAGGTTATAACGTATAATGTTACAGAAAATTTATAGAAACATAGATGTGATGAATTTCATTTCTTGAAGGAGGATTGGAATGTGAAGTAATTTTGTTGTTCATTGGGTGAGTTGGTATGCTTTGTTGAACAACCAAGTTTTTAGCTCTTTTTTGAAGGTTTTTAGGTTTTCTTGAGTTCTAAGCTCAGTTGGTAGTGAGTTCCAAATTTTTGGGCTGCCAAGGGAGATTGCTCTGTTTTGGGTTGAGGTGAGTTGATTTGAGTGCGTTGGTGGTGTTTTTAGGAGTCCCTTATTTGCTGATCTAAGGTTTCTTCTTGGTGTATGTAGTTGTATATAGGTACTTAGCCAATTTTCTTGTTTTTCGTATATAATTTTATGTAAAATGAATAGGACTTTGTATTCAATCCTGTATCTAATTGGTAGCCAGTGAAGTGCAATGAGTGTTGGAGTGATATTGTCATGCTTTTTTGATCCTGTGAGGATTCTTGCAGCTGCGTTCTGCAGGATCTGTAGTGGGCGAATGGTATTTAGAGGTAAGTTGAGTAGGAGAGAGTTGATACATAATTATCATGGGCATGGTCATCACAGCTATCTGGCTTTTGGCTTTTGGTTGTTGGGCAGCAAGTTCATCTTATGACCAAGCCTTCAGATATGTGATTAGTTTGTCTGACTGACTGTAGGGGACACCTAGCTTGCCAGAATGCTATGCAAGCTCTTATTGGCTTATTGGTGCAGATCTTATTTGGTCACGATGACTTATTCAGAAAAAGGTCAACAGTATGTTCCATCTGTGGCTAGTTGATGAGACCTTTTCCTGTAATGTTTTGCGCTCAGTCTGGTCACGTCTTTTTGTCAGTGCTTCTTGCTCTTAACTCCCATCCTGCTTTCTTTTGGTATTATATCTAAGGAAACTAAACTCAGATCTATCTCACTGTTAATGTATTCTCCCCCCACCCACCAGGTTTCCCACATGTTTGCTCTACACAGTTGCATCGAAAGCTTGTGATTACCGAGAAACAGCATGAAGCAAAAAGAGAAAAAAAACCCCTAATTGTTGTAAACTGAGTTTCAGATTCTACCTTATTGCGTAACCTTATAAAATAAAGACAACAAATGGCCACTATATTATAAAATAGCCTGACTAAGTGCACTTGTGCACGCAATTTAAAGTGGACACGTGCCTATTTGCGCAAATGCTGCTTCTACCATATAAATGGAGGGGATTTTAATAGATGTGCACTGACACCATTACCAGTTTTCCCAGTTCAGTCCCAGTTTACCCAGGTAAGGGATAGGACTTTCAAACCGTCCTAGTTTAATAGCCTGCCTTCTCCCCTGTTAGCCTCAACCTTTAAAACCCTGCCAACTTAGCTATTTATCTTTATTTTATTACTTACATGTCCTCCATAGCAGAAGTAAAGTTACACAGTAGGGGACCCAGGCACACACCTGTGCACATAATTATGTACATGCAACCAAAACAAAATTAGATCGGTGTCAGGAAATACTTTAATTAAAGGTAAAAACCAGGGCCCGACTCGGGCCGAGTTTTGCCCATACAACGTGGGGCACTCAGGAGTGGATTTTAAACGGAGTGCACGGCCGTCCATGTGGACACGGTTCCCGGCACATGCACATAGAAGCGCTGATTTTATAACATGCGTGCACCGGTGCGGGCACGTTATAAAATCAGATGGCCGCACGCAGATGCGCGCCATATTTTAAAGGTTGCGTGTGCATGTGTGGGTGGCGCACGCAGGGGGGCGAATTTTTGAAAAATATGCACAGCGACGCAATCGGGCCTTCCCCAGTTCCCTCCCAGACCACTTCCTCCCTCTTCCCCTCTCCTCCCCACCCTCTAAACCAAACTTACCTTTCCCTAAATTTTTTATTTTATTACTTACTGTTCCTCTGGAGCAGTAAGTAATCTCCACACGCCAGCCGGCTGCCAGCACACGCTTCCCTGGAACAGTGGCTAATGGCCACTGTCCCTGCCAGACTCTGTCCCGCCCTGCCCCCTCCTCGCTCAGACCACACCCACACCTTTTTAAGGGCCTGCCACTTTTGCATGGACCAGATTTTATGCGCGTAGGCCTTTGAAAATTTGACCTTGAGGTTCCCTGTCACGTAATTTTACTTCTGCTATGGATTACGTGTAAGTAATAAGGATCAAGTAATTTCTGAGGGGTTTAAAGGGGCTGGAGTAACTGGGGGGAGGGTAGGCTATCAAACCAATGGGGGAGGGTGTTTGGAGGACCTAACTTTTAACTGGATGAACTGGTGGACGAACTGGTAAACTAGGAATGGCATGTGCGCTCCTTTTAAAATCTCCTGACCGATGGGGAAGAAGGGATTTGCATACTCACTTAAAATTTGGCACACATATGCACACACTCAGGCTATTTTATAACATGTGTGCATATAGGTGCGCATGTTATAAAATAGCCTTATTCCTGGGCGAGGGCCGGCCTGCGTGCTGGTTTGAAAGTCACCGTTGCTAAGTGAGGAGCACACTGTAAAAGGGCGGGGCAGTTGCAAAGCCAGCAGACAATGCTCAAGGATTTCAGAATTAAATTCTCACACGGGATCTGCAGCACAATCCTTGCAGTTGCACAGTGTTTCGGAAGTGTAGTACCAGTGGCAACAGCTGGCTACCACCAAGTTTTCAAAGTGAAACTGTGGGGAGTTCCCCTTTAAACCTTTGCTTGCATTGCCATAGGCTTTAAAAATTGCCATTTGTAGCATGGGAAAAATTCCAGATTCATTTAACACAAATCATTGTTTACAATTATTGATAGTAATGCAGGTCTTGAATCACTTAGGCCTGGATTTTCTAAGGTCGCAGACTTTAGAAAATCCTGAGGTAACGGGAGGTGGGGAGGTGAAGCGGGGGGTGGGCCAGCAAAAGTCGGCAACAATCGCACCTCCACGGTGCGATCGCTGCCGGCTTTCACACCCAATAGCGCTATCGTAAAAGATGGTGCTATTGGGCGCAAAACTCGCAGTGAAAAGGGTCCTTACGTTTTCACCATCAGCGAAGTCGTTGCGGGGTCCGCCCAGACTCCTCCCCTTCCGGAGCGGACTCCGTCCCAACTCCGCCCCGATTTAGCTATCGCAAGCAAAGGCTTTTGAAAATGACCCCCTTAATTTGTTTCTTTGGTCTACTTAAATGGGTTTTTTTTATTTTTTTATTTTTTAAGTTTTACATTGTGTGTTGTAGTCCATGGCTATTTAGGAGATGATACATTTTCCTGTAATTTGTTTTCTTTTTTGCTTTGTATTTTTATTCTCTTGCTTTTACTTGTTATGTTTATGGCATTGTAATTATAAAATATCATAAATAAATAAAAATATTTTGCATTGTGTTAAGTATGTGCTTCTTTTATCAGACAGGGTAACAGAAGTCAAGACGGATATCTATGTGACCAGCTTTGGCCCTGTTTCTGATACAGATATGGTAAGTCCCAAATGATTTTTTTTTTTTAATTCACAGTAGGATGAGAAGCACAATATTATCAGTCTTTAGTCTTCAGGTATTAAGAAATAAGAAATACAAATAAAAAAAATCACCATATATGTGTTATTCAATAATAGTTAGGGGCAGATTTTCAAAGGCTACACATGTAACATACGCACATAACCCGAGAAATTCTGCCCCTGCATGCGCTGAGCCTATTTTACATAGGCTCGGTGGCGGGTGCAAGCCCCGGGATGCACGTATGTCCCGGGGCTTGCAAAAAGGGGCGTTCCGTTGGCGGAGCCGTGGGCAGGGCGCTGGCCCGGGGGTGGGCCAGGGGTGGGACTGAGGCTTCCGGCACAGCCGCCGTGCCGAGGGATGGTGTGCCAGAGGCAGGCATAACTTTCGAGATAAAGGTCAGGAGGGGGTTTTAGTTAGGGCTAGGGGGCGGGTTAGATAGGGGAAGGGAGGGGAAGGTGGGGGGAAGGTGGGGGCAGAAGGAAAGTTCCCTCCGAGGCTGCTCCGATTTCGGAGCGGCCTCAGAGGGAACGGGGAAAGTCATTGGGGCTCCCCTAGGGCTCTGCACGTGCAAGGTGCACAAGTGTGCACTCACTTGCACGTGCCGACCCTGGATTTTGTAACATGCGTGCGGCTCCGCGCGCATGTTATAAAATCGGGCATAGATTTGTTCTCACCGGGTTATGCGAACAAATCTACGCCCTCGCGCTGTTTTTAAAATCTGGCCCTTATTGAATAACTACAGAAAGTATGGGCCAAAAACTCGAATAAATGGTTAGTGAGAATTTAAAAACAATTTTTCATTTTACACTTATCATTTAATACGTTCCTCAGGCTTATGAAAATGCCTTGTTGTTTTTCTGCTATAGACAGGTTGAAAGAATGTAATGTTCAATAGAGCTTAAAGAGACAGAGACAATCAAAGATATCTTGCACAACCCTGCTCATCTGAATTCATGGGCCCGGGGCTCCCTCATAGGCCGATACAGTACAGTGCGCTCCGGTGGAGCGCACTGTTAACCCGCGATTGGACACGCTTTTTCGACGCGCTAGCTTTACCCCTTATTCAGTAAGGGGTAATAGCGCGTCGAAAACGTGCGTCCAACCCCCCCCCCCCGAACCTAATAGCGCCCGCAACATGCAAATGCATGTTGATAGCCCTTTTAGGTATTCCTGTGCGATTCAGAAAGCAAAATGTGCAGCTAAGCCGCAAATTTTACTTTCAGAAATTAGTGCCTATCCAAAGGTAGGCGTTAATTTCTCTGGGCACCGGGAAAGTGCACAGGAAAGTAGTTTTTACTGCTTTTCTGTACACCCTCCGACTTAATATCATGGCGATATTAAGTTGGAGGTCCAGAAAGTTTAAAAAAGTTAAAAAAAAAAAATTGAAATCGGCTCGCGGGTTGAAAACCGGACGCTCAATTTTGCCAGCGTCTGGTTTCCAAACCCGTGGCTGTCAGTGGGTTTGAGAACCGACGCCGGCAAAATTGAGTGTCAGCTGTCAAACCCGCTGACAGCCACCGCTCCTGTCCAAAAAGAGGCGCTAGGGATGCGCTAGTGTCCCTAGCGCCTCTTTTTGCCGCGGGCCCTCATTTCAATACAGAATCACGCACACAGGAGAGTGGTCTGTGCGACTGCTCTCCCGCGACTTTTACTGTATCGGCCCAGCAGTAAGCCCACTATTGCAAGGATAAGGCATCCAGCTCTACTTAGTTACCCTATGCAATCACAACAAATTACTGTACAACACGACCAGTTAGTAAAATCATTATTTAAAATAGGATGTGTTAATGCATGTTCTATCAGATATAAAATTGAAACCATCTTTGGGCTACAGCATGATGACAGATATGATACCCTTTCTATTTCATAATATTGGCGGACCTTTGCCCCCCCCTATGTTATAGAATAGGGAAGACGTGGAGGGGTGATGTTATTATACAGAAGATCTCTTCCCATTAAGAAAGTTACCAGGGATGTGCAGTAGAAAAAAAAATCATTTTTATTTTTGGTTCATTATCAGGAGGCTTTTTATCCATGAATTTTGTTTTATGGATTGTTTGACTCTTTTTATTTTTGAGAAAAAATGAATCAAACAATTAAAAAAAAAAAATCACCAAAAAAATGAAAATGAGGAATCCCCGGGCCTCCTGCCACCTGAAAAAATGCCAGGGCTGAGATCCTCTTGGCCCGACTTACCTAGATCAGTGGAGAACTGCTGGCTTTGGCCAAGGCCCAGGCCGAAGCCTCATCCTTGTGTAGGCTGAGGGTGCAGTAGGTCACCACAACATCAGCCTACTTAAGGCCAAGGCTTCAACCTGACCTGAAGGCTGAGCCCGGACCCGGACCCAAGCCCAACACCACTACCCAGCCCGGAGGCCAGGTCCCAATGCTGCAGCCTTGGCCCAGACCCAGGCCCGATGCCATGACCTGACATGGAGGCTGGGTCCCATTGCTGGGGCCTTGGTCCAGACCCAGGCTTGAAGCCACAACCTGATCCAGAGGCTGGGTCCCAATGTTTAGGCTGTGGTCCAGGGTCAGGCCCAGGCCTCAGAGCCTCTTCGTTCTGCATCACTTGCAAGCCAAAAGACGCCATCCACTGGGGTTGCGCCTGTCCCAGAGCCTGGACCCAGGCCTGATGCCATGACCCGGCATGGAGGTCAGGTCCTCACACTGGGGCCTTGGACTGCACTCAGGCCCGATGCCAGGGCCTGGCTTGGAGGCCAGATCATGATGCCTGGGCCTCAGCCTTGGGTCATGCCCAGAACCAGAGCCCAGGCTTCACGCTACTCCCTTGTCATCCTCTTCTTTCTTCTAATGCCATCTGCTGGAGTTATGCCAGAGTTAATTAACTGCAGCATATTAGCCCCACTAGACAGTATCATTTTGATGTAGGGCAAATGTACGACCTCACCAGTGGATCTTCTCCAGACTGGTAAAGAGTGAACCAGCAGGGATCCTGGTCCCGGCATTTTTCCAGGCAGGTGGGCAGGAGCCCTCGTTTTCAATTTTTGTCCATTTTTCAGGGGGGGGGGTTTATTGCTTAATTCATTTTTTTTCTCTCACAAATTAAACAAATCAAGCAAACCACAAACCAAAATTTGTGGAAAAAGCTCCCTAAAACAAAACAAAACCAAATATTTTTCCCCTGCACATCCTTATTAGGCATGCATTCCACAATAGCAATTTCTGATACCTTAAAGGCCATCTCTTGTCTATCTCTTAGCCTCTCCCTTTCTCCCAAACCCTCAACATGCGTCGAATCAAAACTATCGTTTCCTGAAAGAAAGAAAACCCAGCCGGATATAAATGTGCAGTTGCCAAGGAGTATCTGGAATTCTTAGCTCATAAAACATACTGCATATTGGTACAATCTGACACACCTGCTCAGACAAAAACCAGAAAGAAGACCTCTGCCCTTCCCATAGACTGTCTGAGTTGCAGGAGCAAGATGTGCACAAATCAATTCCCATACCTCGCTGCTCCAAAATGCCACAAGTAGTCTGGTACTGTCAATACTTGTTCATCCACCTGCGGTGCCAGCTGCAGGAATAGATCCCACGTTGAACATGAAAAATTTCCACAACTGAGTTCTCTACACCAGGAACATGTGTAGCCTAACCATAATGTTCCATTTCAAACATAGAAATTCAAATTCCCTCAAAAGAGCCACTATTTACTTGCTTTTGGCAGACAGGCGGTTGACATTCTTAATAATATCTTGATTATTGCACTAGAATAATATTCTCCTGTCTTTCAGACCCTTTCTCCAAATTGCCAAGGCCACCAATAATGGGAATAATTCTAGAAAAGTGATAATCCTTGTTAGTCCACTCTGAATCCAAACTGTCGGCTAACACTCTGCATACTATGCCTTGTGCCAATATACACTAAAACCCACTACCCTAGTTGAATCCAAATGCAGTCTAGACCCCTGTTAGACACTTGCTCCTCTTGCATGATCAAGAATCCATTAAAGGACTCCAAAAAGGCGACCGAGATTTTCAAATCATCTCTAATCCTGGCTGTCATCCAAATAAAATGATGCCCATACCACACTCCAACCATTGCTGCCAAGCATCTCCTAGTGAATGCTCTCCTCACTGAGAAAACCTGGCGTGCAAAATACAAAGATCCAATCAGAGACTGTATCTGCTTTAAAGTCATCTCCTTGGCAGCTCCAACCAACCAAACCATTTCTAAGTATCTTCTCCTCGGGTAAATGAGATACCATATCCACTGAATCCAACACAATCCCGAGGACCATAAGCCTGGACACAGGACTCTCATGTTTTTCCTGTTCAAAAAGTATCCCAAAATGTTTTGCCCCCTCCAAGAAACCTCCCAGCAAATCCAAACACGAGCTTGCATGAGGAGGACCCACAAAAAAAAAAAAAAAAATCATACATATAATGCACTACTCTATCAAGACCAACTGATTGGACTATAACCTAGTGAATAAAGATGCTAAGCATTTTGAAATAAGAGTAGTAAATAGCACACCTCATAGGGAGACATTGGGTCACATAATACTGGCTCTGGAACTTGAAGCACAACTATGGGAAACACTCTGGGTATATTGGCAAGAGTCAGAAAGATGACTCACTGTTCACATTGGCCAATAATGCACCTCTACCTGATCTCCTAACCAGAACTACAGTGGTTTCAAAAGAAGTGTAACACATAGAACACAGTTCATCAGGCACAAAATCATTTGAGGTCCATATTTAGTAAGCCATTTAGTGAACAAGTTATCCAGCTAAAGTTAGCCAAATAACTTGTCCTATATATTTAGTGGGATATACATTCCGCTGAGTATACTTGCCTAAAATTATCTGGCTATAAATGCATCACCTCAAAGGGAGGATCTGTAAATGGGCTGCAATCTGTCCCAAACTCCTCTCACCCTTCAACTTCTCCCTCATTAGTGCTGCAAACCTCCCTGTAGACCTTGAATTCTTTCTGATCCCCCTGGGCCCATACAAGGTATCTGGAAATCCTGCCCAAACCCATCCCTCAGGATGTCGGCCACCCTCCTATTTGGGAATTTCCCTAGCCAGGTGTGCATGGTCTCCAACTGTAAGGCATCAGGGCCCTAGTTATCAAACATCAATGTTTGCCTTCCCAGTCTACCCCTCCCAAAGTCTGTTTTCCACAATATTACACTGGATGGTTGCCCCCACAGGCTGAGAAAACATGCAGAATTTACAATTGGGGAAAAGGCAAGACAATTTATTCAATTTCCAGCACACATCTTTGGCTTCTGGTCTGGCCCCTAACATTCCCTGATCCCCCAAACTCATAAGAAAGGTGAAATGAATTTCCTTGCAGCAGTTGCACCCCTGTCCTTCCCCCTGCAGCATGTCTCTTTTTAGTCATCTGGGTTAACCACAAGTTAATATTCTGAGCTCCCCAAGGCATAAGATGATTATCCTCCATTTTAACTTGAAACCACTCATCATAATTTAGTCACACTCATCCTCTGTAGTATTAATTAGGGATGTGAATCGGGCTTCGGACGATTGAAAATATTGGACGATATTTAGAAAATCGTCAGAAATTGGGGGCTCCCGATAAGAGAACCCCATGATTTTGTTCCTGGGGTTCTCTTATCGTTTTGGGGGAGGGCGGGAAAAACAGCACACCAAAACAATCCCTAAACCCACCCGACCCTTTAAAACTGTTCCCTTAGCTTCCCCCACCCTCCTGAACCCCCCCAAAACTTTTTACTGGATGGCCCGCGCCATTTTTAAAGATGGTGCCGGCCGTCCATTACTCCTACCATGTGACAGAGCCTGGCCAATGGCACAGATACCCTGTCACATGGTAAGGGCAAAGGGCCATCGGCGTCATTTTTATTAGTGGCAGCCGACGGCCCCGAGAGCGGGAGATCGCTCCCGGGACTTCCACTGGACCACCAGCTACTTGTAAAAAGTTTTGGGGGGTTCGGGAGGGTGGGGAAAGCTAAGGGAACAGTTTTAAATGGTCAGGTGGGTTTTTTTGTTTATCGGCTCGGGCGCAGCCGATAAACAAAACCGCGATCAGGCTGCACAAAAAAAAATTAACGATGTGAATTGGAACCGGAATCGAAACCGATTCCGTTTCCGATATACATCTCTAGTACTTATAAGCTCCAAGAATGCTGTCTGCATAGGACAGCAGGGTCCCATATTGTATCAGATCAAAATGGCTGAATATCCTAGCCAGCCATAAGAAACACTGCACCCAGTTCAATATATTCTTAGGACCTTCTTTTATCCCTCTTCCCTGTTCCTTTTGCCACCATTCCTCTCCATTTGCTTGCTCTCTGACAACTTAAATGTATCAATATATGATCTCTTCCTGATCTTTTTCCTTAGTCCCTTAGGCACCCACTCCCATAACTCAGTTAGTGCTACTAAGGCTGAGTGACCATTGTCCTGCCATAGACCACCCTAGTTCTCTCTGGGCCTTGCCCTGCTCTCGAAGTCTGAGGATGCTGACGAGGAACTGGAAAAAGAGGAGGTGGAAGACACTGAATGACATCCTCTTGAATGCTTCCCCATAACTGCACCAGTCTGCTCCCTAATCTCCGCCTCACATGTACACAATGGCCTAGGGCCCATTGCATCTCCGACAACCTGCTCTGCTCCATTGCTATGCAGCATGGCTTCATCATGAGAGACATCATGCTCCCTCCATGCCTTCTTTCGGTACATTCTCAGTTGCTCATCATGGCTCAGATGGCCTGAAACAGAGGAAACACTAGGCATTGCCCCACACTGCACTGAAATCGCACTGTACCCCTAGTGTCACCTTTACCTGAGGTGCCTCCACTCCTGGCCTTGCCTTTTGGACCACCATTGTAAGAACCTTTCCCACTAACCAATCCCCTTCCATCCCAAGCACATATTCCATCCATGCTCCACCCACTGCTTTATCTGACCACACTTCCATGTCACTGCACCCATATCCACCTTTCCTCCCCTCTCCAGGATCCCCCATGCTCTTCTCCTGAAGTCATCTCTAACTGGATCCACATAACAATACCTAGAAGGACCCTACTCACCACTGAAGAAGTCAGTGAAAGCACTGTCAGCCACCCTCACATGCTGCTCATGTCTGAAAGCCTCAGGAAACCTTTGCACTCCATGTGGTTCATCCAAGGAAATGGCCTCACCCATCTCCTCCAACTTCCACAGCATCCACTGCAGTAGTGCTCTTTCCAATGCCTTTGTTCTTGGATACATACACATCTCTCTGCCCAGATTCTCCTTTTGAAGATTCACCACTCACCCTTCCCTTAGCACTCTTCTGAGAACCTCTCCTCCTTGCTGAATTCCCCAGTTCAGACACTGCAGCTGCAAGCCCTAATAATGAACCCCTGCCTCCCAAAGATGCCCTAGTTGCCATCTTGCCATGCAGGTCCTTGACATATGCCAAACCTGATTCTCTCAGTGATGTTGCGGGGGATGACCTGGAACCTGAGGTGTCAGGTTGCATAAGATCAGGAACAGTCTGAGTTTGACATCACTGCACATATTCCCAGTACTTGCATGTGCACTGCTAATGCTGAAACTGCCATTCCTTGAGCTTCCACTCTCACCCCATCACCATGTGCCATGATTGCAGCCTTGGTGCAAGAACCTAAGGAGGCCAGTAGGCCAAAATCAATGTTTCTCCTGTCACTAGTGCCTCCCAAACCTAGTTGCTTCTAAAGCAGTCATTTTGATCTCCATCGCTGCACCCGTGTATGTCCCTCCTCTCTGGGTCTTCACCATTGCATAGAGGTAATGAACCTGGGCCAGAGGACAGAAGGACCAGGCAAAGGGGGCAAAATATCAAGCATCCATGCTCAAAAGGCAGATGAAAATCCCACCCTTTCCCATTCATCCTTGCGCTAGTCAGCCAATGAGAGACTGCCCCTGGCCAGGTTGAATCCAAACCTCCATGAGGTGAGGAAGTCCCACAGGAATATGGAAGGAAGAAACCCACAATATATTCATCCATCTTGCCCCCTACCACCACCACTGAGAATTCTGCACAAAATTCCTTTGGGCAGTCTGACCAGAGAGGAGATATCAGGCCTGCTGCCAGGCTAATGTCAGCTGTCAATGACTTCACCCTGACAGCCTCAAACCTATAGTGGAAAATCATAAACCACTGCATACAGTAACCCCTAGCTCTTGTGTGAAGTGTCCCTTTCTGAAGTGGAAAAGACCATGGGTAACTTGAAATCCTTCACTAGTACTTTGGATGTATGTCAGTTTTTGACTCTATAAGCACTTAAACCACAGTTAGTGGATATAATCTATAACATCATCAATTTATCATTAATTGAAGGTTTGGTTCCTGAACCTTTTACAAAAGCTGTGGTTAGACCAGTTTTAAAAAAGTTGAAACTTTCCCCAGCTGAGCTGTCCAGTTATTGACTGATATCAAATTTTCCTGCTGTAGCTAAAGTACTGGAAATGGCTGTCCTTTTGCAATTGCAGGATTTTTTTATTTGGATGATATATTGCACCCAAATCAATGTGGGTTCTGAAAGGGCCACGCCACCGAGCCCCTGATGGTCTCATTAACTGATTTTTTATTGTGAGTACTTGTCAGTGGTGGTGCAGTTATTCTAGTTTACTGGACATATTTGCTGCCTTTGTCTGTAAATCATGAGATCCTATTGCAGCGACTTTGACAGTTTGGGATTGGCGAGACCATGCTGTGCTGGTTTCAGTCTTCTTAAAACAGGTCAAAAATGGGGGCAACATTCTGCATGGAAGGAGGACTCTGCAGGGATGTTGCAGGAGTCTGTGTTATATCCATGAGTTCTTTTTAACCTATACTTGCAATTGCAACTCCTTTGTTCTCTTTCCTCATCATATGGAAAGCAATTTAGATTCTACGGAGTGAATTTTCAAAGAAGTTTACACACATAGAATTAGCATATAAGCATGTAAGTATCTTGAACTCGTGTACATGCTATTTTATAAAAATCAGAAGTGCACACGTATTTTCAGTTTCAAGCGCACATATACCTGTGCCAAAATAGAGTGGTCTAGGGTTATTTCTGGATGGGACCAAGAGGAACGCATTAAAGCTGCTATTTTATAATGGTGTTAAGTGAATACATTAAGCAAATTATTCATGCAGTTGTAATCGTGTGTACGTTGCTATTTTATAAGAGATTTATGTAAATACATTGCAATTATATACCTGTTAATTATCTGGTACATTTGATATCAGACTCGTCTGCTCTCTGTATTGGTTGAGTGGGAGGTCTGGGCGAACTGAGGGGAGTTTAGGGTGAAGAACTAGGAGGGTCTCAGTGACCTGGAGACGGATCAGGTGATGCCTTCGGTGATCTGCAGGTTCGCCTGCGAACCGCCGCAGTCATCTCCCCTGGCCGGGCTGGCCTTACCTCTCCTCCATGCAGTGAATGCCACTAGTCAGCTATGGAGTGGGATGCTGCTCTTTACTGTGGCAGGATGCTGCCAGCAGGACGCCGCTGACACCACTCACCACGCTTTCCCCTAGGTGCATGCGCACATTACTTGCTGGGAGGGACCATGGTGGGAATATCTCCATAGCCCCTGAAGATGACATGATCGGCATAGCCCTATATAAGTGCATCTCCCCGAAAGCAACTTGCCTTTGTAACAGGTCCAACTACTTCCTAGTAGTGCATGTTGCTTCCCAGCATTCCAGTCTTTGTTCCAGTCTTGTCTTCAGTTCTCATCCAGCTGTCTTCGGTTTGTCTTCTGTCTATGTCTATATGTGAACACACATACAAAAGCAAGCTGCCTCACACAAGTGCGCGTGCGCACACACACACACACACATACACACACACACACACACATACCCACAAGCAAGCTGCCTCTCTCTCACGTGGGAGCCTCTCTCTGTTCTTCAGTCAACATTGGTGCTCGGTGGTGACCCCAGCCCCTCTCTGTTCTTCAGCCGCTGTCGGCATAAGCTCTGTGGTGGCCCCAGTCTCTTTTCATTCTTCTTCTGCCACCGCTGGTCTGAGCTCCGGCAGCAGCCCCAGCCTCTCTCCATTTTTCAGCCACTGCCAACCTGACATTACATTTTCTCTCATGATTATTCATTGTGGCTATCCTGAAAACCTGACTGGCTGGGGGGTCCCCAGGACAGGGTTGAGAACCACTGGTATAGACTCTAGACTTCACTCCCATATAGAAGAAATAGGGCTACCAATTGGTTCCAGACTTTCAGGAAGGTTGATCCATAAGAACATAAGAAAATGCCATACTGGGTCAGACCAAGGTCCATCAAGCCCAGCATCCTGCTTCCAACAGTGGCCAATCTAGGCCACAAGAACCTGGCAAGTACCCAAAAACTAAATCTATTCCATGTTACCATTGCTAATGGCAGTGGCTATTCTCTAGGTGAACTTAATAGTAGGGATGTGAATCGTTTTTGAACGATTAAAATTATCGTCAGATAATTTTAAAATCGTCCAAAATCGTTAGAGTGCACGATACAATACAGATGCCCACGATTTATCGTCAGGGGCATTTTGTATTGTATCGTTAAATAGGGCACACCAAAAAAGCCCCTAAACCCACCCTGACCCTTTAAATCGACCAAACCCGACCCATCGCTATTTTTTTTTTATGGAGGCCCGCGCCGCAAAAAAACCCAAAAAACCCATCTGACCCTTTAAATCGACCCCCCCCCTCCGACCCGACCCATCGCTAATTATTTTTTTACGGAGGCCCGCGCCGCAAAAAAACCCAAAAAAACCCATCCGACCCTTTAAATCGACCCCCCCTCCCAATCCCCCCAAAACCTTTTAAAGTTATCTGGTGGTCCAGGGGGTCCTCGGGGGGCCTCGGGGAGAGAGCAAGGGGGGCCTCGAGGAGAGGAGAGATCCAGGGGGGCCTCGGAGAAAGATTTCCCAGGCATCAACTGTTCTAAAAAAAAAAAAATGGCGCCGATGCCCCTTTGCCCTTACCATGTGACAGGGTATCCATGCCATTGGCCGGCCCCTGTCACATGGTAGGAGCACTGGATGTCCGGCGCCATCTTTACTCATCAGCCCATATTATACTATGGGCTGATGGCCAGTGCCATGTTTAAAGATGGCGCCATGTTTAAAGATGGCCGGCGCCACCAGGTAACTTTAAAAGGTTTTGGGGGGGTCGGGAGTGGGGGGTTTGATTTAAATGGTCGGATGGGTTTTTTTGTTTTTTTTGCGGCGCGGGCCTCCGTAAAAAATTAATTAGCGATGGGTCGGGTCGGGAGGGGGGAGGGTCGATTTAAGGGGTCGGAATTTTTTTTTTGTTTTTTTTGCAGCGCGGGCCTCCATAAAAAAATAATTAGCGATGGGTCGGGTCGGAGGGGGGGGGGTCGATTTAAAGGATCGGATGAGTGTTTGTTTTTTTTTGCGGCACGGGCCTCCGTAAAAAAATAATTAGCGATGAGTCAGGTCGGGAGGTCGATTTAAAGGGTCGGATGTGGTTTTTTTTTTTTGTGGTGCGGGCCTCCTAAAAAAATGTGAATTGGAATCGGAAACAATTCCAATTCACATATCTTAACGATCAGATTCGAGCCCCCCCGCAGCCGAATCTGATCGTTAAGACGATCTGGCACACGATTCACATCTCTACTTAATAGCATGTAATGGACTTCTCCTCCAAGAACTTATCTAATCCTTTTTTAAACACAGCTAAACTAACTGAACTAACCACATCCTCTGGCAACAAATTCCAGAGTTTAATTGTGCGTTGAGTAAAAAAGAACTTTCTCCGATTAGTTTTAAATGTACCCAATGCTAACTTCATGGAGTGCCCCCTAGTCTTTCTACTATCCGAAAGAGTAAATAACCGATTCATATCTACCCGTTCTAGACCTCTCATGATTTTAAGCACCTCTATCATATCCCCCCTCAGTCGTCTCTTCTCCAAGCTGAAAAGTCCTAACCTCTTTAGTCTTTCCTCATAGGGGAGTTGTTCCATTCCCCTTATCATTTTGGTAGCCCTTCTCTGTACCTTCTCCATCACAATTATATCTTTTTTGAGATGCGGCGACCAGAATTGTACACAGTATTCATGGTGCAGTCTCACCATGGAGCGATACAGAGGCATTATGACATTTTCTGTTTTATTCACCATTCCCTTTCTAATAATTCCCAACATTCTGTTTGCTTTTTTGACTGCCGCAGCACACTGAACTGACGATTTCAACGGGTTATCCACTATGACACCTAGATCTCTTTCTTGGGTTGTAGCACCTAATATGGAACCCAACATTGTATAATTATAGCATGGGTTATTTTTCCCTATATGCATCACCTTGCACTTATCCACATTAAATTTCATCTGCCATTTGGATGCCCAATTTTCCAGTCTCACAAGGTCTTCCTGCAATTTATCACAATCTGCTTGTGATTTAACTACTCTGAACAATTTTGTGTCATCTGCAAATTTGATTATCTCACTCGTCGTATTTCTTTCCAGATCATTTATAAATATATTGAAAAGTAAGGGTCCCAATACAGATCCCTGAGGCACTCCACTGT
Organism: Rhinatrema bivittatum; assembly: GCF_901001135.1. Lineage (NCBI taxonomy): Eukaryota > Metazoa > Chordata > Amphibia > Gymnophiona > Rhinatrematidae > Rhinatrema > Rhinatrema bivittatum. The sequence goes on from NC_042615.1 coordinate 149,358,456, forward strand.
CCACTCCCTTCCACTGAGAAAATTGTCCATTTAATCCTACTCTCTGTTTCCTGTCTTTTAACCAGTTTGCAATCCATGAAAGGACATCGCCACCTATCCCATGACTTTTTACTTTTCCTAGAAGCCTCTCATGAGGAACTTTGTCAAACGCCTTCTGAAAATCCAAGTATACTATATCTACCGGTTCACCTTTATCCACATGTTTATTAACTCCTTCAAAAACGTGAAGCAGATTTGTGTGGCAAGACTTGCCCTGGGTAAAGCCATGCTGACTTTGTTCCATTAAACCATGTCTTTCTATATGTTTGATTTTGATGTTTAGAACACTTTCCACTATTTTTCCTGGCACTGAAGTCAGGCTAACCGGTCTGTAGTTTCCCAGATCGCCTCTGGAACCCTTTTTAAATATTGGGGTTACATTTACTATCCTCCAGTCTTCAGGTACAATAGATGATTTTAATGATAAGTTACAAATTAAGTTACACTTATTAACTAATAGGTCTGAAATTTCATTTTTTAGTTCTTTCAGAACTATTGGGTGTATACCATCCAGTCCTGGTGATTTACTACTCTTCAGTTTGTTAATCAGGCCTACCACATCTTCTAGGTTCACCGTGATTTGATTCAGTCCATCTGAATCATTACCCATGAAAACCTTCTCCATTACGGGTACCTCCCGAACATCCAATCCAGCTTTTACTCACCTGCATGCAGATACTTATAGTCTTGATTTTCTTAGGGAATGTAATAGGAAAATAAGAATAAGTACCAGCATGCAATGGGGTAAAACCAGGACTGGATCAACCTGTCCTGAAAATCTGGAGCCAGTTGGGAACCCTAAGAAGAAATGATGCTATCAAATAATTTTAATGATAGTTTTATTGAATGGTTGAAATTGACCATTGGTTTCTTTGCACAGAAGACCCACAGGACTTTTTCTTGTAGTGTCTTTTATAGTCAATTAAATAAGTGAAGATTACACTTTGTGAAAAAATAAAATATAATAATGAATTTCAATAACACCCTTGTAAAAAATACTGTTAAGAGTATTTTCTTTCCCTTGCATCATTTTAACAACAGAGGGGTCCATTTGCAGGCACTTTATGGCTTGGCTAGTTGCTAACTTGCAGGATATATTCAGCAGTGCGGTCCCACCACTAAATATACCCAGCATTCTACCTTCTTATTTTACAAATAATTTATTTTACAAAGAAACTAATAAATAAATAAATACATAAATAAATAATTTTACAAATAAATGTAGGCCCTCTCTGGATAGGGAAATTCCTACAGTACCTGAATGTAATCTACTTTGAAGTGCTGAAAAAGGTGTGAAAAGTGGAATATAAAAAAAAATCTAAAATAAAAATAAAAAATAAATAACTGACTAACTTTAGGACAGCCCTACCGCCCAATCAGAGTTAGCCACATAAGTTAAGTGGCTAACTCCAAATATCATACTTAGCTGTTTAACTTATTTGGCTAACTCTGCTCCTCCTCAGAATGCCTCTTGCCTGCTCACGGAATGCCGCTTCTTATCCCCTCACTCTCATTCTCTCCTCCCACCCTTGCCTAGCATTTCCCTTTATTATCCCTCTCTCATCCTTGCCTAGCATTTCTTCTCCCTCCCTCTCCCTCCCACACTAGCCCAGTATCTCCCCTCATGCTGTCTCTCCCTCCCACCCAATCATACACACATGCTCACTCTCTCACTTACACACACATACACATACACAGATGCTCTCGTTCTCTCATTTATACACATGATCTCAAACACACACACAGCTCTCTCATTCACTTATTTACTTTCACCTCTCCTCCCCAGAAGAAAAAGTGGCAGTGGCAGCAGCAGCAGCAGAATCCTCCCGTTGTCCTGTGCAGCCCCAAGAAAGAAGGAGAGTCCCATCACTGTGGGACTGATGCTGCTCTGCTTCCTGGTCCTGAGCACTAGCTGCTCCTTTTCTTGCTCTGGGCCATATCACTCTTCTTGCTAACTAATTGGGGTTGATGCTACTTGTACTTCTGATGGTGGTATGGCCTCTTCTTTTTCCTGCATGGGGGCATACTTCCTCTTCCAGGCCACAGGGGTGGGAAAAAGGAGAGGGTATACCACTCTTCCGCTACCCTCAAGTGCTTCCACTAACACTCCTGCTGTGTTCCGTCTGGGCTGTCAGCATTTTCAAACCTTGGAAGAGGAAGAGCTCTTGTGTCTCACTGGGGCAGGGGGGGGGGGGGGGGAGAAACAGCCAGGCCAATGGGAGACTGGGAAGCATGACACAGCTCTCCATGCTTGGCGATGCATTGATTTGCCGTGACACACTGGTTGACAACTGATGAGCTAAGGAAAGGTTGAAGGGCATTTGTAAAATAAGAAGGTAGAATGCTGCTGGATATATGTCTTGTCAATGTAAGATGTTTTGTTTGAATAGATGTAGTCAAAATGACACCTGTTCAGGCATTCATTTTGACTATAGTCAACTACAGTAATTCTCTTTATATCAGTCTTCTCAAATACATGTTGTGGGCCCTACGATATGCTGCTGCTTGATTAGTGGTATCCTGTCCACCATGAGATCACATCATGCCAGTTTTAAAAAAACTTCACAGGCTACCTATCATCCAGCAAATTCAGTTTAAGGTCATTTGTGATGGTCTTTAAAGTTCTTCATAGGGATGGCCCTGCCTATTTAGCTGATAGATTAGTGCAGTATTTAAAGTGTGCATACTGCGGTCTGTGGATAAAAACAGGTTGGTTGGATAGACCTAAAGCTGGTACACCTGCATGCTACTCGTAACTGGATCTTCCTGGTGTTGGGCCCTGTCCTCTGGAAAGGGCTGCTTGTAAGTATTTGGAGTGTCACAGACTATAAGTTATTTAGGAAAAAAGCCTGAAAACTGTAGTGGCTTTTGCCTAATCTTTCCCTTCTTGTTTGGTATATTTTGTATTTTGTTTTATTGATTATCATGCTGTAGTTCTTTTACTGTTTTATTAATTTTATTAGTTTAATTATTGATGTTGCTTTGTAAAAATTACCTGCAGAATGGTTGTATTGGATGTAATTTCTTTTAAATAAATAAATAAATAAATATGAATGGTGCAATGTAGAAAACATTTTCTCATTGGTAATTCCCTACTGTAGAAATAAATACTCTCAACCAGTAACTTGTCATCTTTTTGTTTTGTTTTTTTTTACTGTGGTCCAAGCTATTCCTTTTAAAATTAGGGACTCCCAGGACACTGCATAGAGACATTCCTTCCAATTTAGAGTGCCCTATAAATGGTACCTAAAGGTTACTGATCTCCTCTGTTTCTCTGTCAGATAGATATCTGCATTTTTTTCTCCTTTATGTCCTGGATAGATGTTTGCTTTGGGCAAACTCCTTGTGGATTCTGCCACTTCTTCTTTCTCCTGTTTTCTTTGCCTCTGCTAGATACTGAATGGCTAATCTCTCCTGCACCATAATTTTTCCATATGGGCACTGACTCTATCTGGTGGCGAAAGCCAGATGAGAAATAAATTTGCAAACAAAAAGGGAGAAAGGAAGAGTGGAAACACAACACAAAGAAAAGGGTGTATCAATTAGGAAATCTTCCAAATCTGTCAAAATCCTGAACCCTACTGAATTGAGCACCTAAAGTATTTTCTACCCAGAAAGAGAATTGCATAAAATCCCACTCTTTTCCCTTAGACTATCAATCAAAAAGGTATCAATGTAAGTCCTAATCTCCCCTCTACACACACACACACTCACACACACATTCCATGCTCTTGAACACCTCTTTTATTTGCATATAAAAGTGCTTGCATACAGTTATTTGCACATAATTTTATGCACGTATCAGATGCACAATTTTCTACAAGGCCATTTCTGTGGCTAAAGCACTTCTTGACCTGCTGAAATCCCATTGAAAAATCACCCTCTAATTTTGTGAAGGTAATCGAGACTAATTATTCATAAACTGATGCAAAAAAGACAATTATCATTTATTTTGTACTCTTCCCTCGTAAAAATATCAGATTAGAGTGACAGATTTATATTCTCAAGACTTTGGTACTTAGGAAATGAGACAGCACTTGATATTATATTTCTCTATAGATCCTGTCTAAAGCTTCCCCTCTGGTTTCATAAAATTTATTCCTGACACTTGATTTTGAAGTGGTATTATTAATAGCTATTGTACAACACTAAATTATACCAGTACTTATATGGTAGCTTATTTCTAAATTTCCTGTAGACCCATTTGAAAAATGATATTGCTGTATAGATATAATTTGGGCAACTTTGCATTGAGATGTAAATAAATAGTAATTCATCAAATCTTTTTGATATTGTATTTGACAAAGCAAGAGTATAAGTTCAATTTACAGAGTCTCACATGCCTTCATATGCAGCATGTTTATCCGGCTAAGTTTTATACTTAGCCGGACATATGTGTTAGCTGGACAAACACTACAGTTTTAAAATTTGGCTTATCTGAGCACCTCTGACATAACTTGGTAACTTGTTGTTCAGCTAAAAACTTATTTGGTTATAACAGGGGTGGTCCAGGGCAGAATACCACTATCTGGTTGATTTAACTTGGTAACTCCAATTCTCAGTGCTATCCAGCTAAGGGGGCCTTTTACTAAAGGTTTACTCCCATTTTGTGTCTATGGGAAAAATGTTTAGTAAATGACCCCCTTAGGTAGCTGGATAACGTTAGGACAGATGAAGAGCAGGTCAGCAGCTGAATATGGATCTCATAACATTTTTCCTAAAATTAAAGATTCTATATGAAAATATAGATATGGGAGTGCTTTTCCCAATATTTTCTGAAAAAATCAACTATTACAATTTCAGTTAGCAAAATCATTATTAGTGTACACTTAGGGGGTCATTTTCAAAAGGAGTTATGCGCATAAATGTAACTACTATTGTAGCAATTTTCAAACGCTATTTACTCACGTAAAGTGCATTTATGTGAGTAAATCCTATGGACAATTCAATGGCATATATTGTAGCAATTTTCAAAAGCCCACTTATGTGGGTAACATGCATTTACGCATGTAAAACCCAGTTTTAAGCGTGTAAATGCTTTTGAAAATAAAGCCCTTACAGAATAGCCATGCTTCATCCCAGGTTAGAGGACTGAAAGAGTTCCCATTATAGACAAAAACATAACATTATGGTTTAAATGATTAAAACTTCTTGGAAAACAACATTAAGGGGCACAAGAACATCTGACTACCTACCATAAGGAGCCATGGGGAATCCTGCCTGCTTGCCTCCCTGCTTGGCTCTGAGGATACCTGCAATGCAGTGCTTCCTTATCTACTAGAGCAATCCTATCAGAAAAATATTTCATGGTTGTACTTTCTTCCCTTGAGCAGATGGAGCTGGTGGAAGAAAATACTGTCATGGATGAGGAGGGCACATTAGGTCTGCTGTCTATAGACAGAATGACTGTGCAGAGCTTTAGTAGTACAAACGTAGCAGTAGAAAAGGAATATTCACTGAAGAGAGAGGACATAAAAAAGGAAGTGGATACTGGATGGAGGACAGGAGGGTGAGACAACTGGTGGATGATTGGAGGGGCAAAGGGCAAAGCAAGGGAAAATCAGTAAAGAAGAGGAACAGGCAAGCAAGAAAATAAAGAAAATAAAAAAAATATCAATGTAAATAATAAAAAACATTTCAAGTTTAAGCATCGAAGACTAATTCCAAATATCAAAGATCACAGCAAGACAGAGGTTTTTGGTGGTCACCCAGACTGTATCTGGATTATCATACATCCTGGGTTAATTTTAGGATTGAGAAATCCTTTTAACTGAGTCAGCTTATAAAATTACATATTATCTTCATTTCTTTTTTTCCCCCTTGTGTTTGGGAATTTATTCATATCAGTCCCAGGAAAGTCCATACAGTTGTTTAAACCCTTGATTTTTCACTGTTGTATTTTCAGGATTAGGAGTGAAAGGAAGTGTGAAAGCAAGTCTGGTCATTTGCATGTGTAGATCAAAGCATCCATTATGTCTCTGTAGAGGTAGACTGGCAGTGGATGTTGTGCTTCTATTTTAAATCGCATTTCTGCCTTTGAATTGCTATCAATTGATCCACCCTGTTGTTAAACTGAGAAGGGATGTACTTTCTGCTAGATCAAATGCTGATCAGGTCTAGTTATCACACTGAACAATGTAAACATATTTGATGTTATAGATACAATATCAGAAATTGTTTCATTCTGTTGTTGTATTGATAGTAATTGACTCGCTTTACGTATTAAGCTGCTGTTTTGATCTGTTGTTCTTTTTTTCAAGTTTGTATTTGAAAGGTATATCTAAACACTGATAAATAAAAAGCAAAATTAAAAATTAAAAAATATATTTATTTATTTACAAGTTTTTATATACCTCGCATACTGGAAATACTGTACTAAGCACTGTGCAGAGCATCATCCATAATTAAACAAATAAAACATGAATGTGTCCAACCATTTTGCCATTTTAAATTTGGTATGCAATAATTTGTTAAGCTCCATATTGAGCAATCCAGTGAGTGGGAAAGTTATCCAAGTAACTTTCGGATAGGTCTATTTCCGATCGGACCTTTCTGCCTAGCTTTATCCAGACTGCGTTGAACCCAGTGCTGCCAGGGTAAAGTGAAATCATGCCTCAGGTAAGCGCCCAGCGTTGCTTCTTTGTACCCAGGTACAATTCGTGTAGGTAATGAATTGTCTGGACAAAATTTAGCCAGGGAGCAGGGAAAATATTCAAATCTGGGGTTTTAACTGGGTAACTACAAAGGTTACCTGGACAAACCATGTGATTATTGACCTCAGGGAGGGTAATTTTGAAAGGAACGTCTGTGGGTAAAATAGAATTTTACCCACCAAAATGACCCTTTAGAAAACTGTGTGACCAATAAATGTAAAATTATGGGGCGGATTTTAAAAGGCGCGCGAATAGCCTACTTTTGTTTGCGCTCCAGGCGCAAACAAAAGTACGCTGGATTTTAGTAGATACGCGCGGAGCCGCGCGTATCTGCTAAAATCCTGGATCGGCGCGCGCAAGGCTATGGATTTTGTATAGCCGGCGCGCACCGAGCCGCGCAGCCTACCCCCGTTCCCTCCGAGGCCGCTCCGAAATCGGAGCGGCCTCGGAGGGAACTTTCCTTTGCCCTCCCCTCACCTTCCCCTCCCTTCCCCTACCTAACCCACCCGCCCGGCCCTGTCTAAACCCCCCCCTTACCTTTGTCGGGGGATTTACGCCTCCCAGAGGGAGGCGTAAATCCCCGCGCGCGAGCGGGCCTCCTGCGCACCGGGCCGCGACCTGGGGGCGGGTACGGAGGGCGCGGCCACGCCCCCGGACCGCCCTGGGCCGTAGCCATGCCCCCGTACCCGCCCCCAAAACGCTGCCGACACGCCCCCGAAACGCAGCGACGACCGGGCCCGCCCCCCGACACGCCCCCGACACGCCCCCCCTCGGAGAACCCCGGGACTTACGCGAGTCCCGGGGCTCTGCGCGCGCCGGGAGGCCTATGTAAAATAGGCTTCCCGGCGCGCAGGGCCCTGCTCGCGTAAATCCGCCCGGTTTTGGGTGGATTTACGCGAGCAGGGCTCTGAAAATCCGCCCCTATATGCATAAATACTATATGCATGTACTTTTACATGCATATGTGAGAGGCATTCCAGGGGGTAGAATCTGGCCAAGATTAGGACTCGCTGATTTTAAAAAGTATGCGGGTAAATTCTTTTGGCAAAATCACATACAGGAGGTAATTTTCATAAGGATTTACACGTGTAAATGTAACTGCTATTGTAGCAATTTTCAAAAGCCATTTACTTGAGTAAAGGACACTTACGTGAGCAAATCCTATGGACAATTCATGGCATATATTGTAGCAATTTTCAAAAACCCACTTACACGAGTAAAGTGCATTTACTCGAGTAAAATCCAGTTTTAAGTGAGTAAATGCTTTTTAAAATCAGGCCCACACTGAATAGCAGGTATAACTGTGTTCATGTAATTTTGGTGAGTTAATTTTCAAAGTGGACGTATGCATGTAAGTCCGCTTTGAAAATTGATGTTATGTACGCTCATATTTGCTGGCTAATTTATGTGCAAATGTTAGAAAATTACCCCCATTATGTCTAGCAGTCATTGTTTTTCAGAAACCACAGAATATATTATTTATTTTGGGTCATCAGTCACTCATTATTGGCTTAGATTTATTATGTCATTGAAGCCAATATATTCTTTTACAAACCGGAAGCATTATGAACAGTTCAATGCAGCTGTTATTCTAAAGTTTGTTGCTGGAATTGTTGTTCTTTGGTAATTAGCTATAACATTTTTAGTTTGTGACTGATAACTTCTAACTTTCTTTTATTTTGTGAACATATTTCCCTTTTATGTCTTTTAGAAGAAAAATAAAACACTAGTAGCACCATCCAATAATGGAGTTCTATAAAATGTAATTCATAGAACTACTGGTTGAGGTTAAGTGAATCAACCAAGAACACACAGCAAGTTGTGGAATCTAAATATTGTCTCTAGATTCAACATTCTGTGGTTAACCACCAACCTTCACTACTAGCTTCTTATGTATTGCTCTCATATGGGTAGCAATTCTTATCATCTGAAGTTTATTTTTCTGAAAATAGGTTCAGGTTAATGTTAATTACAGAAGATCAAAACACATATGTATTTTTCTTCCCTAAAGGAATATACAATAGATGTTTTCTTTCGTCAAAAATGGAAAGATGAGAGATTAAAATTCAAAGGCCCAATGAACATCCTTCGATTAAACAACTTAATGGCAAGCAAGATCTGGACTCCGGATACATTCTTTCATAATGGGAAGAAATCTGTAGCTCACAACATGACAATGCCAAACAAGCTGCTCCGGATCCAAGATGATGGGACTTTGTTGTATACAATGAGGTACACCTGTTTCTTGCATTTATTTATGTAAAGTCTATGGAGTAAATTTTCAAAGGAGTTATATATGTAAAAGTAGAAAATATCATAGCGATTTTCCAAAGCCCATTTAAGTGCATAAAGTCCATTTACCTGCATACAACCTTTTGAAAATTCAGCTCTATGGAGTGAATTTTCAAAGGAGTTATGCACATAAAAGTAGCAATTTTCAAAACCCCTTTTACACATAAACATACCTAAAACCCAGTTTTACATGCATAAATCCTTTAGAAAATGACTTCCTAGATGCACAGCATTTCAAAGAAATAAAGTGGTACACATTGCTGTCTAACTACACCTTACAGCTTGCCATTTCACTGGCCAAGTTGTACATGAGCAGTAAAAATGGTGTAAACAATTTAGCAGATGTCTAATTTGAAAGCAAGACTCAAATGAAGTATGTTCCTGTCAGAAAAGTTATTTCACCACCTTCAATTCAGTCTTACAATCTTTCAGGCCGGTACAGTAAAGTGCACTCAGCTGAACGCACTGTTTATCCAGTGTTGGACATGCATTTTAGACACGCGTCCACAACCCCTTTTACAATAAGTAGTGTCCATAACATGCATCCAAACCCCCCTGAAACTAATAGTGCTCATCACATGCAAATGCATATTGATGAGGCTATTAGTCATATGCCCCAGATTCCATGAAAAAATGTGCGCTCGATCCGCACATTTTATGCTCAGAAATTAACTTCTGCCCTTTACACTCAGAAATTAACTTCTGAGCAGCCTGAAAAAGTGTGCTTTTCTGTACATCCTCCGACTTAATATCATGGCAATATTAAGTCGGAGGAACCAAAGGTTAAACATTTTTTTTTTTTAAAGTGTGCCGGTGGGTAAGGTTAGGAAAACGGATACTCAATTTTACAAGCATCCGTTTTCCTAACCCTTGGCTTTGCACAGGTTAGGAAAAGGGCACTCATAAAATTGAGCGACTGTTTTCCTAACCCGTTAATAGCCACCTCTCCTGGACCAGGGAGGTGCTAGGGGCACGCAGTTGTCCCTAGCAACACTATTTTCTCTTAGTCTGCCTGACAGCAGACATGATCAAATTCATGAATTGTATAGAACAATTTGATAGGGAATGTTTATTTACTCTTTCCAAGAGTACTAGGAAGAGCTGATACTCCATGTAACTAACTTGTAGCAGATTTAAACCATTCTAGAAAGTATTTTCAGTTTGTAAATAATTAAAGTGATCAAGGCTAGTAATTTAGCTGGGGTAAAGAAAAGATTTGGATAAGTTTATAGAGGATGGGTCCATTAAGCGTTAATTAACCAGATAGTTTTAGATGTCTCCATCTCTCTTCTCTGCTGAAGAAACTTGGAATGGGTTTTGCTATTTGGGCTCTGATAGGTACTTCCGAATGACCCAGAGACAGGACTCAATGGACCATTGGCCTTACCAATTTTGGTGGTACTTATGTTCTTTATCGATTGGAAAGAAAGCCAAAGTGGGCTCAAAAATATTTGAAAACTCCAGCTTCTCAATATTTTTAGAGAGACAGGTCCATGATCACTGCTGCATTTGTCCATTGAAAAGTGGCATTCACAGTCCTTTCTTACTACATAACTATCCCAACATACTCACTAACTACAAGTCTCCCCTACCCACCCCTGGAACAGGATGAGCTGTATAATAAAGTCTGGGTTGGCCTGAAAAACTTCCAGAATCAAGATAACGCTAATTAATTGACTGAGGCCAGCAAATACAAAACAAAGTAGTTGTCTACAGAAGAGTCAATCCATTAAATGCTACAGGTATGCAGGGTTTAAAATTTAATTTCTGTTTGTTTATTTGTTTCATGGGTCACAGTCATTAATTATGTTAATTTTAAATGAAAACTATTAATTTGTTTCATTTTTTGTATTGTTATATATTGAAATCAATGGGGAAAGACCCCATTGACTTTAATGTAAAAGAAAAAATGGACCACAGCCTAGGCCCGAGGCCAGGTCCCTTCGATGATACCTAGACCTGATGCTGAGACCTGGCCTGAGCCCAAGTCCCAGTCACCAAGACCCAGGCCTAGGCCAGAGCACAATGCCAGGGCCTGGCTGAGGCCCGGTCCTATCACTGAGACCTGAGCTTAAGCCTAGGCCCAGACCCAATGCAGTGACCTGGTCAAGGCTGGATGCTGTCACCATGGTTTGGCCAAGGCCAGGTCCTGTTTTCCATTGACTAGGCCTATGCTATGCCCAGGCCCAAGGCCTAGGCTTGGAGGCCCAGGACCAGGCCTTCTAATGTCCTCTTTCTTCTTCTTTTATCTTAAAATGATGTCCTTCAGCCAGAGGATGTATCACAGTAATACCACTGCAGTGCCTTCATCCATAGCAGATAGCACCATTTTGTTGTATGGCAGAACTCAGCATCACATCTAAGCATGGGCGTAGGCCTGGGCCTCAATGACCGAGACCCGGTCTCAAAACTAGGTCTATGCTCAGGCCCAGGCCAAGTCCTCAGCAAGAGGACTGGCTTCAGTAGGGTCCTTGGATTAGGACCCTGGCCTAGGCTTAGACCTAGACCTCAATAATGGGGACCCAGCCTCAGGTTGGACCCCAGTATCACACCTAGACCTTGGTGTTGGGTCTAGGCCTTTGCCCATGACTGGACCCCAAGGATGAATCCCAGCTAGGCCCAGCATCAGACATGCCTAGACCCGTTGCTGGGCCTTATTGACAGCACTCAGCATCAGCCAGGTCCCAATGTTTGGCCTAGACCTATGCCTTGGGCTTAGGCCTGGGCCTCATTGGAGGCCCATATTTTTTTAAGGCACATATATGAAAATACTCTAAAATTTTGGGGTATTTTTGTCTGAAGCTAATTTTTGACTTTTATCATTCATACAAATCAAAAATGGTCTCATTTGTTGTATTTTGCCAGTTCATTTAAAACAAATAATTATCCCTATTAAATGCATCATTATGCTGTGTAGAGCCAACACTTCTAACACATAAAATGAAATAAGACATTTTAGAGCCAATTTTCAAGTAAAACACATAAGGGTAGATATTTAAAGATGTGCCAGTTTTATAACATGAGCTCGTTGCCATGCGCATGTTATAAAATATGATACCCATGCACATATGCGTCCAATTTTATATCAGCTCGCACATTTTTGGGTGGGTTGCAACTTGCACGTGCAAGGGGGAGTGTTTTAAATAAAACAAACTACATGACGACATGATAGGCCCATTCCCAGTTCCCTATCCCCTATCTACTCTTCCTCCTTTTCCCCTCTCCTCCCTGACCTCTAACCCCCTCCATAACTATTAGAATTTATTTTGATTGAAAATTTACTTCATCTTCCAAGGTGAAATACATTTTTGCTTGCTGGCCAGCCCCGGGACAGGGCCTAATGGCCGCTATCCCAGCCGGCACCCACACCGCCCATGGCCCACCCCTTTCACAGGACCTGGCACTTCCATGCGGGAGATACGCGCACGGCGAACTGTTTCCAAAATGTCCTCGGCATGCGCATGGCCCAGCCACGCACATATCTCCCAGTATCTGTGTGCACCAGGTTCTTAAAATTTATCTGTTAGCTTCTTAACCCTTCTCCATGTCCTAGACAATAATGTATAGTGTCTAGAAGTACTTTCCTTAAAGCAAACTCAGATGGAAATAAACAAGAACAAAAAAATACACTTCTGCTTCTTCCAAAACCAAACTGATGATCCACATTCTCACTAGGGGTCTCTGCCTTGTGTTAGAGACACACAATCCTGGCAAATTTAACAATATATCACACCACCAATCAAATTATATCATATAGTGACATACAATTTATTATTATACATTTTATTGCAATTACAAAAAATATTTTAATAAAGGTTCTTTTCACAGTTATTTGCATTTTAAATATACAAAGAAATACATATTTCCAAAGAACAACATTGAATATTAAAAAAAACATTCACACATCCATCCACACACACATTAAAAATACTTATCTTTCTCGTAGTGAAATTATTTTTCTCCGTTATTATTGTGAAAACTCTCTTAATCCTTCTTCACAAAACTTTGTAATACTCCCGACATGTTTCGCCTTCTCACAGGCTTCTTCAGGAGAGACTGTTTCAATTCACTACTTGACCCATATCTTTCAAACAATCTTCCCAAGTATCCCCGTGTATATATATATATTCTACAAAAACATTTTAAATATCAAACATTTTCATAATCCTTCAAAACCTTTTTATATAAAAAAAAATAATAATTAGAAATGCGCCAAATATCCCATAAGCGCACATATAAAAAAGCACAGCTCTAATCCCAACTTCTGTTTCTCAAAAAATTCCACCGAATAAATATTCAGTTCTCACTCAGTTTTTCTTTCTTCTGATTACTTCCTCTGTAAAAATCAAACACAATTGCCAGGTTCTTTTGGGTAATTGCCAGGTTCTTGTGGCCTGGTTTTGGCCTCTGTTGGAAACAGGATGCTGAGCTTGATGGACCCTTGGTCTGACCCAGCATGGCAATTTCTTATGTTCTTATGTTCTTATATTCCCCAGAGAACAAAAAAAGGGCATATATAATTATTAAAAGTTTTTTTTATATAAAAACTTTTTTGAAGGATTATGAAAATGTTTGTTATTTAAATTTTTTTTGTAGAATTATATGTCACTTTGTGTTAGAGACAGGCATCAGCTACTACAGAAGCCCACTTTGGGTAGTTGAGGAATAGACAGTATGCTCCTCTTTCTCTTACAAAACCTATATGACCTTTGAAAATAATAGAACTTAGTAGAGACCCAGTGAGGCCCTACATTACCTTAATAGGAGACCAGATGTTGTAGTGTGTTACTTTGAAAGAGTAAAGATTGAATTTTCAAACAGTTACACATGTAAAAATTAACATATACATGTGAAAGTAGCCTGTACTCATATAATCACTATTTTCTTGTCCTTCTGTTCCACCAGTCAAGAACATGTGGGTTTAGTCCTCTCATCAAGCAATTGACTGGTGGAGCAGAAGAAAAGTAAAGGAAATTATCAGGTAACTCTTAATTTCTCCTTTATAAACATCGAAAATATGTGTGTATGGTAGGGTTCATGCACAAATGTACAGTATGCACATAAAAAAGGGATTGTCTATGAGCGTTCCAGGGCATGATGAAAAGTTATGCACATAAGTTGCTATTTTAAAAGAAAGTTACACTGATAGATTTGGCAACTTACTGGCATAATTTTACATCTGCTAATTATCTTGTGTAAGTGATATCAGATGTGATCATTGTGAAATACTGGCTGGGTGGGAGCTCTGGGTGAATTGGGGAGTTCAGGCTGAAGAACCATGAGGGTCTTGATGACCTAGAAAAGGACTGAGTGAACTGATGGAGTAATTATGTGCACATGCTTTAAATTATACCTACTTGCACATGTAAATCGGGTTTTACGTAAGTCCTTCTTTATTTTTGCTTATAGAATATAGGAACATATATTTTTAAAATAAATAGGAAAAGTACGCACATTCAATGTATTGAAATACTCGATTTCAATGCATTGCATGAATTCATGCATATGCATACAAACATGTGTATGTTGTGGGGTAAAGATACAGATATTTTATAATGCATGCATATCTGATATGTGCGGGTTATAAAACATTTTCATAGATCTAAGTATGGCCATATATGCACATATATGTCATTGTGCAAAATTGTTTGAAATGTATCCTCTTAGGGTCATAACTGTGAGTCAGCCAGCCCATCCAATCTTCTTGAATAGCTGAGCTATACTTTCTTCTCACAATTATTTCCATATTGTAGGTTTGATCTAAGATGGGGGTTTTAAAATATTAATATGCACAATTTTCAAAAGCTGTAGAGGTATGCTCTATTGGCATGAAATAAAGAAAAATCTCAAACTTGCAGCAAATGTCTGTATTCAACTACAGAAACATTTTAGGGGCTCTTCCAAAATTAAAATACAATAATTGCCTCTAGCTTTATTCTTTAATCTGCTAATTATTCAAATATATATTAAGTACATGTAAATACTGTTACATTTGAAAGTGATATTATAATATAGAGGTCAATATTCAAAAGCCATATAGATGAATAACTTTATGACAAAACTAGCATATTCAGGCAGTTTTCCAGCTAAATTCAAGCCAAATAACTACTTATCCAGAGATAATTTATCCAGATAAGTGAAGAGGCATTGCAGGGGCAGGCAGGAGACATTCTGGGGAGGAGTGGCAATAGCCGGATAAGTTACCTGGCTAATGCCAATATTATCTGGCTAACTCTGATCGGGCCACAGACCTGTCCTAAAGATAGCCAGATAAACTTATCCAGCTAGCTTTAAGGTAGCCTTATATATTCAGCAGCATGACTGACCACACCGCTGAATATACTCTGCTAATTAGTCAGATAAAGTTATCTGGCTAACTAACTAAGCTGTACAGCAGCTGAAAATGGATCCTATAATATATTTTATTTCTAAACTGTCTTTTCCAATTTTACTTCAATGTGGTATACCCTTGTTCTGTTTTAGGAGCCTGGACAGCAGAGGCACAGGGTGTCTCAGGGTTACTACTTATCCCTTTCTCATAGTCCCAAGGTATCCGGGTAAGGTTCTTTCCAATGGGGGGAGAAATCAATCCTGTAAGGTCCAAGGTAGTGGGATGAATCTCTTCTGATACTATCCTTACACTATCTGGAAGGTATGAGTTCACTTTTGATGGTATAGGATGTGAGTGTCAAAATACTCTATGGGCTCAAGTTGAGTGTCCAAATAAAAATTTACTGTAAAAGTTCTTAAATGGCAAGATTTTCACTTTACACATTAGATCCGGACATGAATATCTTGAAATCACGATTCTCAAATTTTTATTTGTGTAAGTGTCTCTCGGTAGTTGGACCAGATTAAAACCTCACCTTCCAGGGCTTAGAAAAAGCAAGGCTTTGCAGGTTGATAGGGTTATCCTAGTTGGGTGGAAAAATCCTCTTCCAAAAATACTGATGGACAAAAATTACTAAGTTTCAGGCTCTGCATAATCTCCCTCTTGTACATCTTCTTCCTAGGGTGAAGACTCCGGATGGAGGCTTGCACGTGTAATCAGTTCTTGCTCACAGTTCTCTTGCTTTAGATGACATACAGTGTCTTTCTTGTGAAATGTCCAGGCAAAGTGAACAAAACAGCTTTCTTACAGGGTCATTCATCAAAATGCATTAGGGCATTATTGCAGGCGTTAAGACCCGTGATAACACCATTATTGTGGGTGCTAACACCTGTGATTGCACCATAACACATGTGTTATTTTTCACCTCCTGATCCGTATGCTAATGTCGAAAATTTAGTCAAAGGTAAGAGTATGGGTGGGGTTTATGAAAATGAAGGGTACTTAATGTGTGTGATAGTGTCACACATGTTTAAATGCTGGAAATAACTATACCTTTTTTCCTAGTGTTGAGCTATGCGATATTCCTAAGACAGGATTCGTGAGAGAGAGCACCTCTGTGGTGGTACACATATTTGTCATCTATTTATACTACTGTAGGAGGGTGAACTAGTAACTTGAGGTAAGGTTTTGGTGGTGGTGTAGGGTTTGGGGGCAGTCTTACATGCACAGTCAGAAGTAGAGAGCACCCAGGTAGAGAGTGCATCAAGCTAGGGCAAGAATATATTGTAGAAATCTCATATTTGCGTATCTTTCCTTATTCCAAATCATATCAAATCTTCACTGGTGTACTATGCTGTTCGTACATCTGACTGTGCATATAAAACTGCACCCCAAGCCCTAGACCACCACCAAATCCTCACCTCAAGTTACTAGATGACCCTCTTAGTGGTATAATTACTTGACTAATAGGAGAGCCTTATAAAGAATCTCTTTCTCTCTCTCTCTTTCCCTCCCAAATCATGGGTCCAATAAACAATACATGTTGTAGTAAGTGAAACATTAGCCTAACCCCACCCCCTTTTTTTTTATCATGGGCACTAGGCCTTAGTTCTCCCCATTTCAGTGCAAGAAAGGTAGCAGTAAATTTTCCCCCAAAACATCATAAAATCTTCACAAAAATGGCAAAAATCAGGAATTCTCCTATAGTGAGTTACCCCAATCCATTAGTTATGTGAGAGATGGAGAGCAGTGGAATCTTCCCTATCTCCTTATCTAAACTAGCCAGGAACTTGCCAAAAATCATCTGCGTCAGGGGTACCAGGGCTCTTACAGGAAAAATCTCCTCAAAAGATAAATTCAAACCCCCTGAAACAACTCCTGAGGCTAATACCAATCAAACTCTTTCCTTCTTCCTATTCAGTGTAGATTTTAAGCTGTGAGGCCTAGTGCATCAGAATAGGGTAACAAACATCAACTCAGAAAAATAAGCCTTCACCTCTGACTGCCAGCCAAAAATGCCACACCTAGCTATGATGCAAAATACTACTATACCAGCAGTGGAGGAGCTGTTCTGAGAATGGTACACCATCCTTCTACTATCTATCTCCTTATCCTAGCTCAAAAAGATGTTTAAGATCTAGGGCCATATACATATAGTGGTGGTTCCTGAAGGGTCATCACAGTGGTTTGCAATATTTTCTCAGGTACAACAAGTCCTTGCCCAAAAGAGCTAATAATCTTAGAGGATGACTTTCAAACAACTCCACATAGCTCCATACATGTGCATATATGGGCATGTGAGATCTACTATAGTATTTTATAAACCTGCATGTATCAGGTCTGAGCAGCTTATAAAATACTCATATGTCCACCACACAACATACACCTGTATATTTCATTACATGTGAATATCATCAATGCATTGAAAGCATGTACTTTACGTATTTAATAAACATGCACAAGTATATTTTACAAAAAAAAGTAACTTGTTTGCGAAAAACCCTCATTTGTTCATGGAAGTAGGTATTTTTAAAAATATGCATGTGTATTTGAAATCACCAGTTTGCAATATCTCCATCAGTTCACCCAGTCTGTCTCCAGTTCATTGAGACCCTCATAGTATTTCATCCTGAATCCCCAGTTCACTCGAACTTACCACCCAACAATAGTAGACAACAGACAAGTCTGATATCATTTGCCCTAGATAATTAGCAGGTGTAAAATTGCCCAAATAAATTGCCTTATGTACTCATGCTAATCTCTCATAAAATAACAACTTATGTATAACTGGAATGCCCCTAGACCACTCCTTTTTTGCACAGGTAAGTGTGCACACAAAACCAAAAACATGCACATAGTTTTGATGTTCATAAAATAGCATATACATGAGTATAAACCATGTATGGGCATGCATACTAATTTTACACATGGAACACCTTTGAAAATTAAGTCATCAGAGGGTAGCTGAGGTAATGTTAGGCAAAGTGATTGGCCAAAGTTCACAAGGAGTGCCCGTGGGGGTAGTGGGATTGAAACCCTAGTTTCCCTGATTTTTAGCCCATTGTTCGGCTGCTAGACCACGTCTCCCATTCTTTGATACTATGATCTCATAGATTTGAGGTCATCCATTTTAAAATTTGATGTGATAATTAATGGTTTTCTAATAGATCTAATTAATGGGAAGAAAAAGATGATTTCAGTTGTAATTTAACATTTTGCATTTTCGTCTTGTTTACCATTTGTTCACTTTCTATAGTTTAGCTTGTGTTATTGACAGACATAAAAGCAAAGAGATCCTATGTTTTAACTTTTAGGCTCACAGTCCAAGCTGAATGTCCAATGCACTTGGAAGACTTCCCTATGGATGCTCATGCTTGCCCACTGAAATTTGGCAGCTGTAAGTATATGCTGTGTAGTACAGTAGATGGAAGTATAATACTGTAGGGGTGTGCCATGAAAATATTTTAGTTTCATTTTTTCATGGTTATTTTTTCATTTATTCTCATTTTGTTTGGTTTTATTTCCTTCTTTTTTACATAGAAACATAGAAACAGAAATGACGGCAGAAGAAGACCAAATGGCTCATCCAGTATGCCGAGCAAGCTTTCATACTTATTCTCATACTAATCTGTTACTCTGACCACTGAGGTCAGGGCCCTTATTGGTAACTTTTTGGTTCTAATTTCCTTCCATCCCCACCATTGATGTAGAGAGCAGTGCTGAAACTGCATCAATATGAAGTATCAATCCTAAATGGTTAGGGGTAGTAACCGCCGCAATAAACAAGCTACTCCCACGCCTATTTGTTTACCCTGCCAGTGCAATTTAGACCTTGTTGGTTGTTGTCTGAATATAAATCCTCTTTTCTTCATCCCCTCCTGCCGTTGAAGCAGTGAGCTGCGCTGTATATGTATTCAAAGTGAAGTATCAGGCTTGATTTCATTTTAGCATACACAGATCCATTTAGTGCATGCTAAAATGAAAAATGAAACAACATTTATTTTGTGTGTTTTTTGTTTGGATTAGAAATGATACAAGATGGAACAACAAATGTTGGGTTTTTTTTTTATATTTATAAATTACTGCTCCCCTCTATAACATTGAGCTGGGAAATAGACTGTGTTTTAGGTTATCCATGTTATGAATATTGACTGACCAGCTTAGTGTATTCTACAATTTGTTTATTCATTGGATTCTATAAACAATACATCTCCTGATTCTAAGAACACAACTTTTCCCATTTATTGTAATAATCCTTGTAAAAAAGTACTTTCATTTGATTCATGGAGCTTTCTGGTATGTAGATTGTAATATCCAATCTACGCTCGATTTTTGCCGCACACATGTTATAAAATCCTGGGTCAGCGCGCACAAGGGGGTAACACGCAAGTTACGCATGCCCAGAGGCATAACTTGTGCGTGCCAGCCAGCTGCCGGTGCGCCATTCCCTGGAACGGCCGCAATGAAGGAGGCCTCGGACACGCCCCCGGACACCGCCACACCTCCAGACCCGCCCTTTCCCAACCCTTTTTCGAAGCCCCAGGACATACGCGCGTCCCGGGGCTTGCCTGCGCCACTGAGCCTATGCAATATAGGCTTGGCGCGCGCAGGGGCAGCTTTTCAGGGGTTACACCCGTAAGTGACTTATATGGCTAAGCAGTGGCTGCTGAATGCAGGCACATTTTTTTTATTTATTTATTTAAGTTTTATTATATACCAACATTCAAGACGATAGTCCCATCATGCTGGTTCACAAGAAACAGGGGTGCGATTATAATAAACTTTACAATTTGAACAATAGTGCAGAAAAGCAGTTACATGTAACAAGGAAATCAATAACTTGGAGTAAGAAGGGAAATGTAGATCAGATAATTATATAAATATAACAACATTGTAAGAGGAGGCTATTAATGCTAATACTAGCGAAGTGTGTTGATTGATGGAAGTTAAAAAATGTTGGAGTTAGGAAAGGCCTGTGTGAACAGCCACGTCTTGAGTCTTTTCTTGAAGATTGAGATGCTGGGTTCCATTCTAAGATCTGGGGGAATGGAGTTCCATATAGTTGGACCGGCTGTGGAGAAGGCCCGATCTCTAAGCGTGATGTGTCTGGTAGTTTTAGCTGGAGGTACTTGAAGAGTTCCTTTGTAAGCTTCTCTTGTCGGTCTTGTTGAGTTGTGTAATCGTAGTGGGATATGGAGATCAATTGGGGCTAATTGATGGATGTTTTTGAAAATGGTGAGAATGGCCTTGTAGATTATTCTGAAGTGGATGGGCAGCCAGTGGAGGCCCATCAGGATAGGGGTTATGTGTTCTCTTCTCCTGGTGTTAGTGAGTATACGGGCGGAGGCATTTTGGACCATTTGCAGTGGTTTGGTGTGTGATGAAGGGAGACCAAGCAAGATGGTGTTACAATAGTCCAGCTTTGCGAAAATGATTGATTGTAGAATTGTTCTAAAGTCATGTGTGTGGAAGAGAGGTCTTATTCTTTTCAGCACTTGGAGCTTATAAAAGCAGTCTCTGGTGGTTTTGTTGATGTTAGCTTTCAGGTTTAGGTGATTGTCAATTAGGACTCCTAGGTCTCTCACTTGTGTAGTATTTGGTGAGGCTGGATGAGTGGGTGTGAGGGAGCTGTTTTCTGGCGTGATGAGTAGAAGTTCTGTTTTTGATGAATTTAGTATCAGGTTGAGGCTTGTGAGAAGCTGTTTGATATTTTGGAGGCAGGTTTCCCAGTGAGACAATGTTTTCACGAGCGACTCCTTGATGGGGATCAGGACCTGGATATCGTCAGCGTAGAGGAAGTGTTTGAGATTGAGGTCCGTGAGAAGTTTACATAAGGGTAACAGATAAATGTTAAACAAGGTAGGAGACAAGGATGAGCCCTGAGGGACTCCTACTGATGCGGGGTGAAGTGAGGATTCTTTATTATGAATCTTAACCTTATATCCTCTGTTGCTGAGGAAGGTTCTGAACCATGATAGGGCAGTTCCTGAAATACCTATGGCTGTTAGTTGGTTGATGAGAAGGGAGTGATTGACCGTATCAAATGCAGATGAAAGGTCGAGTAGGATCAAAAGGTTATAATCATAAGTTATAAGATCATAAGTTACAATCATCGCATAAGTTACAATTATCAGACTAAATATCGCCAAACATGCTTTGAATATTGACCTTCCTGCTTTCATAGAAACATATAGAAACATAGAAATGATAGCAGAAAAGGACCAAATGGTCCATCCAGTTTGCCCAGAAAGCTTATGGTAGTATTTGCTGCACCATACAAGTATCTATTGTGCCATAAAAGTCACCCCTATATTTATCAGTTTCCCAGAGCAGCAAAGTCAGGTCTCTTGTTGGTTGCTGTTTGGGTCCAATTCCCTGTTACCTCTTGCCATTGAAGTAGAGAGCAATGTTGGAGTTGCATAAAAAGTATCAAGCTTATTGGTTAATGATATTAATAGCTGCATCAGCAAGTTAGCCCCATTCTTGTTTTCCCAGACTGTACAATTCAGTGTCCTTGTTGGTTACTGTCTGAATCTAATTTCCCTTTTCCTCTTTTCCCTCTGCCAATCAAGCAGGGAGCAATGATGAAGCTACATCAACGGTTGGAAGACTTATTGGTTACGGGTTGTAACCACCGCAACAGCAAGTTACCACCATTCACTCTTTTCTTCATTCTCATTCTCTAGCCTTTAGGGATCCACAGTGTTTTTCCATGCCCCTTTGAAATCATTTACTGATTTTGTATTCACCACTTCCTCTGGAAGGGCCTTCCAGGCATCCACCACCCTCTCCATGATGAAATATTTCCAGACATTGATTCTGAATTATCCTCCCTGGAATTTCATTTTGTGACCCCTAATTCTACTGATTTCTTTCCAACTGAAAAAAGTTTGTTGTTGATTATGTATCATTAAAACCTTTCAGACATCTGAAGGTCTGTATCATATCTCCCCTGCACTTCCTCTCCTCCAGGGTATACATATTTAGGTCCTTCAACCTCTCCTCATAAGTCTTTTGATGGAGATCACCCACCATTTTGTCTTTCTTTGTCCACTTCCATTCTGTCACTGTCCCTTTTGAGATACGGTCTCCAGAACTGAACACGGTACTCCAAGTGAGGCCTCACCAAGGATCAGTTCAAGGGAATTATCACCTCCTTTTTCTTTCTGGTTATTCCTCTCTCTATGTAGCCCAGCAGTCTTCTGGCTTTAGCAATCGCCTTGTCATATTTCTTCACCATGTTCAGATTGCTAGTAGAGATGTGAATAATTTTTCATTTTTCATTTTTATATCATCCTTCATTTTCGGCCCACCACAGGAAATGTTTTTTTCCCGTGTTTGGACCTTTTGTTCGGGAAAACTCTTTTTTGGGTTAATGCACACTAATGGGAGTTAGTGCGCGCTAACTCCCGTTAGAGCACACTAACTCCCGTTAGTGCGTGCTAACCCGAAAAACAATTTTTCCTGAAATTTCGGGAAAAACCTGATCTTTTTTGGGTCCTCCAAAACATGTTAAATTAGACAATTTCGTTGAAATTGTCCAGTTCAGCAAAAACGAATGCACATCTCTAATTGCTAGACACTATCACTCCAATGACTCTCTCTTGCTCCGTGCACACCAGCCCTTCACCTCCCTTCACCCATCATATACAGGTTTTTGGATTACCACACCCCAGATGCATGACTGCACTTCTTGGCATTGAATCCTAGCTGCCATATCTTCGACCACCATTCAAGCTTCCTTAAATCACATCTCATTCTTTCTACACTTTCTGGTATGTCCTCATTGTTGCAGATCTTAGTATCATCCGCAAATAGACAAATGTTTCCTTCTAGCCTATCTGCAATGTCACTCACAATGATATTGAAAAGAACCAGTCCCAACGCCGATCCCTGTGACATCCCACTTAACACTATTCTCTCCTCAGATTAGATTCAATTTACCATTACGGGCTGTCTTCTATCCATCAACCAGTTTATAATCTTGGCGCTCACTCCCAAGCTTCTCATTTTCTTCATGAGTCTTCTTTTTGGGATTGTATCAAAAGCTTTACTATCACATCAAGCACTCTTCCCTGATCCAATTCTCTAGTCATCCAATCAAAAAAAAATTTCTAGTCACCCAATCAAAAAAGAATTCAGGTGGATTAACATGATAGCCAAACTACTTTATCCATGTTAGACATGTGCGACAGCCTTAGAAAATAAGGCCCTATATTTGATATCTCCCATTACAGTTTAGTGTTTAGCATTGGTAACAGGCAAAATAATCAAAAGAAGAGAGTGCAACGATGTACTCATTGAACTTATACTGCCTTTATTGAATTCTTCACATGCCACTTTATGTTTTATCTTTTACCTTTTATTCCTTCTTCTTTAATCTCTTCCAACCCCAAATGGCATACCCATCAGCTCTTTGAACCCTTTTCAGGCCACCACATTGGATACACAACCTCTGTGCTGCTCAAACACCATTCACTGCCAGTGTTACTAATCTAAATCTCTTGCACTGTAGCTTTGGGGTCGGCCTTAACTGATTCATTTTTTATATTACAATAGGAAGATTTACTAAACATTTATTCTACTTTTTGCTCCAATGTAAAATTACTTTCAGATTTCTAAATGAAAATATCCCAGTATTTTGAATGAGTAAAAAATATTGGGCCAAAACTAAACAGCTTGTATCCTGGATAGAAACTGAAATAGTATTTTGATAAATCTGCCCTATTAAATTCAAATGTTTTTTTTTAACTGCTGTCCGTATTACTTTACTTTCCAAACACTAATATTTAGGGGCCTCTGAAGTAAAGGTTAACCAGCATGCTAAAGCCATTTAGCATGTACCTGAAATAGTGGACTCTGCATAAGGATGGTGACTTTTAAACCCACACGCGGGTGTTCATATGTGAGTGTGGTTCCCAGCGTGCACACATGGACATGCTAATTTTATAACATGCGCACGTCAACATGCGCATGTTACAAAATCCTCTACCTGTGTGCACATTCATGCACAATTTTATATCGGAGCACGCATGTGCGCACAGATGCCCTTTCGTGCGTGTGAGGGGAATTTACTAGATGTGCGCGGTGACGGACTAGGCCTTTTCATCAATTCCCTCCCAGCCTTTATTGGAGCAGACTGGGAGGGAACATCCTAAACACCCTTCCTAACCTGTCTCCCTTTTCCCCTATCCATTCTGACCCCTAAAACCCTGCTAAATACCCTCCTTTTTTTTGTTTTTCTACTTACCTGCTCTCCGGAGCAGCAGCAACTTGCACGGGCCGGTGGGCTGCCAGCGTGCGCTTCAGTGGGACAGTGCCTAATGGTGCTGTCCTGGCCCACCCATTCCCCACCCATGGTCCACCCATGACCTGCCCATGACCTACCAAGACCCCACCGCCGGCCCACCCCTTTTTAACAAACCCTTTCTTCTACTCGTAGGGGCAGATACGCGCATGCCTGCGGGAGTTTTAAATTCTCCGTGGCACAGGCGTCCCATCTACACGTGTATCTGTCCATTTCCGCACATGCTGGTTTTTTTTAATTCGGCTTTAAGGCCCTGGAATGAATACTAACCCAAGAACAAGGGACATTAGTGAGTATGTGCAAGAAATTAGTATATACTTGCATGTAAATGAGGAAAAGTCATATTCAAATTAGGTTTTCGTAGGCACACGGTAAATAGCATAGCATGCTGTCCTCCACATTCTGTATTCCATGTACCCACTAAAGACTTAAATTTAAGTCCCACCTTGAAAGCATATTTAACGCCCACCTGAACAAGGCAAAGTAGCAAGATGGGTTCGCTCATGTCATTTTTAAAATAATTGGCAGTGGAGCAAGAGAAAATGTACTTTCTCCTGCTCTTATGTTTGATCTGATATCTTCAGAAAGGGTCAGCAGGAGGGCACCTGTGAGGGGGGGGGGGGGGGTTGCAGGTTGTTCAGTTGTGGTGCATGTGGTACCCAGGCCCCTTCATCTTTGGGTCGGAAGGGATGGGAGATGGTGGCCAAACTCCTCGCAGTTCTATGCAAGGAGGGATTAAGGAAATGTAATTGAAGCAACTGAGCCCCTTGTTTCTTTTGTAGTGGGGGAGTCGGTGGGTGTGGTGATAAGCGCTGCTGAGCTCCATCTTTCTTTTGTGCCAGAGGTGGGGGGGGGGGGGGGTTGTCTAGCTAATGGGGGCTCATGATATTGTGTCTGGGGGTTTGGAGAAGGGCAAAAGAGGCGTTATATCAGGGCATGCTAAAGCAGTGTAACATGAGTTTTAGTCTATAGGCCTCTTGATGCTGTAAGACAGTAAAATAAGCCTTTCTGGTTTTGCTGTTCCCCCGTTAGCTGTTTTATATGATGCATGATCAGAATTTGCTAACAGTTCATTTGATGGTGTACAAATTGCTTCTAATCTCCAAGCAATGCCATTCCTCCATTCATAATAATCTAGGCATTTTTATTCTTTCATAATTATTATCTAGCATACATTTAATATGCATACCAAATATATAATCTTAATTTTAAATATTTCTCCTTTTAGAGTTTTGCTGTAATGCTCTAATGCAAAATTTGCTCCACATTTATGACTGAGAATATCCCATTATATTCATTGGGAAAAATTCCAGGCTAAAGCCAGAGAAAAAAGGTTGATAAATGTTCATGTTTCACCAGCAATCTGGGAACCACTAACACCTTTATATATGCCAGCCAGTTCAGCAATCACTCTCAAATATTATTTTCTCCGATGTGTCTCAGGGTAAAAAATCACTATATGCCATATTGCTCATTAGTGAACAATTTCAAAATGCAAGAATGCTAAGACATTTAAAATCAATGCAAATGAAAAGAGTTATTCAAATAATTTTCTTTATATTCTAGATGCATATACAACATCAGAAGTGACATACATATGGACCTACAATGCTACTGATTCAGTAGAGGTTGCATCAGATAGCTCTAGACTAAATCAGTATGACCTTTTAGGTCAACTAGTTGGAAATGAGACAATTAAATCAAGCACAGGTAGGTAAAATACATTTGAGTACCTGGGTACTAACAAGCTAGGGTGAGATAACATTGACGTAATCTCTTCTTAGTCTGACTTTCCTCACTCCAAATGACGTCATATCTTCCCTGAGGTCTACTGTGCTGTTCGTACGTCTCACTCTGCATGTAAAACTGGCCCCAAAACTCTACACCACCACCAAAACCTCACCTTGAGTTACTAGCTGGCTTTCCTATAATGATATAAATAGTCGACTACTATGCAGCCCTTGTAAAGAGTCTCTTTCTTTCTCTTTCTCTTTCTCTCACCTAGCTTAATGGCAGGAAAAATGGCGTAGCTATTTCTAGTGTGTGTTATGCTATCATACAGTGCAATAATACCCCTCATTTTCTTTAATCCCACCCCTTTGAATAAATTTGCATTCATGCTGTGATAACTATTGCAGGCATTAATGCCATAATGCATTTTGATGAATTATCCTGTTACTTAGCTGATATGTAGTGCTTTTAAGATTTATCTGGAGAAGTATAATCAAGCTTCTGAGCATAAGAGGCTAATTTACAAAAGATTTATATGCTTAACTTGGCCCTTTTGAAAATGTTCAAGGGCTGAGTCCCTAAATTTAGCAACCTACTTTCACTAGGCTACTAAAATTAGGTCCCTAAAAAGTGGGTGTCTACAGACAAGGAGTTAAGGTGGGGATGACAAGCTATGTGCTTAGCACTGATTTTCAGTATTAGGGGCCTAAATCTAGGCAATGAATAACAATTCTAAATTTAGGTCCCTAACTTTTAAGTCCTTAAATTTAGATGAAATTTCAGCTGAAATTTTAGAGGTTCATATTCAGAGACATTGTTCAGGTAACTTCTGAAAATACCTGGAAAAAAGCCAAGATGTGACTATCCCACCCTTCTCCTCCCCCTAGTTCCTAATTACATTTTCTCTAGGTAACTTCTTCCCAGAATAAATTTACCCAACTACAAAGAGGTAGCATGTGGGACATTCCTGAGGCAGAGTGTCACTTAAAAAATTGGTTTCTGAATCTTTTGACAATTTACTTTAGTGTATTTTCCAAATTGAATATACTTTTGATATAGTAGACAACCCCCCCCCTCCCCCATCTTTAATGCACTAAGAAAACTGACTTTTCAATTTATTTCACATGCCAGGTGAATACACAGTTATGACAGCACATTTCAATTTGAAGAGAAAAATTGGTTACTTTGTAATCCAGACATACCTCCCTTGTATCATGACAGTCATTCTCTCTCAAGTGTCATTCTGGCTAAACAGAGAATCTGTGCCTGCAAGGACAGTATTTGGTAAGTAATGTGCTATACCCACTGTGATGTATGCTCATTAATTAGCAGCTAAGACAATCAATGGGCATTTGTAATAGCATGTATAATTTGCACAATTCTTTTTGTAGAAGCATGCATTCTGATTGCAATTTATTTAGGAGCTTTATAAAATCTTGCACAGATTGATCATCTGTATTCTGTAAATGTTCAGCCTAGTGGTCCCCAAGGGAGCTTCAAGTTTCAGTTTGTAAACTAGTACAAGATAAGACTTTGATGTTAACCACAATTACTTTTAGTGAAATCTGCTCAGTTCTGAATGAACTGTACTTTAAGTTGACTTCTTATTGCTTTCTGATTTGCTAATAATATACAGGCTAATATTAATTGAGCTCGTATCGGCATGTGAGCAGTTATACGCTGCAATTTTAAATTGTTTTCCCACTTGTGCATATAGGGACAGATTTTCAAAGCCTACGTGTGAAAATCCAGGTGGATTTATGCATGGGGGGGGGGGGGGGGGTTGTGCGCGCTGAGCCTATTTTGCATAGGCCCGGTGACACGCACAAGCCCCGGAATGCATGTAAGTCCCGGGGCTTGAAAAAATGGGCGGGGAATGGGTGGGGCGGGGCGGTCCAGGGGCGGGACGTGGGCATGACCAGAGGTCTCTCCACTGCTGCTGGGCCCGGGGATCACGCAACTTCTGCAATAAAGGTTAGGGGGGGGGGGGGTTAGGTAGGGCTGGGGGGGCAAGTTAGGTAGGGGAAGGGAGGGGAAGGTGGGGGGGGGGGGCAGAAGGAAAATTCCCTCTGATTTCTGAGTGGCCTCGGAGGGAACAGGGAAAGCCATCGGGGCTCCCCTAGGGCTTGGCGCGCGCAAGGTGCACAAGTGTGCACCCTCTTGCGCGCACCGACCTCGGATTTTATAACATGGACGTGGCTGCGTGCGCATGTTATAAAATCGGGCGTAGATTTGTGCGCACCGGGTTGCGCCCACAAATCTACGCCCACGCGTAGCTACTAAAATCTGGCCCACGTGTTTTAAAACTCACCTCCTGCAGTTAAGTATGCACCTAATCGTAAGAGATTGTCCAAGCAAACGTACTTCACATATCTTTCCTAGGACTTTGCTGGCTTTTATGTGCATATGTAGGCAGATTTTAAAATATGCTCGCATGAGGGGCAACCCATTTTTTCCAATTAGTCCACCAGTTTGCCCAGTTAATATCAAGGTCTTCAAGACCCTCTGGTTCTTCATCCTGCACCCCCCCCCCCCAGTTGACCCTGACCCCACACCCTGTCCTGTAAGCCCTAAAACTCGAGATCTTCAGACTTGCTTCTCACCTGGAGCAGCAGTAAAGTTATACAGATAACAAGCCAATGTGTACCGCATTTTCCATTTTTTAAATATGGAGATGCATGCATAACTGTTGGCCCTGCCCTGGAATGCCCATGCTCCACCCATGCCCTGCACTTTTTTACCCTTTTATTTTTGATGCACATGTGGCTAGATACTGTATGTGTGTACGTTGCAACTTTTTAAAATCCATGTTGCTTTAGCATGGCCCACATACATGCAAATGTAGTCATTTTTGCACAAGCAGCACTTTTATAATCAACCTCATAGTATATATCAGGGTTAGATAACTCTGAACCTGGAGTGCCACCTATATATCTGCTTATTGGGATATCCACAATGAATAATAGGGATGTGAATCATTTTTCTGACAATTGAAAATACAGAAGATATTTTCAAACTCGTCAGATATATTTTCTATGACCCTCGAGACATGGAAAAATATTTGGATAACAACAAAGAGGGAACTAGATAACCAAACCAACAGGTGATAAAGGAATAAGCTGTTATATTTTTTGTTTAAAATTATATACTATTGAAAGTATTGTTCCCATTTTAATTACTGTAATGGGCCCTTCATTTCTTTCTTTATACACTGTAAACAGATTATATGGTTTGCTATTAATATTCTTCATTGTTATGTGAATTGTGGGTTATATATGTAGGTAAACCGATTGTTTGTTAAAAATGAAAATGATGATAAATAAAGAATTATAAAAAAAAAAAAAAAAAGAATTCGGGGGGGGTGGGCCCAAACCCGATAGGAAAACCCCACAAAATTTTTCATGGGGTTCTCTTATCATTTTAGGGGGGGGGGGGGGCAGGAAGAAAGGGCACACAAAAACAACTCCCAAACCCACCCTGACCCTTTAAATTTAATTAGTTCGAATCCCCGATCCTCCTGACCCCCCCCCCTCCACCCAAGAGGGTGGGGGATGCTAAAGAATCAGAATTAAAGAGTCAGGGTGGGTTTTTTGTTTATTGGCTCAGGCGCGGCCGATAAAAAAAAAAACAATCGGACCACGGGGAAAAAAAATGTCCCGATAGTCCCTGAAACCGAAACCGATTCCGGTTCTGA
Source organism: Rhinatrema bivittatum (assembly GCF_901001135.1). Lineage (NCBI taxonomy): Eukaryota > Metazoa > Chordata > Amphibia > Gymnophiona > Rhinatrematidae > Rhinatrema > Rhinatrema bivittatum. The sequence goes on from NC_042615.1 coordinate 149,388,503, forward strand.
TTCACAGCTCTAATGAATAAGCATGAGATATATTTGCACATGATGGAGGCAGTGCATGCAAATATTCCTCATATGTATTCTTTCTGGATATCCTGAAATCCAGACCTGTTTGTGGCACTCCAAGATTAGAGTTGCTTGATATATATTGTCTTGGGAAGAGTAATAAAGAAATTCCATAAGTTGCAGACCTTCAGGCCAAGTGCCTGAAGGTCTGCAACTCATTTTTCAAAGGGAATTTAATAATCTGTTTAATAATCCAGCAGCCAGCTATCGCCTCAGGGATTCTTTACCCTGTGTACTTTGCAGTTGTAAAATATATGGGTAAGGTACTGGCAGGGATTTCAGAATTATTTCCCCATGCACATTTTAGAATCTCTGTGCTGGTCCACCCTTTTTTTGCCATAGATAAAAGTGCTCATGTTGTGGATAGCATACATTCTTTTAATCCAAATATGGGGAGAAGGATAAATTTTCAAAGGGGCTTTTTTCATAGGTAAACACTTGTTCACTCAAAGAAATCTCTTTGAAAATTACCCCTTTATGCTTCATCATACCATAGAAATTGCAGACTAATTCCAAAGGAAATTCAGCTAAACAATATAATTTTTGCTAAAAATAAAAACATAAATACATTTGTAGTACCAGCTTCTTATTCTAAAAGTCTCCAGTTTCCTGTAATTTTGTGATTCTGACAATTGCCATACATTTTCTATTCTTCTGCGAAGTTCTTGAAAATGAGTTGTTAGCCTTTATCTTCCCTCCCAGTTCCCAAGCTACTGGCCTCCTCCTCACCAATATCCCTCCCTCAGCTGCTCACTCCCGCTCTATTAGTGGTGGCAATCTCCACTGCTACTCTGAAGATTCAGGCTACCCACAATGATGATTAATTACTGTGAAGTGTGTGGTAAAGGAACTCAACATGTGCAAGGGGACAATTGCCCACTCTTCAATTACCCAATCCCACGCATTCCAAAAACCACATAGACCATATCACTCTGTAGAAAATTGAATTTTATGGAAACACATGGACACAGCATAACATTTAACATCTTCATTAGTACATATTTAACATACAATAGTATGAACCAATAACTGAAAGCCATGCAACAAAATTGTAATACAGCAAACTAATTGGGTGACCAGCCTTTCTTCTTAGTCCCAGCCAGTGGCATCAATTAACTTAGTTGGATGAGCTGTGGAAGCAGTTCTGCGCTACATAAAGCCTTACTTTCCCCAATAAAATTAGACCACACCCTGATCTGTCAAAGTAAGGGTCTAGAGTTGCTTTGCTGAAGTCCCAGACCTCTGCTGTCAAAGCAGAGAGTGATGCTCAGAGTGTCACTAGCATCATGGCTAATTGGGGCTGCACATGTGATAGACTGCTCAGATTACTCTCACTGCCTCACTTGCACTGAACTTTGCAGCACAAATTCGGCCATGGCTGGTCACCTCCTGCTATGCTGTGAGAGACCGACAGGCTGTCTAACGCCCAACCAAGTTCGGGAGGATGGGTGGGCAAGGCTGCTGATCTGACGAGTGGAAAAGGGGCCCCAGCTTTAAATTGGCAGTGAGCAGGTAACACCCGAGCACCTATCTCTCTCCTACACTACCCTAACCCTAACCTCATTATTCTAACCCCTTCCCACATCCACCCCTGCTTGACCCTCCCCACCCCCTGCTTGCTCATGGGCTCTCCTCCCACCCATGTTGTATCCACACTCCCTGAAGGGAAGATCACTTGGATCTAACTCTGGAGCTGCTGAGGGTAACTGGGGACCTTGCTTATCCTAATTCCACCTACACTTACAAAAGCACTCAATATGTTTCATGCTAATATTGTTCGTTGTCAGTACATTTTTATTCTACTGAAATCTTGTCTCTCTGTTGATGCAACATTATTGTTATGAATGGATTTCTGTTTCCAATTGACCTCCTTTTATAATTTGTCTCATACATTTCACAGTTCAGTAAACAAATAATTATTTGATAGGGTTTTTTTTATTTTGAAAAAAATCTGGTATTATCTAGCAAACTATGTTCTCTTTGTTGCACATCCAAAAAGATTTAGATTGATTTTGCTTATATACACTGAATTAATGATATAATGAAATTTCCTAGATGCAATAAGCTGTCTCAAATGTTTTTATTCTGATTATGAGAGTTTGAAAGAGCATATTTATGGTTTTCTTAGTAACAATGACTTTATTGCCTTTAAATTGGTTTAATAATTTGATAGACTGCTCTTCCCGCAATGTACCAAAATAGTTTACAAAATAATTCAAGTACAAATATGATATATATATGTAAAATACTTAACATATAAATAAAACATGTATCAAATAAAACTAGTAATGTTAAATATCATACACATTTAAATAACACATCAGTTCTAGTGAAGCAGAAAAAAAACCTTATCAAACATTAATTCAAGTATATCTCAATCATCTAAGTACATAGTAACATAGTTTTTCTCTTGCCTTAGATCCAAGGGAAGGGTGTTCCATAGGAATGGAGACAAACAACTGAAAGTAAAATGCTGTGTGACTTCTAGTCTAAACATTATAGGAGAAGGAATCAGAAGCAAATCAAGCTTCAAGGAGCATAGTGACTAGATAGGTTGATAGGGAAGTAAGAGATCTGCTAAATTGAGTATTCATTATGCGAACAATGAAAAACCAACATCTTAAATGCAGCTCTATAAATAACCCAGTAAGCAATATAGTTCTTCTACAAGTGGAGTATCATATTCATATTTTCTAGCTTCAAAAAAGTTAAGCTGCTGTATTTCACAATAATTAAATATATTTCCAAGCAATAGGAATAAAATCTTGATAGAGGGCATTACAGTAATCCAGATGACTGAGCAGAAAGCATATACTAGAAGGTTAAGATCGTTCATCTCTAAAAATGGTTTCAGCTGATGCCACAAACAAACTGGGTCATTTATCATTTCTTGTTAGGTCCTTACCACATGCGATAAAGCAATAACACACACGATAACGCCATAAATCGTGCGATAAATAATGCATCACAAAATGTGTATGCAAATTAAACATTGAGTATTTGAGTGGGAGGAGTTTTGGCAGAGTAAATGGAACTGAGGGTCTGCTAGCGCAGTGTGCGATAGAGTAACACACACTATTGAGGGATTTAACGCCGGAAATAACTATACCATTTCTTTGGCGGTACAGTGAAAAAACTATTTATTATGCTTCCGAGGCCGATGTCACGGATCACAGGTACTATTGCAGTGATTATCACACATTTATGGGGAGTGCCCCAATAAAAACACCTGTTCTTACCTCATCTAGTGTTGCGATCCTGCCCGCGAGGAGCGTGGGCAGGCTCTTACCTTCTCACAGCCAGTCGGGCTGCTGACGCTGCTGCTTCTCTTTCTCCCTGAATCAGCTGGGGCTGTCCCCGCAGCTGTTGCCATGCGGCCGGCTCCTCTGCTCCTGTTTCTGCCTTCCCCCGACGTACTGCTGCGATCCCGGGACCTTTCAGCCAGCAGGGAGGCCGTCCTTGCCGGTGCCTGCTTCAGCCCGGATCCTTGCCTGGCAGGGAAGCCGTCCCTGCCGGTGCCTGCAGCCTGCTACAGCTCTCTACTCTGCCTGCAGTCTTACCTCTCCTCCTTGGGCTGTCTTCACGGCATGGAGCCGTTCCTGCAGTCAGCCCTTCTCCTGCTTCCTGCTTCAGTCTTTGCAGCTCTCTGTTCTCCCTGCCGGTGCCTGCAGCCAGCCTTACCTCTCTCTGCTTCTTCCTGCTTCAGTCCTTGCGGCTGGGAGCTGCTCCAGTCCAGGGCTGCTCCGCGGCTTCCTTGGGCCCTCCACGTGGCTGAGGACGCCACCAGCTTCCAGCTCTTCTCTCCAGCCTCCTAGGGCGCGAGCGCGCGCCTCTCTGCTCCTCTTCAAGGGCCAGCCAGGTGTGGCCCCCTGCTGACCCCTCCCTGGGCGTTGTCCACCTCAGCTCTACTAAAGGGCTCAGTGTTCAGTCTGTCTTTGCCTTCGCAAGGAGTTGGTCACTCCTGAGATCCTTCGCTCCAGGAAGTCATCCGTGTTCCAGCACTTCTGCAAGGTCCTGTGTTTCTTGTTACCTGTCGGAGCTCCTTGTCCAGTCCTGATGTCTGCCTGCCGTTCCAGTCTCAAGGTCTGTCTCTTGATCCAGTACCTGTGTTCCAGTCCTGATGTTACCTGCTGTTCCAGTTCCATGTTGCAGCCCTGAGGTGTGACTCCTATTCCAGTATCTGTGTTCCAGTCCTGATGTTACCTGCTGTTCCAGATGTCCTTGTTCCAGCCCTGAGGTCTGTCTTAATCCTTGTTCCTGATCCTGATGCTTTAACCTGCCTTGAGCTGCCAGGAGTGCAGCGTATCCTTGCCTTGAGCTGCCAGGAGTGCAGCAAACCTTCTTCCTCTTTCCTGTGCTCTCCCGCTCTCAGCGTGGTCCGCGACCAGCCTTCCAGGGCTGAGTAGAGCGCGCATGAGGCAGGGTGGTCCGCGACTCAGTCCCGCGGGTGGTCTGAGTAGGGCGCCCTGAGGGACGGTGCCCATGTCTTCCTTCAGCCCTCGTTCCTGATTCCACCTCTGTGCATCCAGTCCTGAGTCCACGCCTGTGCCTGTTCACGTCTATGCATCCTGCACCTCGTTCCTGAGTCCACGTCTTTGCCTGAGTCCACGTCTAAGGATCCTGCACGTCTATGCCTGAGTCCACGTCTATGCCTGAGTCCATGTCGTTCCTGAGTCTCGTCTGAATCCATGTTCCAGTCTTCGCTGCCCTGGCCTCCATCTGGCCTGCCGCTTCGTGCCGTACCCTGCGGCAGGTCCGAAAGGGCTGGGAACGGTCGGAGGACTGTTCACAAGACCAACATTGCATTGTTGGGTCTTCCGAAGCGTGCAGATCCGGAGGAGGGCCTGTCTTCCAGTCTTCACTCCAGCTTGCCTCCATCCAGCCCATGCTCGGGCATGCCACGCCTCCCGCGGCACCTCTCCAGACCCCTCTGGCGTCGAGCCGCGGCCCAAGGGCACACACATCTCCCAGGAGTGGGATCGCTCTCCTAGCGCTCCACAACATCTAGTTTCTTAAAGCCATAATGTTTGTGGCAAGTTTAATTGTTGGGGGTTACTGGATGCTTTCGGAAGCTCACCGCAGACAACAACAAGAACAACATCCTCAAGAACAGACAAGGGCTGTTCCAAGCCCTCCTATGGAAGTCCCTGCACCAGAGGTAGAGCCATTGGCCCCGTAACTTCGGGAACTCAGGAACGTGCCTGGCATGCAGGTGATTATGGAGGAGATAAAGAAGCACTTTCCTCCATGAACATCCTTGCTGGGCATGCCAGATGACTATGTGGTTTGCAGATATTGCCTCTGCTCTTGGGCTATCCTGGAATGATTAGAAGAAATCTGAGGAGATCTGGATCCAGTCACCAAAAGGTCCTACACTGTGCCTGGCCTCACCAAACTGTTGGCCACCCTGCATTTCATGGCAACCTGCTCCTTCCAAACAACAGTCTGGACCAGGTCATAACAGCTGTCTCTGCCCGCATTAACCACTACATAGTATTTCCTCAGAACAGGCAGGACTTGATGGATTTGAAGAGAGGCTATTATGCTTTGCAAACTTTCCCAATGTTCTGGGAGCTATTGACTGCACTAAATTTGCCATCATTCCACCTCATTACAGGGAGGAGATGTACCTCAACAGAAAGCTCTGCAACATGCAAGTAGTCTATGATGCTTGAATATGCATCCTCGATGTGGTGGCCAGGTACCCAGGAGCCACGCACAATTCCTTTATACTTAGGCAATCGGGCCTGTGTGAAAATTTTGAGGATGGCACCATCACCATATACATCACCATATACATAGCAACCTAAAACTTAACTAGGAACTGATCAAAATTGAGATGAAGGCAGCAGTCCAGCAGCAAGAGGGGGGCTTCCCAGTCTTTTGCATCGAGTGTCACATTTATTTATTTATTTATTTATTTCTTTTGTATACCGACATTCGATCGAGATATCACATCGGTTTCCAGATAACTAAAGGAATAGGGTGGTAACAGCCCTATTTTACATTATAACATGGTATTAAATAGATATAAGAATATTTTACATTATAACATGGTAATAAATATAACAAGTTGTAACAGAACTAACAGGAGTACATGGAACATTAGACTATAGTATATAACATATGTACATAAATGGCTTGTTGATGAGGATAAATTATGGTAAGGAGAGCAGGGAGTGTAGAGGGGGGAGGGGAGAGGAAGGGATGTGTGGGAGGAAGGTAGTGATAGGGAGGGAAAGGGTGGTGGGAGATGCTTGTGTAGGGAGGGAAAGGTGTGGGGCGAGATGCTTGTGGAGGGGGCATGGAGTGGATGGTGCGATTGGGCGGGTTATGTGTCGGGTGGGAAAGCTTTTAAAAATAGCCATGTTTTGAGGTGTTTTTTGAAGACTTGCAGTGAAGGTTCGTTTCTGAGACAGGTGGGGAGGGTGTTCCATAAGGTGGGGCCCGCTATTGTTATGGCTCGTTTGCGGGTGACGTTGAGGTGTGCAGCTTTGAGATTGGGGACGGCTAGGAGTCCAGTGTTGGTGGATCTGAGAGTTCTTTGAGTGGGGTAAGGTTGTATTCCGTTGTTTAGCCAGTCCATTTTGTTGTTGTTTATTTTTTTGTGCATGAGGGTGAGGGTTTTATACTGGATTCTTTGTGTAATGGGTAGCCAGTGGAGTTCTTTGAGCGTGGGTGTGATGTGAGGGGATTTTTTGTTGTTAGAGATGATTCTGGCGGCAGCGTTCTGTAGAACTTGGAGGGGTTTGATGTGTATTTCTGGTAGTCCGAGGAGGAGGGAGTTGCAGTAGTCGAGTCTTGACAAGATAATTGATTGGAGGACTGTTCTGAAATCGTGCTCTTGGAGAAGGGGTTTGAGTTTTTTTAGTGTCTGCAGTTTGAAGAATCCATCTTTGATTGTATTGGAGATGTGTCGTTTAAAGTTGAGTTGGCTGTCAATTGTTACGCCTAGGTTTCTTGTGGACGGCGTGAGTGAGGTTTGTGAGATTTGTGGCACTCCCGGGTTGATTGAGTTTCCTGGGTGGTCAGAGGGGGTGCACATGAGTGGATAGGAGGGATGGTCATCGTGGATGTGAATGATTTCTGTTTTGGCTTGGTTGAGACATAGTGATAATTGAGATAGTAAATGGGATAAGTTTGAGCTGAGTTTGTTCCATTTTTCCATAGTGAGTTGAATGGAGTTGTTTATGGGGAGTAATATTTGTATGTCGTCTGCATAGACAAAGTAGGTGAGGTTTGCCTCTGATAGGTATTTGCATAGTGGGATGAGATATATGTTGAAGAGGGTTGATGATAGGGAAGAACCTTGTGGGACTCCATGAGTGAGGGGCACTTGTGAGGATTCAGATGAGTTCATCTTGACGATGTAAGATCTGTTTGAGAGGTAGGATTTGAACCACTTGATTGTGGTGTCTTGGAGACCAATTTCTTTAAGTCTGGTGAGGAGTGTTCTGTGATTGATGGTGTCGAAGGCGGCTGATATATCATTATGATTTTTTACCCACCGGTGAGAAGTTGTACATGTGCATGCGATGCAAAGAGCTCCTGGCTCTCAGAGAACGAGTCCGATCTCTGGAGGCTAGAGTGGCAGACCTGGAGGAGCTGAGGGAGACAGAGAGGTATATAGATGAGACCTTCAGGGACATAGTAGTCCAGTCCCAACTTCAGACTGGCAGCCCTGGTGCTGCCTTGGAGGAAGAAGGTCTCATAATGGGAGAGCACCAACCAGGTGTAGCAGGAAAGGATCCTGTAGCAAGGACCTGCTCTCTAGGTGATGCATTGTCCTTTCGCACTGAGGATATCTCCCCAAGGCCTACTGCCCAGGAGGGAAGGGTTAGGTCGGCCGTCATAGTTGGTGATTCGATTATTAGGAATGTAGATAGCTGGGTGGCGGGTGGGCGTGAGGATCGCCTGGTAACATGCCTACCTGGTGCAAAGGTGGCGGACCTCACGCATCACCTAGATAGGATTTTAGACAGTGCTGGGGAGGAGCCGGCTGTCGTGGTACACGTGGGCACCAACGACATAGGAAAATGTGGGAGGGAGGTTCTGGAAGCCAAATTTAGGCTCTTAGGTAGAAAGATTAAATCCAGAACCTCCAGGGTAGCATTCTCTGAAATGCTCCCTGTTCCACGCGCAGGTCACCAGAGGCAGGCAGAGCTCCGGAGTCTCAATGTGTGGATGAGACGATGGTGCAAGGAAGAGGGATTCAGTTTTGTTAGGAACTGGGGAACCTTTTGGGGAAGGGGGAGTCTCTTCCGAAGGGATGGGCTCCACCTTAACCAGGGTGGAACCAGACTGCTGGCGCTAACCTTTAAAAAGGAGATAGAGCAGCTTTTAAACTAGAACAAAGGGGAAAGCCGACAGTCGCTCAGCAGCGCATGGTTCGGAGAGATGTATCTTTAAAGGATACTAATGATGCATTAGAATTAGGGCATCCCGACAGTGAGGTTCCAATAATTAGAAAAGTAGTCCAAGTGCCTGTAACTAAAAACTCACCTGAGCTAAAAAATTCTAACTTATCCCTATCAATTAAAAAGCAGAATAAAAATACAAACAAAAAACAAACTTTGAAATGTTTGTATGCTAATGCCAGAAGTCTAAGAAGTAAGATGGGAGAATTAGAATGTATAGCAGTAAATGATGACATAGACTTCATTGGCATCTCAGAGACATGGTGGAAAGAGGATAACCAATGGGACAGTGCTATACCGGGGTACAAATTATATCACAATGACAGAGAGGAGCAGTCGGGAGGAGGTGTGGCGCTTTATGTCCGGGATGGCATAGAGTCCAACAGGATAAACATCCTGCATGAGACTAAATACAAAATTGAATCTTTATGGGTAGAAATCCCTTGTGTATCAGGGAAGACTACAGTGATAGGGGTATACTACCGTCCACCTGGTCAAGATGGTGAGATGGACAGTGAAATGCTAAGAGAAATTAGGGAAGCTAACCAAATTGATAGGGCAGTAATAATGGGAGACTTCAATTACCCCAATATAGACTGGGTAAATGTATCATCGGGTGACGCTAGAGAGATAAGGTTCCTGGATGGAATAAATGATAGCTTTATGGAGCAATTGGTTCAAGAACCGACGAGAGAGGGAGCAATTTTAGATCTAATTCTCAGTGGAGCACAGGACTTGGTGAGAGAGGTAAAGGTGGTGGGGACGCTTGGCAATAGTGATCATAATATGATCAAATTTGATTTAATGACTGGAAAAGGAACAGTGTGCAAATCCAAGGCTCTCGTGCTAAACTTTCAAAAGGGAAACTTTGATAAAATGAGAAAAATTGTTAGAAAAAAACTGAAAGGAGCAGCTACAAAAGTAAAAAATGTCCAAGAGGCGTGGTCATTGTTAAAAAATACCATTCTAGAAGCACAGTCCAGATGTATTCCACACATTAAGAAAGGTGGAAAGAAGGCAAAACGATTACCGGCATGGTTAAAAGGGGAGGTGAAAGAAACTATTTTAGCCAAAAGATCTTCATTCAAAAATTGGAAGAAGGATCCAACAGAAGAAAATAGGATAAAGCATAAACATTGGCAAGTTAAATGTAAGACATTGATAAGACAGGCTAAGAGAGAATTTGAAAAGAAGTTGGCTGTAGAGGCAAAAACTCACAGTAAAAACTTTTTTAAATATATCCGAAGCAGAAAGCCTGTGAGGGAGTCAGTTGGACCGTTAGATGATCGAGGGGTTAAAGGGGCACTTAGAGAAGATAAGGCCATCGCGGAAAGATTAAATTATTTCTTTGCTTCTGTGTTTACTGAAGAGGATGTTGGGGAGGTACCCGTAATGGAGAAGGTTTTCATGGGTAATGATTCAGATGGACTGAATCAAATCACGGTGAACCTAGAAGATGTGGTAGGCCTGATTGACAAACTGAAGAGTAGTAAATCACCTGGACCGGATGGTATACACCCCAGAGTTCTGAAGGAACTAAAAATGAAATTTCAGACCTATTAGTAAAAATTTGTAACTTATCATTAAAATCATCCATTGTACCTGAAGACTGGAGGATAGCAAATGTAACCCCAATATTTAAAAAGGGCTCCAGGGGCGATCCGGGAAACTACAGACCGGTTAGCCTGACTTCAGTGCCAGGAAAAATAGTGGAAAGTGTTCTAAACATCAAAATCACAGAACATATAGAAAGACATGGTTTAATGGAACAAAGTCAGCATGGCTTTACCCAGGGCAAGTCTTGCCTCACAAATCTGCTTCACTTTTTTGAAGGAGTTAATAAACATGTGGATAAAGATGAACCGGTAGATATAGTATACTTGGATTTTCAGAAGGCGTTTGACAAAGTTCCTCATGAGAGGCTTCTAGGAAAAGTAAAAAGTCATGGGATAGGTGGCGATGTCCTTTCGTGGATTGCAAACTGGCTAAAAGACAGGAAACAGAGAGTAGGATTAAATGGGCAATTTTCTCAGTGGAAGGGAGTGGACAGTGGAGTGCCTCAGGGATCTGTATTGGGACCCTTACTGTTCAATATATTTATAAATGATCTGGAAAGAAATACGACGAGTGAGATAATCAAATTTGCAGATGACACAAAATTGTTCAGAGTAGTTAAATCACAAGCAGATTGTGATAAATTGCAGGAAGACCTTGTGAGACTGGAAAATTGGGCATCCAAATGGCAGATGAAATTTAATGTGGATAAGTGCAAGGTGATGCATATAGGGAAAAATAACCCATGCTATAATTACACGATGTTGGGTTCCATATTAGGTGCTACAACCCAAGAAAGAGATCTAGGTGTCATAGTGGATAACACATTGAAATCGTCGGTTCAGTGTGTTGCGGCAGTCAAAAAAGCAAACAGAATGTTGGGAATTATTAGAAAAGGAATGATGAATAAAACGGAAAATGTCATAATGCCTCTGTATCGCTCCATGGTGAGACCGCACCTTGAATACTGTGTACAATTCTGGTTGCCGCATCTCAAAAAAGATATAATTGCCTTGGAGAAGGTACAGAGAAGGGCTATGATAAGGGGAATGGAACAACTCCCCTATGAGGAAAGACTAAAGAGGTTAGGACTTTTCAGCTTGGAGAAGAGATGACTGAGGGGGGATATGATAGAGGTGTTTAAAATCATGAGAGGTCTAGAACGGGTAGATGTGAATCGGTTATTTACTCTTTCGGATAGTAGAAAGACTAGGGGACACTCCATGAAGTTAGCATTGGGCACATTTAAAACTAATCGGAGAAAGTTCTTTTTTACTCAACGCACAATTAAACTCTGGAATTTGTTGCCAGAGAATGTGGTTCGTGCAGTTAGTATAGCTGTGTTTAAAAAAGGATTGGATAAGTTCTTGGAGGAGAAGTCCATTACCTGCTATTAAGTTCACTTAGAGAATAGCCACTGCCATTAGCAATGGTTACATGGAATAGACTTAGTTTTTGGGTACTTGCCAGGTTCTTATGGCCTGGATTGGCCACTGTTGGAAACAGGATGCTGGGCTTGATGGACCCTTGGTCTGACCCAGTATGGCATTTTCTTATGTTCTTATTTCTAATAACTCTAAGAGCACTCACATCTCTCCTGAGTAAAGGTTGATGTCATAAAAGTCAATGGTTAGGTGTGCTTGAACCTCCTGCCTTCAACTCAGCCATCAATGGTAGCCTTACAGAGTTATTGAGATGTCTGGATGCTACAAGGCCCTTGGCCCTTATAGCTCATTGATAGTCATGTAGTGCCAGCTGTATGTATATATGTATGTATGGTGAACACAAAAGGAATAGATGCCGTTATCTTTTCCAAATACTTTATTGATGCAGAGACGTTCCAGATAAATTGCCTGACTCTGGCCGAGTTTCGCGGCCTTCTAGCCGCTGCCTCAGGGGCTCCAAAATTCAAATCATTAATAATGTTTGATCCACTCAAATCAGATAATGTGCCAACGATGATAAAACAACTTCACAACGATGGGTCCAAACACAGATTTGTGTGTAAACCGCAGTCTCTGCTATGCAGGGAGGAGGGCAGGAGATCGCTCTGGGACCCCCGTTGGACCCCCACGGACTTTTGGCCAGCTTGGGGGGGCCTCCTGACCCCCAAAAGACTTGCCAAAAGTTCAGCAGGGGTGCGGGAGCGACCTCCTGCACTCTCACCGTCAGCTGCCAGTAATCAAAATGGCACCGATAGCCTTTGCCCATACTATGTCACAGGGGCTACCGGTGCCATTGGTCAGCCCCTGTCACATGGTAGGAGCACAAGATGGCCATGTGACAGGGGCTGACCAATGGCACCGGTGGCCCCTGTGACATAGTAGGTCAAAGGCTATTGGCGCCATGATGAAACCGGCACCGAGGATGTGAGAGTACAGGGGATGGGTCCCGGACCCCCCGCTGGACCACCAGGGAGTTTTCGAAAGTCTTGGGGGGGTCATGAGGGTGGGGGGTTTGTTTAAATTGATTTATTTAGGCGGCCGAATAATTCGGCGAAGATTTGTGTATTCGTGGGGAATCGCGATACGTTTCGCTTCCCCACAAATACAACGAATATGGCAACATCCATTGCATATTGCTAATACATAGGGACCGAATGCATACCCCTAGTATTAAAGCTTGAGAAACTGTTGTCAGCTGATGACTTCATAAGCCTACAAAGTGCCTCCATCTTACACAGGACGCAGTGCTGAAAGTATAGGCCTACTGTTCCCAGAGGTCTCATATGGTTAGCATGATGGCTGATGGCTTTTCTGTGGTTGTCTCTTGCCAGACACACATTTAGTGCCACCTAAGGCCTAGAGGGGCCCATGTCACTACCTGAGACAAAGTAGATGTCATATATGCCTCTGACAGATGTGTTTTATGTAGCCAGGTATAGATAATCAGTGACGAGGAAGGACTCAGACTACCTCATTAGCAGTTGTGGACAAGCAGTCATAGATATCAATGTTGTTTGATGACAAACATTCCAGGAACTTATGCATTGCCCAGGTGTAGGTGCACAGAGTGCTGCAGGTAGTCCGTACTCAAAATATAAGTGTGCCAGTATGTGACTCGGTGTGTGACATGCTGTGTTATCCTCCATTAATCTCTGTCTTTGGGGGTGCTGTTGGACTCAAAGGTCCTTCCCTTACCACAGCAATCCATACCCCAGAGCAGATAGTACGGGGTAGATTTTTAAAAAGTATGCCCACGCGTACTTTTGTTCGCACGACCGGCGCAAACAAGAGTACGCCGGAGTTTAATAGATACGCGCGTAGCCGCGCGTATCTTTTAAAATCCAGGGTCAACGCGCGCAAGGCTGCGCAAAATCGGCAGCCTGCGCGCGACGAGCCGTGCAGCCTGCCTCGGAGGGAACTTTACTTCCAACCCCCCCCCCCCCGCACCTTCCCCTCCCTTCCCCTCCCTAACTCACCCCCTCATCCCTATCTAAACTCCCCCTACCTTTGTTTGAAAAGTTACGCCTGCCCAAGGCAGGCATAACTTGCGTGCGCGATTCCCCAACCCAGACGTTTCGGAGGCCTCAGCCACGCCCCTGGGCCGGAACCACGCCCGCAGCCCCGCCCCTGGATGATGCACTACCACAACACATCCCCAACACGCCCCCCCCAGGAAAGCCCTGGGACTTACGCTCGTCCCGGGGCTTGTGCGTGCCACCGAGCCTATTCAACATAGGCTCGGCGTGCGCAGGGGGAGCTTGGGGCAGGTTTTCTGGGGGTTCGCACGTATCTTACGCATGTACCCCTTTGAAAATCTGCCCCTATGTGTGCATTTATTTTGCACACACTGCTTTTGGTCAGCAGTGATCAAGTGCTTCCACTCTTGAGAAGGAGCACCTCTGAGAGTTGATTGTATGGGCTGCAATATGCAGTATGAAGGCCTTATACTCTAAAATTTCCCCTAGTCTGCTCACTGTTTATACCTAGCATTGAGAGAGGAGGAGAGGTGTGAAAGTTGCCAGCATGACATCAAATATTCAGTCTTACAAGTATGTGTATTTGTTGACATTTCCTGTATTGCACACCATCCACCCTCCGCCATTAAGGTTTTTCCATCTAGTACTTGGAGTGGGCCTAATAGTCTAGTTATTTTTGGGGGGGGGGGGGTGCAGGCTACCCAGAGCTTAAGCTGTCACTGAGGCTTGCCACTTTAGAGAGGGAGGTAGTATGTGTTAAGAAGCTCTTCACTGAATGTGGGTATGCTGGGGTGGCAGGAACGAGGTGAGGCAAGGGCCACCTAATGGCATCGATCTTGGGCTGATTCAGATGAATACTTTGGATGAGAGTTTAGTGGCAACATGTAGTGAGATACCCGGTGCAGAGGGTATAAACCCGGTGCAGAGATTAATAGTCTAGTTATTTGGGGGGGTGCAGGCTACCCAGAGCTGAAGCTGTCACTGAGGCTTGCCACTTTAGGGAGGGAGGTAGTATGTGTTAAGAAGCTCTCCACTGAATGTGGGTATGCTGGGATGGCAGGAACGAGGAGAGGCAAGGACCACCTAATGGCATCAATCTTGGGCTGATTCAAATGAATACTTTGGATGAGGGTTTAGTGGCAACATGTAGTGAGATACCCGGTGCAGTGTGTGTGTGTGTGTGTGTGTGTGGGAGGGGGTGTTGGTTTGCTTGGTAAGTGCCAGAGGGCTGACGGCAGTCCTTTTTGAGATTCCCCTTTTCCA